>NW_028300914.1:978750-1305000 GCF_049000335.1 Polistes dominula | reverse complement strand
ACCAAAAAAAATATAACAAAGAAACCAAAAAAAAAAAAATAAAAACACAGAAGTGAACGTTCACAAAACGAGTTAAAACAACGTACTCTAACTCACCCTATACCTCCCACTACACCACCCAACCCTACCCCTATCTACAACACATACATACCATATACATGTATCGGTTAATAGCGTTACACGATAAAAGTCTTTATCGGTATACGAAAAAGAACAACCATATATATATAAAAGGGCAGGTGGTAAAGGGTGTGTGTGTGTGTGTGTCACGTAACATTATTTTCCCATGCAACACAGAAATTTGTCCTGATAATGGTTTATACTGGTTGGAAAAAGTGAAGGGGAGGAGGGTAGAGTAAAAAAATGTGGAACGAGTGAGACGAGTGGTATAAGGTTGATAAAAAATAAATAAATAAATAAATAAAAGAGAGAAAGAAAATATATGAAGGAAAAATGGAAAGGTGGTACGAATGAACGAATGAACGAACGAACGAACGTCCCGCAGCGATATGTCCCGGTACTGGAAAGAGGTTAGGTAAAGGTAGGGTAGAATAGGTAGGGCGTTTAGATTGGAACAAGAGGAAGTAAGCGAGGATAAGGGATGTTGGAGGGAAGGTTGTGAGGGTGGTAACATGGCCGTCTCCATAACTGTACGGTCCACTCGGCTAACGTAAGTATATTGTCAATCAATCCACGGTATAAAAGCAATCTGAGCTACGGTCGCGACGGGACGGCCGGGGTCCCGCGGGGCATCGACGGGACGACATGACCAAGGGGAGGAAACGAAGAAGGGCTCCAAGGGATGGGAGAAATGAAAGGAAGGAAGGAAGGAAGGAAGGAAGGAAACGAACGAACCAAGTTAAGAGGCTACGATAGTAGAGGAGAAGAAGGAAAGAGGTGCAAACAATTCTCTTTCTTTCTTTCTTCATAGCAAAAAGAAAGAGAGGAAGAGAGAGGGTGAATTTTCTCTACTCTTCTGACCACTCCAAAACTACCCCAACCTTGCAGAATGGAAAGAAACCCCTGACGGAAATGTGTGTCCTTCTTCTTCTTATTCTTCTTCTTCATGTGTGTTTATTCTAGCTTTTGTATACGTGTATATATATATATAGGTTCCTAGAAGCGCTAATTCAACAAGGGAACTGGTATCATGAAGATATATTGAACTATAACTTTTTGATGAATTATCTGAAGATTATCTTTGATTTGTTAGATATTAAATGAATTCTATTTTATTAAAATATCAAATAAATAGATTATTTTGTTATAATTAATATAATTTATATTTATTAATTTATATAATAGTTATTTTTATTAATAAATAGATTATTAGGTGGTCGGCAACCTTTTGCAGTCGGAAGAAGCCAAAAATTACAATTTACTAAATTTCAAAGTTTTTAAAGAGCCACACAATTTTTTTCTTACCAACAATAAATAGTACTTGCATAAATAAAATTTGTTGATCAAAAAAAAAATAAAAACATTTATTTATTCATCGATGCTTAATCCTCATTAATGTTTTTTTTTTTCTAAACTTTTTTAACTAAAGAGCCGCAAAGAGCCGCATGTGGCTCGCGAGCCGCAGGTTGCTGACCCCTTCTTTTATAGGGAAAAAAGGAAATCCTTTATTTGAATTTCATTTAAATCGTAAAAATGTTGAGCGAACTATGAACGTGTAAAAATAAGTTTGACTCGTTTAAATAGATGATAGGAAGGATGATAGATAACCTTTTTCGTAATAGTTTTTTTTCTCTCTTCTCTCTTCTCTCTTTTACCTTTCTATTTCTATTTCTTTTTCTTGCATGATAGTAACCGGCGCTTCGTCTTGCGGAAAATGAAATAATATGGTTGATGGAAGGACAGAAAAGATGCTGACCATAGTAATATAAAAGTGGGGAGTTATGGTCGAGTGCTGCTATGAAAGAAAAACGAATTGCGAATAAATAAATACGCAAGAGAGTTTTACAAATACGATGATATGAAAATGAAAAAAAAAAAAAAAGAAAAAGAAAAAAGGATAGAAAAAGAAAGAGAGAGAATATGTAAAAAGAAAGAAAGAAAGAAAAATAAAAAGAGAAAGAGAGAGAGAGAGAGAGAAGGATAATTTCGTGCAAGCTGAGAATAGGGTGGGAATGACAAAGAAAAAAAAAATGTAAAAAAAAAAAAGAGAAAAAGAAAAAGAAATACAAAAAATAAAGAAAAACAGAGAAAGAAGGAAAGAGAGAAAGAGTGAGTGAGTGAGTGAGTGAGTGAGTGTGGGTGAATGAGTGAGTGAGTGAGAGAATCGTGGGAGTCGAGCACGTGATATTGAGCTTACTAGGATATCGCAGATTGCCCATCTCACAAGAAGAGAAAACCGTACGGCAAATCTGGATAATGTATTTACAGGATATATATCCAATGTTCAATAGCCATTTCTTTATCTCATTCGAACGTCCATCTTCCTATACGTTTGGAAATTGCTTCGAGAGAATTTTGTTTTTAATTCAATTTCACTAATAAAATATAATATTTTCTATTAACTCTTTGGGACCAAGGTGGGATTCAAAGTTTCCCACCTTTTTGATATACCATAATACAAGGTGGGACGTTTTTAATCCCACTTCGAAATATTATTGCAATAGCTACACATGCTCATCTTATCTCATCTTAATATAGATAAATTACGTGTCACGTTGTTTGTCCGCAATGGACTCCTAAACTACTGAACTGATTTTAATCAAATTTTACACCCTTTGTGCAATTTCATCCAACTTGAAAGATAGGATAGTTTACATCTCAATTTATAATCGCAATTGACTTAAAGACGTGTGTATTGGACTGATTGTAAGCCACAGCAACGCGTAGCGGAGTACCCCTAGTAATATTGATAATCGTAATGGTGTTATACAAAAAAGAAAAAGAAAAAAAGAAATATAAGAAACTAAGAGAAATATAAATAAATAATCCCCATGATCCAAGAATAAAACTAACACGAAAAACATTTATTCCAAATCTCCTTTTGTTGTCGAATAAAAAAATAAAAAATAGAAATAATCCACCCTCTTTTTGGTATTATCATTTTGAAATAGTATTATCATAGATGATATCCCATATGAAAATAACCTGTAAAATATATACATAAAGCTGGACATTGTCTGTATAGGTGTGTATAATATTATATATTTACATATAATAAAACGTCACTCAACAATATTCTAATTCAACCCATGACACATTTCTTTCGTGTGTTGAATATAAAACAACAATTTATTTATTTAATATTATTATTATTATTATTATTATTATTATATTTATTCTTTATACACGAGACACAAGTATCATCATGTATCTTAAGTATCGTAATGCAATGTGGATATGGGTATTGTACATTAAAGCACGGATAAAGCTGCCAAGGCGTACAATAAAAGAGACCTGAGCTTTCGAAAGGTTTTCTTTTTTTTCTTTTCTTTATCATTTTCTTTTCACCTACAGGAGACACAGAACATAAGTAGCAACAGCAGCAGTAAGTTGTCTGTCTCGTCGTTCTTTCTAAAACATTCTTACTACCCTATCCCAAGTCCCAACCAAGTCTGAAAACCGTTGGAATAACATGATTAATGATCCTAACTCAAAAGAGAAAGAGAAAGAGAGAAAGAGAGAAAGAAAGAAAGAGAGAGAGAGAGAGAGAGAGAGACGTTGGAAAAAAGAGATCATTTTATCACGCTCAACGAAGGATTTCGAGGGCCAGGTGGGATAGTAGAAGAAGCCATTTTCCTTGGAAAGGAACGCTACACACACACACACATACACATACACAGACAGAGTAAAAGAGATGTTCTCTCAACCCCCCCCCCTTTACTTACCCCCTACCTCAACCCACTCTTACTCGCATAAGTCCACCCCGAACAACGGTACGTGATTGTAATGCCTCGATATGTCGTAATATATACCCCATGAAAAATAATCACCTATATTATTATAAAAAAAAAAAAGAGGAAGAGGAAGAGAATATTAAATTTAAAACTCCATGTGTTTATGAAATCTCTAAAAATTCTAATAATAATAATAACAATAAGTACAATAATGAAGAATATTTGTTATCAAAATCTTCAAATAATTCAGTACTCAAGGGGTTAATTATAATTTAATAAAAAAAATATATAATTATAATAATAATAATAATAATAATGTATCAAATATATATTTCATTTATCCTTGATTTTATATCCGATATATTTAAATAAAAAAAATAAAAAAGAAAAAAGGAAATATAGAAAGATCATCCATTACAACAATTGCAATATTTGTCAAGAGATCTACTTTAAAAAAAATAAAAATAAAAAAAATAAAAACATAGAAAAAAAGATATAATAAAAATCCAAATAGAAAAAGGAATATATAAAATCCCAGTTATATATATATATATATACTACTTGTGAAAACGATTTTCTTACTTGAATGTACAATATACTTTTCATAAAAAATTCTTCTACGTTCGTTTGATGGCACTAGCAAGCAAGCAAGCAACCAAGCAAGTTCTAAAACGATAAAACCAACCACCCCCCTCACACACCCCCCCATGCTTTCGCCAATGTCGTAACATAGTCTTTGAACGTTCAGTGGCCTTCGAACGAGAACTGAATTAGAGTTTAAGAGATCGTAGCATGATATTGGCATTGGGAACATCCTACAACCATATAAGAGGGGGGATGGGGATGGGTAGGGGGGTTCCTTTTTACTGAGAAGAATCTTTTCAAATCTAACCGATAAATAAATGTCGATAGAAAAATAAAACAAACAAAAAAGAAAAGAAACTTGTGATAGTCTTGTTTCACACCTGTTAAAGTAATCTTTTCCTTTAGTATTATTATTATTATCTTATCTTATTTGGTATCAATCAATAAATATAATCATTTCAAATTAAAGTTAAATTATTCAATATTCAATGAATGTATGATTTATTATTGAATGTCAATAATAAATAATAATTAATTAATAATAATTAATAATAAATTAATTAAATTAATAATTAATTAATTATTAATTATTAATTTATTATTAATAATAATAAATTATAATTATCATATTGTATGATAATTGTAATTGTAATCGTAATATTTTAAATCTGACACTTGAGAAATTATTATGTAAAATAAAAATATTATAAAATAAGGAGTTTTTTTTCTCACAAAACAAAAAATATATATAATAAATATAATATTATATATATAAATAATATTTATTACATATTATTATATAAATTATATTATATTATATTATATTATTATTATATATATATATTATATATTATATATTTATTATATAAATAATATTATATTTATTAGATAATATATAAATTAAATAACTAATAATATAAAATAATAATAATTATATATATATATATATATATAATAACAAAATAAATATAATATAAATATTCTATTAATCATCACCATTACCAAAGATACAATTTATTATTATTTCAAACAAAAACTAAGTGAAATTAACACCTAAATTAATTTGTATAAAAAGCAAAGAAGCGCGAAAGCCAAAAAAATAAATACCTAAATAAATAAAATAAAATAAAAAGAAGAAGAAGAAGAAGAAGAAATAGTAGAAAGGTGATTATAATAATAAGTATAAGAAAAAGTATAGAAAAAAAAAAAAAAAAAAGAAAAAAAACAAGCAAGCAGAAAGGTGAAGACAATTTTTACGAGATCTCGTTGTAAAAAGGTGTTTGGTTGGTTGGTGGGCGTCAGTAGCAGCACCCACTCTCCCCGTTTAGGTAGGAAGGTAGGAAAGTGTTGAAAACAACAGAAACTAGACGACTTTCTGTTGTGTCGTGACGCGATACCATCCCGCTAATTAGGCATTAGCGCAACAAACAAGCCCGAGAGGATATACCGTGTACCTTCCCACACCTATCTCTCTCTTTCTCGCTTTCTCTCTCTCTTACACTCTCTCTTACTCTAGCACCCTCTTCTTCTCATGCAACCATAGAAACCACCCTCCCTCCCTCCCTCCTCTCTAGTGACTTTCACGATAGCTTGCTTCTCTCTACCACTAGCGACGGAATGCTCAAGTTACAAATTAACTTGCAGAGATCATCCATTTCCAGCTCGGTGCACATTGGCTACCCTCCTCCCCCAACTTACCCCTTATTCCTCACCCCCAACCTAACCCTCCTTCACCTTTTCGCTAAGAGTTATCCAAAAAGGATTCTCTCCAGGAGGAAGAAGAAATATCAAAAAAAAACAGAAAGGCTTTTTCAAAGAATTTGTTATCTCATTATTTCAATCGTATTAGAAATCAATCTCGGTAGTACGTGGATTGGTTTAAAAAAAAAAAAAAAAGGAACAATAACATTATTATATACAGGGTGGGTCATTACACCACATTTTATACGTTATTATTATTACACGTAGCAGACAATGTTTCACATGGAGTTGAATGGCTTTTAAAAAGGGGCTCATACTGATGGTACCTTTTTTTTTTTTTTGTATATGGTGGACGTGTAAAAGACATATGAAGATCATTAAAGTTTTTCTTAACCCTTAAAGTGCACATGGGGTGTTTGACACCCTAACAAAACATCCGTAAATCTAGTGTTAATTTTTATTAATCTATTTACAAAAAAAAAAAAAAAAGGTTTCATGTGATGGCAATCATTTGCATCAGATATATCAATATTTTTATATATAATATATAATAATAATAATAATAATAAAAAGAAGAGGAAATTTTTGTTGCTTATTCAATGAAATATTCTAATAACAATTCTAATTAACTGTATTACTTTTCATATAACGAAACGATGATCTCTTAAGCAGAAAAGACGATATATTAACGCTCGAGAGGGTAACTATATTCTGCTTGCTTGCTTGCTTGCTTGCTTGCTTGCTAACTTACTTGTTTGCTTATTTTCTTACGAAACGAATCACAGAGAAAAGCAGTTGAAAACGACGACAACTACTACTATGACTACGATGAAGATGAAGATGAAGACGAAAACGAAAACGATGAGAAGACGAACATCGTAGATCGTTAGCACCAGTTAAATGGTTTATTATTATTACCAAACGACGATCATATTTCTACGATAAAATGACAAATCAACGAAACGTATTATCGATTACGTAAGAAATCAGAAAGAAAAGTAACAAAATCAAACACGAATAATATTCTGCAAAGAATAAAAAAGAAGAAATAAGACCCAATAGCAATAAGGAATAGCAATAGCAATGGTATCCGAGAGATAGGAGGTGGGACAGGGGGTTCCATGGTAACGGGGATGGTGAATCTTCCAACAAACATAGCGAAGAAGAACGAGAGAAAAAGTGAAAGTTAGAGAGAGAGAGAGAGAGAGAAGAAAAAGTATGATGGTTGTGAATGTTACCAATTATAAGGAACTACGCTTGATCGGTTTTTAGGATGTAAATCTCGCACTAGTTCGTCCTTTTTTACAGAATCTCGATAAGGGCCCTTTACGAACGATAAAAAAAATAAAGAAAGAAAGAGTGAGTGAAAGAGACAGAGAGAGAGAGAGAGAGAGAGAGAGAAAGAAAGAAAAGAAAACTTCAACGTCAAACTAACTCAGTGAAATATTAGTTGTATTTTGAAATATTTTCGTAAACTCTTTTACAAAATAATTATTTGAAGTAAATATAAATATGAGAAAAATGATTTCGTTGATTTATCGTAAAAAAAAAAAAAGAAATGATTAAAATATGTATGCAACTCGATTTGAAATTACACTTTACCGAAAAGACGACAGGTAATTGAACGAGCTACGTAAAGAAAATAAAGTGGATGATCCAATTTCGTAAAGTTTAGTACTAAGTTACTAGATTACTTTTTCGAACTTTGGATTTTTCTGCTTTCTGTCACTGTGTTTATTTCTCTCTCTCTCTTTCTCTTTCTCTTTCTCTCTTTAAAAGTTAGGATTACTTACTTACTTCAATGTAAGAAAAATTCTAATGTAACTATATTCTTAAATATATATATATATATTTATATATAATATTCATTTTATTTTTATCAAACCTATTAAAATACAATTTTTTTTATAATATAGAAGAAGTAATTTAATTTCCATAAATTCCGGGTGGATGATACAAAACCAATATAAAATATACAATAAAATAAAAAATAAAATAAGAATAGTAATAAAATAAAATAAAAAATTAAAGATAAAATAAAATAAAATAAAAATAAAAAATAAAATAAAATAAAAAATAAAATAAAATATTAATTTAAGAAAATAAAACAAAGGATAAGAACAAAATTTAATTTCCACGTATTCCTATGTATGATACAAATCAACATATATATATATAAAATAAAAAAATATAAAATATATATATATATACCCATGTTAGAAAAAAGCAAAAAAAAAGGGGAAAAAAAATGGTCGTTCGACTGTCGTCCAACACTGTCGTTAAAAGCCACCTCCTCCTCCTCCTCCTCCTCCTCCTCTTCCACCCTCACTCGTCTTTCCACGAAGAAGAGAGATTCTTACGGAAGGATGGTTCGATCGTTCGACGGGGTGTGACGATGCCCTGGCAACCGAACGAGTTTTCCTACCGGCTACGGTCGAATCCTTACGAGGGTTAAAAGTAAGTCAGAGGAGAGAAAAATAAATAAAAACAGGGGGAAAAAAAAACGAGGAGAAGAAGAAGAAGAAGAAGACCGACGCTTGAAGTTACTAAGAGAAAGAGAAAGAAAGAGACAGAAAGAGAGAATGAAGAAAAAATCCAATGCTATCTCTCTCTCTCTTTCTCTCTCTCTCTCTCTCTCTCTCTCTCTTCCACACACTTACACACACACATACACTATCTCTTTCTCTTATCCTACTATCTCTCTCTATCTTACACAACAACGTTCATCGTCTTCTCTTCTTGATTTTTTTCTCTCTCTCACTCTCTCTCTCTCACTTTGCAATCACCCCTCTGTGATTAACCTCCATTACCGCTGTTTTCTGTCGCTCTACCCTCTTCCCTTCTACCACCACCACCACCACCACCACCATCACCACCACCACTACCAACCCTGCTTCAAACCTCGTACAACCTTTCTTACCACCATCTTGCTTCAATTTGAGACTCTATCTTTCTCACTCTATCTGCTTTTATTTTTATCTCTATCTCTCTTTCGCTTTTACTTACAGTAGCAACACCAACACCACCACTATCACCAATAACAACCATACAACAACCAGTCCTATGAGAAAGGGATAAAGTCACCCCTGTTTCTTTCCTTCTTCTTCTTCTTCTTCTTCTTTTTCTTTTTCGTGAAACGGAAGGAATCAGCTAGGTGATAGTTTATTATTCTTCTAATGGAAAGCGGCATCCGACGAGTGGTAGAGAGAGAAAAAAAAAAAAAGAGAGATCAAATAAAATGAGAGAAAGTGAAAGAAAGTAAGAGAGATAGATAGAGAGAGAGAGAGAGAGAGAGAGATAGAGAGATTTTCTTGCAAGTCTAATTATTATTATTATTACTATTATTATTATAAGCTTTTTCCTTGAAGATATTTTTACTACAAGTTTAAGTGTCGATATTCATCTTCATTCGGATGAACAAGTCAAAGTATAAACCTGATAATTAGGATTACATTTAATAATTGAACAAAACGTCTATCATTTTCCTTCTTTTTTTATTCTTTTCTTTTGCAATCAATAAAATATATCGTATATATATATATACTATTAAATTTAAATTATGATAATAATAATTTAAAATAATTTGTTCAAATAAATGCATGTACCTAAAAGACTTAATAAAAACAAAACAAAACAAAAATTATTTTATATAAATTGCAAGAAACAAATAAGACGAAAGGAATAATCATAAGAATATAATGAATATGTAACAATACACATTATTTAATATAATATTAAGATTTAATTTAATTCTATGTTCGAATATTATCTCTTAAGATAACGAACGTTAAGCGCTTTGACCCCCATCGATGGATATCAGAGAATTATCGAAGATAGAAGTACAGAGATCTACTTCGAAAACCAATCAACGCATCGAGATGCAAACTTTTGATATAGATATATCCATCTATCCATCTATCTATCTATCTAAATATATATAATATACCGATCTAACGATATTTACACGCATATTGAGAACCATATCGAAATAGCAATGCAATTAGCAACGGATCTTATCTATCTTCTATCTATCTTATCATAAGATCATCCTTCCCTTACCTTATGAAGTACTCGAATCACTTTACAACCGAGTGATACCAACCATAGTACTAGAAGCGTTGTTATGGAATGACAACATTATTAGATCTTACCTACTGACGTTATTAATACACTCGTCGTTTAACTTTCAAACGTATATGTATATATATATACTGCTGTTATGTATCCAACCAAACAAATCCAACCTTCACGTACAACTCAACATCTTAAACTATCCTGCTTTCTATATAACAATCATTTTACCTTGTCGTAATTAGAAGACATTTAGGAAAATACAAATAATTAGGACATACCATCTCTAAAATATCTTAGATGATGATAATTATTTTATTTTATCAAAAGATTAAGATATTAATTTAATAAGTTAATATATATATATGTATAGTAGTTCGTGTTCGGTTTAACGAAAATATTATTTTTTCTAATTTTTGTTTGTTTGTTTTTTTCGTTACGTTGAATACTTTAAAATTAATTATTATTATATTATAATTAATTTCATTATTATTTATATAAAGTAAATCAAAATTTTGTAACGAATATTAAATATACAATAATTATACATACAATTACATAATTACGCAATAATATTACAATATATTATTATATAATTTTAATATAATATTATATAATTTATTATTATTATTATTATTATTATAATTACAAAATAATATTACATAATTAAATATACCAAAAAATATATATATATATATTAAATAAAAAACACAATAGTATAAAGAAAATCAATTTGGTGACAAATATTTTATGTAATTATCTTTAATTTGAAGAAAATACAAAAAAAAAAAAAATAAAAATAAAAAAAAATAGTAAAGAAAAAACAAATTTATCAAACACCTCCCCCCCCCCAAAAAAAAGAAAAAAAATTCAATCAAATTATCTACAGTCTCTGAACGAGACATCCCCAACAAAATGGGGATGAAGTGTGACAGGGGGTAAAGATGATTAGGATAAGAAAAAACCTTGTTTCTTTTTCTTTTTTTTTTTTTATCAACAAATAATAAAGAAGAATGAACATCGAGTTACGTTTAGAATCATGGCAAAGTCGAGAATAAATAAAAAAGAAAAAAAAGGGGGGGGCAGGGGGGAGGAGGTTTCTCCCAACAATTTCCCATTGCAGTTTTTCCAGTATATACGGATGTATAGAAATAGAAGTAGTAGTAGTAGTAGTAGTAGTAGTAGACGCCGGTCGGCGCCATTACTATGCAAATAGATTCGGAGTGACACGACGAGAATGGGTCTACTACACTCCTCCCCCACTACCCCCCCCCCACACCCCACTTCTCCTCGTGCACCTAACTGGCGCCCGTCAGAACACCGTTTAATAGTGTAGTTTCGCGTGCACATGCCGTTGCACTCTGGCCAACTCGTACGTAGGAAGCAGCCCTTTTCTCTCACACACCCAATGGAGAGAATCTCCAATAGAAGTAATGAAATTGTCCATGCGTGAGAGTTAGAACTCCTCTACAGTTCTATTCCTATATCTATTTATCTATATATATATATATATCATTGGATTCGTCTTAACAACCACTTATCAGAAAATTAGTAGTATAGTATTCTATTTAAAAAAAAAAATACGATAAAGTTGCCATTTAAATCTTGAAAGTGAACTTGACGTAGCAAAAAAAAAAAGCAGATGTGTGCAAATCACACATATACGGGGTATGTATCTTTCAAGTTGAATGAAATTGCACACAGGGTGTAAAATTTCATTAAAATCGGTTCACTAGTTTAGGAGTCCATTGTGGACACACAACGTGACGTGACGTAATTTATATATATATTAGGATTTAATTAATTAATTAATTAATTAATCCCTTTTTTTATCATGCAATTTTTGTTATACAAACTTGACTGCTATTATCATACTTTTTGGAGCTATTTAAATGGTAAGAATTAATAAATCACCCTGTATATGTATAAAACTAATTATTATATACATATTAATATTAGTTTAATCGAAAAATCGTGTGTGTGAATTACAATTATATGGGACACTCTGTATATCTACGTGTAAAAGTAAGAGAAGAAGAGGAGGTGTGTAAAGAGGAGTGTTGCTTGATATTAGAGGGGACATGTTCGTCATTTGTTCTGCGATCGAACGAATACACATCCGGTTGCGTGCCTTATACCTAACGAAACAGATTCGCGAGGATTTGCCATATGGTATTTGAGAAATACGAATAAGTATCCCTCTTGATTCTAGTCTAACGTGTACCATCACCCCCACCCCGTTCCCGTTCCCGTTCCCGTTCCCGTTCCCGTTCCCGTTCTCCTTTCCGTTTCTGTTTCTCATCCCCATGGTTATCATATTTAACTTTAGAAGTACAACGATTACAACCTTTAATTATATTGTTCTTTGCCTTTTCTAAAGATTCTTACACACACACACACATTCTTAAATTGTTATGTGAACCACCACCCACGTGGTGTACACTTTTAAAGATTTTCTTTCATATTGAACTTGGCTTGTTACCACCGATCAATTTACGCAAGGTAAGGAAGGAAAGAAAGAAAAAACGTAAGTGGAACATTTTCAAAAGGGAAACCAACAACTAGTAATTGGGAATTTTCTTCTTCGTCAAAAGGCATCCATGAAAAGTCCACAGAAGAATCTTCAAATATCAAAGAAAAATCCCAAGTATATTTCCCATTCGCAACTTTCAACTGGCGATATTCGGAAATTCGTGAAAAACACTACTTTTAAATCAGGGATTCTTCTTTCTTGAAAAAGATGGGTTTAAAAAAAATGTGAAGGGTAAACGAAAAGAAAAAAAAACCAAATCAATTTTCATTAACTCTCTTGTGTTGCGTAAATTAACAAAACTGTGCAAGATTTAACCCTTTCGCTGCAAACAGCACCTTTTGGCGCTCGATTATAGATGCTTTCTCTCAGCGAACAAGCGTCTTTTGGCGCTTGACTATGGACACTTTCCCTTGAGTCGAACAGCGCCTTGTGGCGCCGTGAATTTGATTTACGAACGTACCGTGTCGTCCGTACAAACAACCCACTATCGCGCCCCGGCTGTTGAGAGAGCATTTCATTTTTAGGTGCTCCGCAGCAAAAGGGTTAAACTATCAACAAATGGATAACAAACATTGTTAAACATAATAGAATGAAAAAAAAAAAGTAAAAAGAAACGAAGAAAATTAATAATAATTAAATCTAATATTGAACAACAATAAAAATTGTATATTATGAATATCAGAATCCAAAAATAATTGAAAACAATTAGAGTACACACGTATAAGAAGGTAATTTTGAAATGAACTTAAGTGAAAAGAATGAAAATAGAGAGAGACACACACACAGAGACAGAGAGACAGAGAGAGAGAGAGAGAGAGAAGATGATCGTCAAGGTTCTTCGGAAAAAACATTTTTCTATGCACGGTTGACAGGCTGCTTAGTATTCCCGTCCGTATGCACGAGAGTCAAGGCAATTAATTATGTTCCCCTTAATTATCTTACGGGGGACTAATTTTCTATCCGGTGTTTACGATTAATCATGCGCCTTGTCGTGCGGCAAATACCGTATGGATGGACCAGAACCACGAATGCTGGCTGGCTCGAATGTTATATTCGTTTTCTGAACGAAAACGACGACGACGACGACACCACCACACGGCCTGAAACGCGTCTCCCTTTACTTTCTAATAACATTAATCACCCTTTTCCTTCTCTCAACCTCTAACTCTCTCATACTTACTCTCTCTCTCTTTTCTGTGTCTTTAAAATTTATCGAAAACTCCTTTCTCTTGAGAAGATTTTTCAAAGAAAACAAATGTTACGATTAAAAGCAACAAAATTAGAAATGATTGATTTTTTTTTTTTTTTTTTTTTATCAACGAGTACGTAAGACGTAGTCATCTTATATATGTATAAAATTATTATACAGGGTGATCGGTAACTGGTGGTACAAGTGAAGAGAATTAATGAAATATTTATATTTGTAATATAAAGGAGGGGTTTAAAACGATCGTGATCGAGATATTAATATCGTAGATGGCAAAAAAAAGGGTAAGAGAGAAAAAAAAACCCCATATAATCGGATAAAATAAATTGAAAAAAAAAAAGAGTAAAAGAAAGAAAGAAAGAAAGAAAGAAAGAGAAACAACAAACCATTCGAAATCGAACGTTGCTAATATCCCGCGTCGCGTAGAACATTGCTTCTAACTTACCTAAATAACAAAACGAGAGAGAGAGAGAGAGAGAGAGAAAGGGATAAAAAGAAAAAAAAAAAAGAGAGAAAGGGAAAGCATTGACCAATCGTTGTATATATAGAATGAACGCGAAAGTAGACGATTCGTGGAAAATGAAGTCTCCCTTTTCGTCCGTCGGTGTAGCCGGCCGGAGCCAGACTTCTGTACGCCTTGGCGCCAGTCTGACGCTCTCCTTCGCTTTTAACACCTCCTCCTCCTCCTCCTCCTCCTCTTCCTCCTCTTTCAGTTATCCCCCGTTCCTCTTTACTTCCATCCAACCTCCTAGATACCACCGAGATACCCGAGACGAGCGTGACACCCTGATTAAAACGCCAACTCTGAGGGGTATCGAGCTCCTAGGGTTTTTCGCACTTTCCTTTTTTCTTCTCCACCTTCTCTATCTCTCTCTCTATCTCTCTCTTTCTTTCTATCTATAGATATATATATATATCTGTCTTTCTCGTACACCTTCGCAATACTCTGTACTCACCAAGTCCGGCTGAGGAAAGTAAATATGAGAAAGCGGACGAAGGACGGACGAACTAATTACACTTTTCCGAGAGTCAACCTTCCTTTCTCCCCCCACCCCTACACCCTCGCTATACTTCTCTCTCTCTCTCTCTCTCTTTATCTCTCTCTTTTTCTTTCTACTACTTTCTCACGCTTGGACGATGAGAAATATATTTAAAAGTAAGTATACACCCAACTAGAGAGATATAAAGGTAACTTCAAAATTTTCTATTACTTCTTACTATCTTACCTTGACTGTACTTTTATCACTATTATTATTATTATTATAGAATAAATTAAAGGAGACACGTATTAAAAAAAAAAGATACGAACAACTACTACTAAGAAAGGGGGGTACAAATAGATGTAAAAGAAAAAAAACAAAAAGAGTATAAGGTAGTGGGTGATAGGGAGAGGGTGGAAGTAAGGGCGGAGCAAGTCGTACTTGGCAAGAAGGGATAATTCGAGAACATCGGCCCCGCCTGATGCGAAACACCCGACATACGCGTACCTACATACGTATCCGAGTAGTACGACGTGATGTGTTCCACGGATCGCGTTATACGAGTATAGCTGATGTTTGCACTGTAATTTTCCACCTAACTCGGTACCGTTCGCTCGGCAGGCAGGCAGGCAGGCAAGCAAGCAGGCAGGAATCTCCCTTTCCTCCTTTACCCTACCTCTCTCACCCTTTCTCTATACATTCTCCACCTATCTCCTCCTTGTCCTACGGTCATAATGCTGAAATAACACCCCTGGCCTGCCAACGCAACCCTCGGCTCGCTAACTCTCTCGCTCGGTTGGTTGGTTGGTTCGTTCGTTGGTTCGTTGGTCGCGTTCACAACTGTGTGTCCTACTATTACCATTATAACCCATGGAATATGTATATCCCATATATATATATCTTTCTCATGGTATCCAATACACACTTAGAAATGACACGTGTACATCAATAGCAACACACACACATACACACACGTACTTGTCCCGTAAACAACGCGGCTCGTTTTATTTATATAATTGCTCAATAGCCTCAATTACGGTACCTTATTCAATCATAATCATCCCTTAGCCTCCCATCCCCATCCCCATACCCACCCCCGTATACCCAATCCCCAACACCGCCCCCAATGTTATTTGCGGACAAGCCCAGCTGATTGTAAGCAACTACTACGGCGCGCCACTTGTTGTTACGGGACGTCGCCAATCTTCTCGTCCTCTCTCTCTCTCTCTCTCTCTCTGTCTCTCTCATCATCGAGGATAACTATGACGAGAGAAGTATGACGACTATGACGACCCTAGACGACGTCTTCTTTATTTCATTCTCGTTACGATCCAACGATCCTTCTATCTTTCCTTAGTCTTTCTAATCCACGATACGATTCTATCGTTTTCAAGTTATACAAATGATTACGTATACACAGAACCTTTTAATTCTACTTTGATTTTACTCAAGATTTTAATTAAAGGACGATAAATTATAAATATTTATAGTCTTTTTTTTTTTTAATAGTTATTTGTAAAATGTTAAACCAATAATTTGATTGTTAAAATAAAATAAAACAAAATATTTATATACAAATAAATAGAACTACTATTTTAATAAATATATTTTTTATTAATGGAAAGAAGACTTAAATAAGAAGGGTCTAAATAGGTTTAGGAAATAGGAAAAAAGATATATATATATAGAAACACGTGTCTTGTTAATACTTATCACTACGTTAGTCAGCCAAGCGGAATACCGAAAAGTGAGTTGGGCCCTTCGTCGTCTGAAATGGAAGCAGCAAACGTTCGCGCTATCTGACTGATAGAAAGGAGCCCTCAGTACTACGTTAAGGATCTAAAGTTAAGTGCACACCACCACCCATCCCATCCCATCCCATCCCACCCATTCCTATCTAAACCCAGTGACACCTAAAAACCATCCAGCGCTGTTTCTCGATCGTCTCTGCCATCATTTGACGACCTACGTGAACCTCTCCCAACGATTTCTAATAGTTGACACGTTGTACCAACAGCAAAATGATATTATAAAAAAAAGATCACGAACGTTAAATAAAAAAAAAAAAATAAAAAAGTAACTCTTACTCAATTTTCTTATTATATTTTTCTTATCGTTAACAAATTAAACGCAGTTATCAAAAAGTCATTCAAATTTTTCACGTCATTCAAAAGTCACGCAAATTTTAATTTACTGACAAAAATAAGATAAACTACATAGAAGAAAAAAATAATAATAATAATAATAAACGAATAATATATGCTATATATATATATATATATGAAAGATTAATTACGAACTGTTAACTTTATGAACATTTTGCTTTAGAATCCACGTGTGTGTGCATTTGAAAAGAATTGATGCTATTTTTCCCATAATAAATTGATACAAATTTATACGCATATTTATATACCTATACATATAAACATACTTAAATATATATATATATATATATATATAAAAGCAAAGTAATTTTTCGTAGGATTAAACTCTTTCTAAATATTTTCCTGTGTCTGGCCGATAACTGCAACTTACGATAACAATCCGAACACAATGGTATTAGTAATGCGAAACCATTTGCATCCTCTTTCCGGGGGGACCACCCTTCCGTCCTCCTCCCACTCTACCACCCCCTTTTCCGAGCCCCTCTCCCTCACCAATCCCCTTCTATCTATTATATCCACGATCGATCAATTTCCTTCGAGTGTACGAGACAGCCAAACACTCGTTCGACAACTTTCCATGTTCGTTTCATTGAAAACAAACTTTTGAGAAAATTATGATTACTACTACTACTATGACAACGATATACGATGATGATGATGATAATAATAATAATAATAATTATGATGATTATAATGATGAAAGCAAAAATACTCTTTTCTTTTCATCGAGGGAAAATTTAAAATACCAACACACACATACATACATACATACATACACAACGATATAAAGCTGCAACATCTGTTCCTCCCTCCGCTTCATTACCCACAATTCACTGTTTGTTAACCAGGTCTCGATCGATCACTCGCACACCCTCTCCCACCCCCTTTCCAAACCCCCATTCCCCCTTCTTTCATCCCACTCTGTTTCTCTTTCTCTTTTCGTTTCTGTTTCACTCGTGTCTCTCTCTCTCTCTCTCTCTCTTCATCACATTTTGGACATGCGAATTTCAAATATATCGTTCGATTCATTTCGCAGATTGAAAATAAGTTCTTTTTTTTATTTCTATTTTTATTATTATTATTATTATTATTTTTAATCATTGACGAAGAAGACGATACCCCCAGTTAACGATACTCCCAA
Source organism: Polistes dominula (assembly GCF_049000335.1). Lineage (NCBI taxonomy): Eukaryota > Metazoa > Arthropoda > Insecta > Hymenoptera > Vespidae > Polistes > Polistes dominula. Next base: position 1,286,763 of record NW_028300914.1, on the reverse strand, counting down.
CATTGTATAAATTTATTTTAATATGAACGAATTTAAACGTTTGTTTATTAAATATTTTTTTATTCGACGTAAGGAGTAAAAAAAAAGAAAAACAACAAAAATTCGGTAGCTTACTTCTAACATAAGCCACAAAAAAGAGAGAGAGAGAGAGAGAGAAAGCATCGTCAAAGCACTTCTCTAATTGTTTCCAATGATGCACTCACGTACACACGCATGCAGGTAGTACATTCAGGTATATGTATATATAGAAAAGATATACACACATGTATCCTATTTAAAGGTTGTATATACACACACGTGGATGTGTAGTATGTAGGTATGTATGTGTATAAAGTGTGGATAGCGACCCTTTTAAATCGTCGAACAAATGGATGAAACTCTTACCACGGTTGAGGTTTTAACCTGTCGAGCCTGTAGAAGCAATTGCTTGATTGCGTTTATCCTCGGCCGTTTCGAAGAAATAAAATCGTATCGCGTAGTATGTTCCTCGTACTTTCTATCTATCTCTATCTCTTTCTTTTACCTTCGTTTCTGTTTTTTTTCCCCTTTTTTTCTCTCTCTCTCTCTTGTTCATGGACCAACCAACCAACCACCACCAACACCAACACCAAACCCCCTTTAAAAGAGCCCCTTTTAACGTTCTCTCGTTGATTCTCGCGATACGGAATGAAGTAGAAACTTTAGCGTAAGACAAAATCAAAAAGAATAGTACACATAAAAAAAAAAAGAAAGAAAGAAAAAGAAAACAACACGTACCATGAACTTGAAATAAACTAGGATATTCATCGTATATTACAAAAAAAAAAAACTACTACTACTACTACTACTACTACAAAAACCCTGAGTACATGAGGACTGCATAAAAAAAAAAAAAAAACAAAACAAGGTTTTAATTAAATAAATAAATAAATAAAGAAATGAAAATCAATTTATGGAATGAACTAAACTAGGATGGATGGAGTCGTTAACGAAAAGTTAAATTCACGTAAGCGTGTAAACTCTTGTATAGGATGCAAAGAATAAAAGAAAGAGAAAGAGAGAGAGAGAAAGACATAATTAAACGTAAACATTGCACACCGGATGCATCCGTTCCATGAAAATGTCACGGTTCGTTCGTTCGTTCATTCATTCGTTCATTCGTTCATTCGTTTTCATTCGTTTTCATTCGTTTTCATTCGTTCGTTCTCATTTGTATGAGAAACCGAGATTTTCAAAGTTGTTTTGAGAATGCGTACGAATTGATAGAAAAATTGAGAACGAATTGTAAATATTACAGTACGACTCCTCTATCAACGTGACAAACACTAACACACATATACATATGCATATGTATATATATATATTTTTCTTTCTTTTTCTCTCTTTCTTTCTGTCCATACTAATCGCAACAGAGAAATTTGACACTTTGGATTGAATGATTGACACACACGATTTTGTTATCGTTTTAATTTCGTTGAAACATACGCCCCCCACATCCTCCTCCTCTTCCCCTCCCTCCCTCCACCGTTATAATAAAGATTAAACTTCTCTAATATGTTAATGAGAAAAAAAGTAATATTTTTTTAAAAATGTACAATTTGAAAATGTGTGATACTACAAGGGAGAGATTAACCCTTTCGGTACGGCAGTCCATTCCGTGGGAGTAGCGTTTAAGATTAAATTTCAGTGGTTATGAAAAACCAGTTAAATGGTAAAAACATTGATTGCATAAAAAAGTTGACAGAAGACTAAACTGAATCCTCATCGATATAGTGATATTGAAAATGGGTTTGTTTCGGTGATTTATAGTAGGTAAATATGGGGAATATACATACATCGTATGGACAATGATCTTTCTTATTCGAACGATCTATCTTTCAAAAGGATTGTTACAAGTTAGAAAACGAAGAAGAAAAAAATCTAATAGAAAAAAGAGAAAAGGAAAAGAAAAGAAAAGAAAAAAAGGAAGGAAGGAAGGAAGGAAGGAAGGAAGGAAAGAGTATGGTTAACATGAAAACTTCCTATTGCCGGTTATCCTATAAGAGAAACATGAAAACACGTAAGTTTAGGTCGAATACTTGTATCAGTATAACATATAGAACGATCATCGAACTTTCAGTAGAAAGTACCGCGAGTTTCCCTTCGAGCGATATCCATTCTATCGCATAGCAAGTATCTTTTTTCCAATGTATATGTATATGTGTCTGTATGTATATATATATCTGTGCGTGTGTATGTGCAAAAGCAAAGAGAACCGAATGGTTATCCTTGAAAGTACCATCTAGGTTTTTACTTTTCAGATTGTCGATCCGTACTGATACGTGAACGCGTAGATATAACCTAAAGGGTGGAGTTCAAATCGAATTTCAAAAAAAAAGAAAAAAGAAAAAAAGAAATGTACTGTATATTTTTTTTTTTTTTTTTTTTTTTTATTATTCAAACCCTTTACGATCTTATGAATGTAATGAATGTAAATGAAATAAAAATAAAAATGAATGTGTTAAATGAAAATAATGTAGTATTATTTAATAATCGTGAAATCGTATGAAAATATACTTATACAAAATAATAATAATAATTATTATTATTATTATTATTATTATTATTATTATTATTATTATATATTTAATATTAAATATAAATTATATTCAATATTAATATATTTAATATATTAAATATTAATTGAATTATATTTAATATAAAACATTTACAAATTTTTTATGTATGTATGTGTGTGTGTGTGTAAATCCGTGCGTTTGTAATTTTCTAAAAAAAAAAAAAAAAAAACTCTTAACCATCACATCGTACTATCCAGATGAAATTTTGCATAATTTGTCTGAAGTATGATGAGAGGATGATAAAGTTTGAAACTACTTAACACACACTCATACACACACGTTCCCACATATATAAATTATTTAAAATTTCATTTAGTACGAAGAAAAATATTCTATAGTATAAATTATTTTTATTATTACTAATAACAAATCAAATAATTTATTTCAATCACTAACGTAAATCAAAGCAATCATTTTCAATGATTTCGAGAACTATCATTCCCGTTAATCTCTTCGTTATTCGTTTTGATCATGAACGGATTTAGATTATAAGGGAGAACAGAAGGATCGTAGTAGGGTGGGCGAGTTGTAAGAGAAGTACAGAGAGACAGAAAGAGAAAGAGAAAGAGAGAGAGAGAGAGAGAGAGAGAGAGAGAATAGGAATACGGAGTTATCGACTAAACCGCATGTAAACGGAAGTCGGTCTTCTAATTAAAACCGGATGACCCATGGAAACAGCCGGTCTCGTGGTATTCAACTGTGGTCTCCAACCTACTACCCCCAACCACCTACCTACCTACCTACCTACCAAGCCCCCCTCTAACCCCCTGTCTCTCTCTTTCTTTCTCTATCTCTCTTCTCGGTTGAACCCAGAAACAGACACTAACCCTCCCCCTCACCCTCACTCTCTCACCACCACCACCACCACCCCCACCTCACTTCTACCGATAGTAGTCGTTCGCAAGAAAGCAAGATTATCACAGGCCGTGTGTGAATTAACTTATCGATAATACCAAATGCCTTTGTAATTTTCGACCCATTCCTAATCGACGTGTTCGTTTTAAACTACGTTATACTAACGTTTAACTACGACTTCGTTAATTATTTTCTAAAAAAGAAAAAAAGAAAAAAGAGGAACACGCTTGACTATGGAACTCTTTAAAAAAAAAAACAACAGAAAAAAATTAACTCAGAACTTTTATATATCAAATTTTCTACGAAGGTGAAATTAATCGAATATCATTCGATTAAAGAAAGTATCTGTAAAGGATTTTTTTTTTTTTTATTTCTGTTTTTAATTTTTTCTTTTTTAAACCACAATTTATTTCAACTTGATTATTTCCGATGGGTGTTAATTAATTAAAAACGATACGTTTAATAAATTGATCAAATATTATACTGTATTCATATTTATTATCCTTTTACTGTATTTTATATATATATATATATATATATATATATATATATAGATAAAAGGATATTTTTTTTATATTATTAAAACTAATTTTTGTTCAAGGGGAAAAATAAAAATTAATATTCCAATACTATGAAATTAATTTTATAATTATATGTGACAAATGTTTTACAAAATTACACAAAAACTTTTGTATCTATAAATTGCGAATATTTCAAATAATTTTGCGATCTAAAATATAAATATTTTTTTTAATAGGAAAAAAATGTAATTATTTGAATTTTATCCTAATAAATATTTAATTATAAAATTACAAAATTAATAAAACAAAAATTTGTGTACAATCTAAATTTTGATCTAAAATAAATATATCTAATAAAAATAAGAAAAAAAATGATGATTAAAAAACAAAACAAAAATATAATTGTGCCCATAATTATGAAAGTGATGATCTAAGTCAAAATTAAAAAAAAAAAAGAAAAAAAAATGAGTTTATCAGTTTAACAATTAATGAAATAATTACATTAAATAAATTCAATGTAATTTTCACAGATATATTGTCAAAAATGAATTGTCACATAATATTTGTTATTTCAATAATATACAGAATTTATTAAATGTTTCAATCTTTTTCTAATCCTTCTAAATATCTCGAAACAAAAGATCCATAACATAAACCATTTTCATAATTATAAACACATATATACATGTATACATTTTAAAATGAATTTGAAATAAAAAAAAATATTTAAAAAAAATAAAAAATAGAAAAAAAATTTGTTATAATTGAATGAAATATTTGTTATAATTGAATGAAAATCAAATGACGTTAATTAACATTAAATAGAGAAACATCAACGATACGGGGTGAATGTTGTTTAATCGTCTTCTAACGTCTCTAATGTATCGTACAAATTGTAACGTTTTGTTCAAACACATAGCTACAATTGAGATAGGGAAATAGCTATGAGAAACAAGAGGGATATACTTTGAATATCTCGATTCACAGTTGGTACGTGGCTGTAGGGTATGTATATCTAAAATACATCGAGCGTGTAAAGTCCGAAACTGTCCCCCACTCCACCAATCTCCTATCACCGAAATGCTAACTTATCAGAACAACAATCTTTTCAATGCAAATCATTCAATCTTTTTTTTTTTTTAACGCAGAATATAAAAAAAAAGAAATCGTATAGTGTAAAAAAAAAAAAGAAAAATATAAAATTCCATTAAAAAAAAAAAAAAAAGTGCAACTGCATTTAGCGGGTGCATCGATGCATTTTCAAAAAAAGGAAGGGAGGGCATTGAAAGTTGACATTTGTTGTGTCATATGACTTTTTTTTTGATGATTTTTTTTCTATTGTTATTTCAAAAAAAAAAAAAAAAACAGTTATTACCAGCCTAAGTTTCAAGAATCATCCTGTATATAAGTTGAGTTACTTTAATTACAAAAGGTAACACAAATTATTATCATAATTAAGTTACCTAACATAGAAAATACGAAAAATGGTAACAAATTATTACCATAATTAATTTACCAAAAATACAAAATACAAAATACAAAAAAGTTAACTAATTATTACCATAATTAAATTACCTAAAATACAAAATACAAAATACAAAAAAGGTAATCAATTATTACCATAATTAAATTACATAAAATACAAAATACAAAACACAAAAAAGGTAACCAATTATTACCATAATTAAATTACATAAAATACAAAATACAAAATACAAAATACAAAACACAAAAAAGGTAACAAATTATTACCATAATTAATTTACCAAAAATACAAAATACAAAAAAAAGGTAATTTAATTATTACCATAATTAATTTATCTAAAATACAAAATACAAAAAAGGTTACAAATTATTACCATATAATTAAATTACCAAAAATACAAAATACAAAAAAAAAGTTAACAAATTATTATCATAATTAAATTTACCTAAAATACAAAAATACAAAAGAAAGAGAAAAAAAAAGAAAGCATATATATTTATAAAATACATTTTAAAAAAAATAAAATAAATAAAGAAAGAAATTAATAAATGATCCTACACAAAAGAATGTTCTAATAAGAGTCTCTTATCTTATCACAAGACAAATCAAGAAACAAGTTTTAACAAAGAAGCCCAGAATAATAATACTAATAATAATAATAATAATAATAATAATAAGGACACTTTGATCATTTTGGTTTTAGTATCTTACGTTGAAGAGACGAAGAATATATTATACCAGAGAGAAAAAGGATGAATAACAAGGTAACCAAGTCTACAAACGCTCCATCGGCTTTTCGAAGAACAGTTTAATCCTTTTTAATTAAATGCTCCTTCGATCATCCTACATCCTAACCCTCCCATGTACTACTACTACCACTACTATTACTATTACTACTACTAATACGTATTACTAATTTTCTCTTCTTTATCCCATGTTTTTTCAGATCCTCTTTATATCTTTTTTCTTATCGTTAGAAAACTTTCTTTTACAAGACCAACCGACCATTTTCTTTCTTTAAAACCTTCCTAAGATTCACGTTAAAACGTAACACACCCCTTGGTTAAAACTTAAATATATAAACGTCGTAAGTATTTTTACGAGTATATATATATATATATACATATACATATATAAATACGTATGTGTATGTTTATTTGATTTGATTATTATTTGTCTTACCTTAACCAATGTCTTTTCGTTACAGGTGTGTGGCAACATATGGCATCGTACTGATCGGCGATCCAAACTATCAATATGATGTAAAATGCAGTTGTGGTATCATTAAAGAACTCCGACATGATTGCTTCCATACCTGTAATAAAAACAATAAGTACTACCCTGTAATAAATAAATAAATAAATATATATATATATATATATATTAAAAATAAAATATATTATTACATTCATTAATTTTATATTAATATTTATATTTATATTAATTTTAATATTTTATATATTAATTTATTAAAATAAATATATAAAGTATATATATTATATTATATTAGAAATAAAAAATATATTATTACATTTATTAATTATAAAATAAATTATATATATATTATAATATAATTCATTAGAAAATATATAAATAACAATTATAAAATATATTAGAGAGAAATAAAAATAATTTCTAAAAAAAAAGAAAAGTATATTTTTTTTTTGAAAATAAAAGTCTAAATAAAATTATTTTATCTTTTTAAATTATTTTTCTAGAAAATTATTTGTAAAAAAGTAAAAGAAATAAAAGTTGAATAAAATTCATATGATATTTTTCAAATTTACGTTTTGATTGTATATCTCTCATAGGAAGGTACAAGAAGAAGAAAAAGAATAAATCGATGAAAAAAAAAAGAAGAAGAAGAAGGTTCTTTTTTTTTTCGTATACGAAAACAATGAGAAAAAAGTAGGAATGATAGTGACTAATGATCCTATGCTGTTAAGTTTATAAGACTCGATGTTACCTACCCTCTTCTTAACCATTTACTATCTTTCTCTTTCTTTCTTTCTTTCTTTCTTTCTTTCTTTCTTTCTTTCTTTCTTTCTATCTTTCTTTCACTAAACAAGGATAGACTTTCTAAATGTGACTTTCCTTTGTAATCAGAAAACTCACAACGTCGCTCGGTTTCTTCACGATCGTTCGTTTCTTTTCAAAACGTTGAATAAAATTAATCTTATTAATGACACGTGTGTGTGTGTGTGTGTGTATGTTTGTATTATTATACATAACTTGAACATTACACGAGTACACTTAAAAAAAAAAAATAGAAAAAAAAAAAACAAAAAAAAAATGGAAAATCCAATAAACAATACTTTCGTGGAATCAAAAGTTTAAATAGTAAAGTACAACCTTAATCATGACAAACTCGAAACAATTCGTATACGAAGCGTATAATCGATATTCTCCCTCTCTCTCTCTCTCTCTCTTTCTCTCTCTCATTCTAGCAACACCGGTTACCATCGAAGATTCGTTCGAGCGCAAGCTGTACTGCTATTAATCGAATAGTTTCCACGCAATTAAAAGTCCGACAGATGGGTACCACGTGATTCGTTGAACGTTTTCCACGATAAAATATTATACCTGAGCTTATATACCCCCCCCCCCACACACACACACCCCACCCCCTGCCCCGCCCCCTCCAACAACCCCGCGCACACCCCCTCACCACGCCTCATCTCACCTTCACAGCCCCCGTTTATGTGCGTTAAAACGAGACGATGCATGACTCCAATGGTGATGGTGTTGGTGTTGGTGATATGGTGGTAGGTGGATGGGTGGTGATGGTGGTGGTCGTCGCATAGCGAATACACTCGTTTTTACGTCCGTGCGAAAACGCACCACATTGAGCCTCTCTCTTAAATCTCAACGTAGTTACACGGAGTCGATTACGATTCGATTGCAATTTAAATTATGAGATAACTGACTCGATTACAGTTTATCTCTATTTCTATTTCTATCTTTCTATCTATCTATCTATCTATTTCTATCTCTCTATCTCTCTCTGTATATATTTTATTATATTGTATTAATTTTTTTGTAATAATATTTAACAAAATAATGAAATTTAAAATAACAATTTAAAATATATATATATATATAAGAGCACATGTAGAAATTGCAATAATATTTCGAGATTGGAACTAAAAATGTCTCACCGTGCATTACGATCTATCAAAAAGATTGGACACTTTGAACCTTTGCTTTTACCACACTTGGTCCAAAGAACCCAAAAGACCTTTTTTACAACTTAACGTCATTTTTCTCAATTGTTCAACTTGAGTAATTTTTGAAAAAATATTTACATTTAATTTAAAACTATAAAACCAATATAATCTTTTTAAGTAAGTATTAAAGAAGTCTCAAAAAAAAAAAAAATGTTGAAGTAAATCTATGCAATAGTTTGTTTTTTTTTATAACAATTTTTCCATTTTTTTCCGGGTCCAAAAGACCCGGGTGTGGTAAGCGTGTTTTACTCAAGGAAGGGTGGTAAGTAAAGGTTAATCCCCACCGTGCCTTAAAGAGTTAAACGAAAAAAAAAGGGCCCTTTTTTAAGTTAAATAAAAACAACAGGTAAAACACTTACTTAGAAAAAATGCAAAATAAGAGAATTATAAGAAAAAAGAAAAAAAGAAAAAAAGAAAAAAAGTATCGTAACATTATACGTCTAATATAATAATGATTGTGTATGAGTGTAACTATATCTAATGGCGTGTTTCCTAATGCATTGTAACGATATGGAAAGCCACGGGGGAGCACACGGAAATAATAAAAGGAGTACCGCCATGGTAGGGCGTGTCGTCGGCAGGTCACGAGAGTGTAAAACGAGTACGTTGAAAAATACCCCAACTTCCCCCCAACTTCCCCACCCCACCCCCCAACTTTCCCCACTTTCCAACCCCCAAGCCTCGTCTGAAATGTGATTAATAACGCTCCTGTATAAGTTGACATGGTTGCAAGTAACATTGACTTCTTAATTCTATCCTGTCACAGTAAAAAAAAAATATATATATATATCAAATTACCGATAAGTATAAACAACTCTTTTGCGATTAAACAAAACGATATGTAAATATAACTGTTAAAACAATTTATAGAAAAATAAAAACACGATTATGCATTATTACTATTATTATTATTGTTATTATTATTTTATTTCTTACTTGACGATCATTTTCTTTAAACGTTATTATTTTTATTTCAAATTAAAATTATATTGAAATTTTGTTCATTTATCAATAATAAATCTTAATATTCGAATATACAGTTTGTATAATAACGATAATTATATTTTAAAATAATTCTAAATAATGTCAATTTAAACGTAACATTCTCAATTTTTATATGTTATATTAATAAAAATATTAATATGTATAAACTTTAATAATTTAATTTAAATTATTTCTATTATTTTTAATTTAATTTTAATTATATTTCATTTTACTCTTTAATATTATTATAATATTACTATTATATTAATAGTAATATTAATATGTCATTAATAATAATATTGATATATATATTATATTAAATAACTAATATAGTATACTAATAACTATTATATTTATACTAAATAAATAAATTGAATAAAAATTAAAAACTAATACATACTAATATTTACATAAATATATATTAATATTAATAATTATATAATTTTTGTATAATTGTTCACGTGTAGTTAAAGGTATTTCGTATACAAAGAGAAACAACGACAGTTGTAACACCAATGGCATTAGAATTCTTAGAGATCCCTGTTTTCTTCGTGTTTTGTGTCACCTTCTGTCTCGGGATCAAGAAACTAATTATCCGACGTTTCGCCCTTAGTCTCCGGCTCATTTATCCTCCTCTTTCCGACTACCTTTATCCACTAGGCACACCGTCATTCTTACCAACCCCCTTCTCCCACCCCTACAATACCACGTATAATATACTCTTGGTGTATTCTTTTTCTTTCCTCTCTCTCTCTCTCTCTCTCTCTCTCTCTTATTTTTCTTTTCTTTTTTCGTTTGCTTTGTTTCCCTTGTAATATTTTGTAGGAAAAAGAAAAAAAAAACTGAATCTTCTCGAAAAAGGTTTTTTTTTTTTTTTTTTTCTTTGAAACGAATTATTATTTTATTAATTTGTTTTATTAATTTGAGATAACACAGCATAAATATATAATAATAATATTAATATATATATATTTTATATTTTTTATATTTGAAATTTATTAATATTTCTAAATTTGTGTATTCTAAATTTTAATTAAAATTAAAATTAAAATTTAGAATAAACAAATTGAAAAATATTAATAAATTTGAAATATACAAAATATTAATAATTGAAAAATATACAAAATTTACAAAATTGTTCTCTCATCTCACGATAAAATTATACTAACACTAATATATATATATATATATATATACAAATATAAATAAAACTACATAATATTAAATAACAATTAAACTTTTTACAATATATTATTAAACAAAATGAAATAATATTGATATTAATATTATTCTTAAGTAAACGCAAATCATATATATGAAATGTTGTTAATATTTTTTTTAAATGAGATTGTTGTTACTCGATTATATCAAGAATCTTCATTTGAGATTCGATTAAAAATGGTGACATTGCCTAGACATGAATCAGTTCTTTCTATATCGAGTGTCCCTCATGCCGAAAGGGCTTCTTACGTCGGATAATGTCCGGATAATGCACTCATTTAAATGCATGCTAGCCGAGCATTACTTCACGTTGGTAAGCCAAGGGCTCCAAGAGAAAAACTAAGAGAGAGAGAGAGAGAGAGAGAGAGAGAGAGAGTAGAACCAAGTGTATTAGGTCTGATCGTAATAATGGTACCCTTTTTTCCCTAGAAACTCTACTTTTCCTTCATATAAAGACGGTTCCATTTGGAAATTTGCTGACAACGAAATACCATAAGAGAGAAAACAAAAAAAACAAAAAAAATATCTTCTCGATTTCGATTTGAACAAACCAACCCAGAAATCCCTAAACACTCAACGTCACTTAGTCCATTTCAAATACAATATAAATGAACTTTTACGATCGATTTTAATATTGTAAATGCAAAAGTATATTGGATATTATGTAACAAATGCAAGGAAGGAAGTGTGTAACGTGGTTTGTCTGAAGGAACGAAGGCTAATAATGTGGTTTAATCAATGGTCGAGTTATGCTACCGACATTGACTACACCCCAACCACTAACAATTTCGCACAGACCTCGAAAATCAGCGCGATCTAATGGACATAATATTTCTCGTTGACCGGCCACAATGTCCTTTGAGTATCGTTCAAAGCTTGTGACCATTACAGAATATGTATGCTAATATATTATTAAATATATAATAGAGTTGTGTGTGTGTGTGTGTCTATGATATTCTAAAAAAAAAAAAGAAAATATACTAAAATGTAAATGATTAAAAAATATTACACGAGTATTATATATTAAATATGGTTTCGAAATAAGTTAGTTTTGTTAAATAATTATTTTATTATTATAATGTTAATATTTTTATATTTTATGTTACTTCACTAAAAAAAAAAGATATACCTAGGTTTATTCTATTATATATTATTTTTATATACTATACATTTATATATTTTTACTATATATACTTATACATTATTTTCATCTTCTTAATGTTGATAGATTACGTGTCACGTTGTTTGTCCGCAATGAACTCCTAAACTACTGAACCAATTTTAATCAAATTTTACATACTGTGTGCAGTTTCATTCAACTTGAAAGATAGGATAGTTTATAATCTCAATTTACAATCGCAATATTATTTTAACTTAAAGACGTGTGTATGGGACTGATTGTGAGCCACAGCAACGCGTGGGCTGGGCACCCCTATAACTGTGAAGTTTGTGAGTGATCAAATATTGTGAAATGGAATAAACATATCAAGTATAACAACGATATTTATTATTTATGAGAGAGAGAGAGAGAGAGAAAGAGTGAGTGAGAGTGAGTAGCATAATTCTCTTCACATACGTGGCCATTACGTACCATCAGAAACACCATCGACACTTTGTTGACAGAGATACACACCTCACATTTGTACCATGTACCTCTCTACAAATTTCTACGACTGCACAACTACGACGACCAATGACCACCACTGGAAATTTCATCAAACATTTCCACCGGAAACAACGATCCCAACAGCTGTACGTTTGACAAGCAGCCTGTTTTCCTACGTTTCAAGCTAGCGGTCAACTCTTCGTGTGTGTGTATGTGTGTGTGTGATGGTGGCCTCTATTATATACGTGTGAATAACGGTTTTGAAAGTTATTTTCCACGTGTGTAGGTACCATTTCTCGAATTACTCGAAATACTCTTCAAACAATATAGATTCTAACAATGAATATATTATTTTATATCATATCATCCAATTCTTCTTTTTTTTTTCTGTTTTTCTGGTTTTTTTTTTTTTTTTTTTTTCAATAACAATTCTTCCCCAGAGATTTATACAAAAATCTGATACAAGTTATTATTATTGTAATTTGGTTGTTTGTTTTTTTTTTTTAATAATAAATCTTTTGTTACGATTTTTCCTAGTCATATTTATTTAATTTGATTTCGAAACAGGGAAGAGAAAAAAAAAGAAATAAAAAAATATATATATATGTACGAGAACGTTGTTTAAATAATAAAAAAAAAAAAAAAAAGAAAAAAAGCTTTGGAAATATCAGAAAGTTACATTTGTTCCACACGTATATATCAGATTCATACACACACACACGAGTAATGTAAACTTTGTGTTTTCTTATGTGTTTAATATTATATATTGAATGATAACGAAAAATCAAAGAAGAAGAAGAAGAAGAAGAATAAGAGGAAATTCGAAGGAATAAGTAACTGGAAAGAAAAAACATGACAAAACAGAGAATCATCCCCCAGTTTGTTAAAATGGATGAAAGAGAAAACAATATAAAGAATGTGACACGACATGTGTTGGGGACTAGTACTCTTGAGAATGCGTTTTACAGCATGTTGGTTGGTCGATCATGCGTTACTAACACGCTTTCCTGCCGGTTACTCTCACCGTTCTTTTGACATTCCATTATGCAAAATCGTTGTTCCCGAGCGGAAGTAAATGCTGAATGACGCGTGGACGATTTCACACAGGGATGTTAAGATCGTTTCGTTGCTAACGCATTCATTTCGGGCCGTCGATTAAATCACGATATGTAAACTACCATGATAAATAATACTCATATATTTGTTTAACAATATTTAGAAATAAAACAATTCTATATAATTATCATTATAATATATATATATATATATATATATATATATTTGCAATTACTTAGTTGCCAACCCAATATTAATTATTATATTATAATTATATTTATAAACTATAATATATTATATATTATATTATGTATATAATAATTTATTGTATATTTATTTTAATAAATAATATTTATTTATTTTCAAACCCGTAAACACGAATATATTTTATTTAAAACTAAACAATATTATAACGATATATTTTTTTATATTTTTTTTCCTTTTTTTGCAAAAATTATTTGATTCAATCAACGAACATCCATCAGTTTTGTACAATTCAAAATTTGATAGTAATATGAAAAATCAATTTCGTTCACTATCAAAATCAGACGAGTTTCAAGTCGACAGAAAAATCTCTCTTCCTCTGTATAGACTTTAGAAAAATAAGAAAATAAAATAAATAAATAAATAAATAAATAAAAAAAAAATAAAAGTGCAATATGTATTTTTGTACGAATGCATTCGGATGTTCTATAAAACTCGTTACCACGCGTTCCAAGTAAAACGAGAGAGTAAGGTAGTATGCAGTAAAAAAGGGTAAAGGGAGGAAAATAAGAGAGGAAAGGGAAAGGTAAAGGTAAAGGTTTGGTTGTAGAGGGTCGAAGAAGGAAATCGTGAGGATTTTCTAAGAAGAAACTCGAAGAAGGATGACGGATGGAGGGCAGGAAGCGACACAGGAACCGGAACCCATTACTTCAGATAACAACTTCCCTGAGGCTTCCTTTCCTTTCCTTTCCTTTCCTTTCCTTTCCTTTCCTTTCCTTTCCTTTCCTTTCCTTTCCTTCTACAAGTCTACCCTCTAAACCCAATATACGTTTGCACGTATATTTCCACATATATATACACACACACATACATATACATATAGAAATGGAAAGAGGGAGAGAGAGAGAGAGATAGTAGCAAGCAGAGGGTTACACTCAGCAAAGCGAATCCGGAAATTTAACGCTCCTCTTGCCATTTTGCTGGCTCTCGTGCAACTGGTGGCCTCACGATACCGTCGGACCATCCAAACGCGAGTACACAATTTTAGGATAAGCCAGTGAAAAGCTCTGACAAACGTATATATATATAACGACCTATTAGTGTATAAAATATATATACTTATGTGTGGTGTGTATATTTGTCTATTTATCGAACAATTGTTAGTATTCTACAATAATTGAGATTAAACTTGATACAAATTGATTAAAACACGAAGAATATTATAAAACACCGTAAAAAAAGGATTACTGTATAAACCTATATTATAACTGTAAATTATCTCTAAGATACTTTGTATATATTCCTCATGTGTCATGAACATAATTGTCAAATGAATGATTTATAAGTGTTAAACGTTGATTTATTTGAAAGATCAACAACAACTACACCCATAATTGTGTGTTCATCTTGATAAATGTTAAATTATCGAATATTTTGAATGAATGAATCGTTAACAGATAAGAGAGAGAAGGAACAGGTTGTGATCCTTTAACAGGAATGTTGAAATTAATGGAAATGGGCATCGAAACGATGAATAGGAACGAAGATAACGTGAGGACTCCTATGCCAGTACAAAACACCACCACCACCACTACCAACAGTAGCAGCAGCAACCCTGTGTGACGACCTCATCCTAAATGGACTTCGAGCGGGTTGCCCAACTGTTGCGCCTTCATCAGAAATTTATGCAGAATCCTCGGTTAACCGTCCCGGCCAATCAGCTTTGTAACAGAGCTAACGTCGTACCGACAAGAGGGAACGAAGATACTTCTCGAAACACGCCACCACCACCATCGCCACCATTAACCACCACCATTACTGATTTAGTAAAAAAGGAGACCTTAAATATTTCATTGAGTCTTTTATACGTGTTTCTATCTAACTGTTCATTTTGGTGTGTATATGTATGTGTGTGTGAGTGTGTGTGTAAATGTGGGGCGGGGGTTCCTTTTTTTCTTTTACTTCTACAACTTCAACTTCAACTTCAACTTCTTCGCTTTATTCTTTCTAAACTCGACTATGTCCAACGTTAACTCGATTAAATGCCGAAAGTTACGAAACAACTTGTCCTTAAATTTTCGTCAAGATAACGAAATACTACTACGAAGTGTTTAAATATTACCTCGAGTTCAAAGTGAATATCAACAAAAAAAAAAAAAAAGGAAAGAACAGAAAAAGGGATTTTTATTTTATTTCCTTTCTTTTCACTCAATTTCTACTCACCGACCAATGCCAGGATAACCGTTAAAAGGGATGCAGCTGGAAACGACACTGGCATGTTGAATTCCAACATTTGTAAGAGATCCACTGTAACAGAATAAAAACAGATTGTATTGATTAATAATAAGCTCTTTCTTTCTTTCTTTTTTTTTTTAATGGATTAATAAGAAAAGTTTTAATAGCACGTTGAATCTAAATAAAATTCATTTGTTTCTAAAAAAAATAAAAACAAAAATACAATATTGGGATCTCTAGCACTTGAATACGCTATCTAGTGGCTAAATTCAAAATTAAAGTAGATAGGTCGAATTGCTACGCCACACCCCTCCCTGCCAGAGATCCCAATACCGAATTACTTCGAATTTGGATTAATTATATATATATTTATAATATATTTATTTATATTATTATATTATAAATTACTATAATATCTAATATAATATATTATATTACATTAATACACACAATACATTATTATAATTTAATTAATATATTATAAATTATAATATATAATAAAATATACAAATTAAATATATATATATATATATAAATACAAATTCGTAATTTACTTAACAAATATCACCCACCCATTTCTTGTTGAAATTCACGAATTCACGATATTGTACAAATGTGATAAATAAATAAATATAAATACGTAAAAGAAAATTAATGAAAGATAATCAAAATAAAAAGAAAAAAAAACTACACCCGCCCCCCCCCACGAAAAAAAAAACAAAAAATAAAGTAAAAAAGATAACAAGATAATCATAGAATAAATGTATACTAGATTAATATGATATCGTTGAAATACATAGGACACACGATACTTCAATGAAACATAATATCATCGATACCCTCTACAAGCCCGTAAATCTATATATATATATATATCTATGAATTTAATATTTATTAGATTTCCGGGGAGGATCTTCTTTCTCGCTTGGCAGGAGGTTATTATGAAAGTGGAACATTCTGAAGGCATCGAGGTCGAAACGTTCGAGGAAGAAGCAAAGCATGGGAGAAAAGGACGGACGACACTTCGAAACTCGATAAAAATTAATTTTAAAACTTTGTCAATCTTGATTTAAATTCTCTCGAAGTTTTGTCCTCCTACCTCTCTCACTCACTCACTCAACTTCCCCCTGCCTACACCCCCCCGCTCACCCTCGTACCTACCTGTTATATAAAAACCGTACTCGCGATAAAACCAAAATCCTTACTGAAGTAATTCTAGACGAACTAATACGTATTTCTATCTCTATCACGCTCTCTCACCCTCTCACCCTCTCACCCTCTCTCTCTCTCTCTCTATCTTTCTTTGATCATCGGATACACCGTGTTAAAAATGCACGAACGATCAAAAAAAAAAAAAGAAGAAAAAAAAAAGAAGGATATTAAAAAATTGCAAGTAAATACGAAATGAGGGAGTTGATGGGGGTGGGGGGTTGTTGGTCTCGCACCTAGTTCCTAGATTATTTTTTTTTTTTCTAATAAATTACATTTTTTTTATACTCTCTCTCTCTCTCTCTCTCTCTCTCTAGCGTATAATCTTTCGGAAGAGACTAAACCTTGTGTCAATCTAAAAAAAAAAAAACAACAACAACAAAATAATTTATATCATCGTGAAAAAAATAATGGTTGATTTTTTCTTTTTTTCAAATTATCTTAAAAAGAAAAACTTTGAACTTATCTATTTGAACGAGTACAACAAAATGATGAAAAAAAAAAACAATATTTCGATTAATGTTTATAAACTAATGCATAAATTTCTCTTGTTACTGTTTTTTTTTTCTTTTTTTTTTTTTTATTCTCTCTCACTCTCTCAAACGCACACATACTTTTCTCTTTTATTTCCATGACACCGTCGTGTCGTGTCCCTGGTGTCTTTTTTTTTTTTTACGATACGACCAAAGTGATGGGTGTAGTAGTGTTGTGTGCATCGTTGGTTACAAATTTTCTCGACCAACAGACACACACACACACACAACATACACAGTTCTAGAGATTCAATGAATTTTAGATTTTAAGTTATCGCCAACTAACTGCCGTTCCCCAGTTGGTTATTAAAAACTCCATGGCGTCTTACTTCGCGTACCAACCAACCAACCAACCCACACCCCCCCCCCTACCTACTACTACTACCCCTGACTCCTACTTATACCATAGTTTTTTCCACGTACAAACCACACCACTGTCTCCTTTACCGCATACTAACATCTTTTTTCTTTTTCTTTTTCTTCTTCTTTGCTTACCCCCTCCCCAACCACCATCAAAGCAATACACGTGCATCCTCGTTGGTTGTTTCTAAACCCCCCCATCTTTACGTTGTTCTCCTTACCTACCATGAGAAAGATAATTCGAAAATAGTATTTTTCCAGTAGAAAATCAAAACAAACGTGCTAAAAATAATATGAAGAAATAAATCAAATAAAAGAAAGAAAGAAAGTGTATTAAATTAAAAGATATTTGATACACTCGAGTGTGCATAAAAAAAAAAAAAAAAAAAAAAAACAAACTTCGATTAGAGTTCGATGAACTTTGATTATGAGTGGAAGATAATTTAAAAAATAAAACAAATAAAAAAACCAAGATATTGTAAAGTCACGTTCAACGTTTGCATTTTGAGAGACATTTTGCTTGTTATCATTGAAAAAATTCATCAATATTTTTTAATAACATTTACTACCGTATATACACACGTGCATATATATATATATATATATATATACAGTGATAAAACATCGAATCATCATCTTCACACTTCAATGAACACTACTACATTCGTGTAATCAATCAAAAGAAAAAGAAAAAGAAAAGATTTCAAGATACTCGATCTTGTTGTTGACAACAACAAGATCGATCGATCAGACTTAATCGATAGATAATATCGATGTTAACGGGATGACGCAAAATTTTCTTACAATGAGTATATCTAAGTAGTAATGATAACGAGAAAGGTGACTTTCTTTTTTTGTCCCCAAGGACTCGCACAAAAATAATAATAATAATAATAATTTAAAAAAGAAACAATAAATATAAAAGTATGAGTCTTCGTGATTAGAGATAATTGAGATGATAATAATAATGCTGATAATTAAATTGAAAAACAATAAAATACAAATATATATATATATAGTTAATATTAACTGTAATAATATTAACTATAATAATTAACTATATAAATAATAATATTAACTATATATACAGTTAGTATTATAAGTATAATTATTATAAGTAGTATATATATATATATAATTAAATATTAAAAATAGTAATAATATATATAGTTAGTATATAATATAGTTAATATTATTTTCTAACTGTATTAACTGTATTAACTGTATTAACTACAACTATATTAACTATAAGTGTATTAACTGTATTAACTATAACTGTACTAACTGCAACTGTATTAACTGTATTAACTGCAACTGTATTAACTGTATTAACTGCAACTGTATTAATTGTATTAACTGTATTAACTATGACTGTATTAATATTAACTGTATTAACTATATATATATATATATATATATGTATATCTTTTTTCATAATTTTTTTGTTTTTTTTTGTTGTGATTTTTCGTCAAATTCAACATTGATCGATCGTCTTAACGAAACGGAGCATCACCAAAGCGTTAGTCAAACAAAATGACAAATTGAACATCTGCCCCCTCCACCCCACCTCACCCCACCTCACCCCTTTCCTTTTCCTCCAATCGGTCGTCTAGTTCAAAGATAAAGTCGAACGGTAGGAAGGTACAAAGCGATATTCCAGGAAGTTGGCAGGAGCTTTGAAGAAGAAACTTAGAGCTCGGGACGTATACATAAAGAGAGAGATAGAGAAAGAGAGAGAGAGAGAGAGAGAGAGAGATCGATGCCGAGAGGAAGGAAACGACGACGAGTAAAATACCGATTTAGAAGATACCTTTGCTTTCGAAGATGTTTGCCGACTACCCCTACCCCACCTCCACAACCCCCCAGTGAACCATCCTAGAACTCGATTTTGCCATGGGTCAAATTTATATGTAACTAAGAGAAAAAAGTTTTGACATGCTGTAAACAATCCAACTCTTTCTTTCTCTCTCTCTCTCTCTCTCTTGCTCTGTTTCTCTCTCTCTCTCTTTCTCTTTTTCTATGTATTATACATGTATCGGTAAGAAAAAAATAAAATAAAAAGACAAAAATATCGAAAATATCAAACAACATATAACATGAAAAATGTTATTCCTTTGGAAAAAGATACACTTGTCTTTACTTATCGAATGATTTTTGTTTTAAAATAAAATATATATATATATATATATAATTATAATTAATAATTAATAATTATATTATATATTTTAATATTATATATAATATTATATATAATATTAAATTATTATATATTTCACAATGTTGTGTTATATTATATTATATTATATATTTTAATATTATATTATATTATATGTTTATTATTATATTATTATATAAAATAATAACAAATCTTTTTGTTATTATATACATTATTATTATTATTATTACAATAAAATTTTAAGATTAAATATTATTTTAATCTTATCACTATTAACGATTAAATGATATATAAAATCATCCTTTTCGGAGAATCCACGAGTATTCGCGATACTGATAATCTTAAGGGATGGGAGAGGAATGAGGGGGAAGCATAAAAGAAAGATTTTGTTTAATATAAGAATACAATATTTTCTACACATTCATAATATTATTATCAAACTTTTATATAATTACTCTGGTTGATGATCTATTTACCATTTCAAAATTGTACACATTTGCAATTCGTATTTATTTAAAACAAAAAAAATATATATATAAAAATAATAAAAAAAAAAAATAAAAATAAAAATTATTACGATTAATTATAATTATAAATTTCTCATTCTTAATAATATTATATATATATTAATGTTATTATCATCAATCGAGTTAAATAATAAATTAGATTAATAAGTAGAGAAATTAAAAGATACATCGCACTAATATGATAGAATATGATTCAGTATAATGATATAGAAGTAAATAGGTATATGTATATATATGTATGTATTTCATATATATATATATATATTTCCACTTATTGATCTCTCACGTAGCTTGTTAGTAATGCGTAATTCGAAAACGTCAATGTGCAGCAATTCAATACAATGAATCGTGAATACTCATTAGCGAATATTATCCTCATTATCAGGCATTAGGCCTACTATTCAAGCTACGATAGTGCTTATGGCTTTACGCGTACGATTGAAAAATATCAAAAAATTAGATTAACGTATAATGCTATTTATCGATTGGGTAGAATCTCGTTTCATTCACACGATATGATAAATCGATTTTAATTTTGAACAAAATATTATTTATTTATTTATATATAAGTCGTTCATCAGTGCACACATCGATGATTATATTTTATTCACTTTGTGAAAAATCTTTAATTTAAGTGTCAAAACACTTGGTATTGTCGTCATAACTTTTTATATTTATAATAACTTTCCTGAACAATTAAGATTAACATCATTTAAATGACAATATTTGTTGGCCCATTGAAAGAAATTTAAAAGAACAATATACCATAAATCATTTCAATCGCATTTCTCAATTTTTTGTTTCATGAAGTTAATCGATGTGGTGCACTGAACGGCTCATAACTCTCATCAACAACGATTAAAATAATTCGTATGATGAATAATAATCAAAGATATTTACGTGATTAAATGTTAAACGTTAATTTGAAGAGAACAAAAATCTTATCACAATATTCATCACATCTCGTTCATATATATTTGATCATAAATCTTGTCTTAATTCCAAATTAATCCAAAATCCACCTTTGATCCTTAAATTGAACGACTTGTTATCAAATTCAACAGGATCAACGGTTTTACTTGTACGTTTGATGATAAATTTTTGAAGAATATTAATTATGACTACTTTAGTTTCCATTAATGCAAAACGTTCGCCAATACATTTTCTAGGACCTAAACCAAATGGGAAAAATGTATAAGGATTGATATTGTGTTTGTTCTCATCGTTAAATCTTTCCGGATCAAATTTGTCTGGATTAAGAAAATATTTGGGATCGTGATGAAAACCATAACATGGTATCCAAAGTGTTGTCTCAGGTTCGATGACGATTTCTTTGCCATCTGGTAATGAAGGTGGAATGACCGTACGTTTGGCACATAGTCTATCCATAAAAACAGCTGGTGGATATTTTCTTAATGTTTCGTTTATAATCATATCCATATACGTCAATTTAGAAAGATCCTCGTAATTAAATTCACCGTTGGTACGTAACAATGCTTCGTCAATTTCCTCGCGTAATCTTTTTTGAATATCTTGATGTAACGATAATTCATAAACCATAAAACACATCAATGTCGAGGATGTATCGAAACCGGCCAAAAAGAATATAAAAGCTTGTGCTACGATATCTTGTATATCCAAATTGCTTGATTCCTTGTCTCTGGCTTGCATCAACAGATGAATCATGTCTGGTCTTATGATACCTTGTTCGTCTCGTGCCTTAACAGTCTCCCGTATGATATCATTGAAAAATTGTGATGTCGATTGAGTTAAGAAACCAATTCTCAATAATTTCATTAATCCAGGACATATGCGTAACAAGGTAAACTTGATTATATTCCATAGACCATCAAATTTCGTAGCTTCAACGCCTTTATGAAAAAATATATTGTTCCTGTCTTTCATAGAATTAACCGAAATACCAAATGCTACAGTGGCTATCACGTCATTGGTATATCTCGTAAAAGCATCCTTCATCTCAACTTCCTTAGCAGCTTCCGGATGTTCCACGAAATAATTAACGAATTCGTTTGAACACTTTGACACGAGCTCTAACATAAATCTCATTTTGCTAGCAGTAAAGGATGGACTTAAAGTGTTTCTCATTTCCTTCCAACGTTCGCCACGCAAAGAGAATACATTTTTACCAAAAACCGGATCAATCGTTTCGTCAACGAATGCACGATGATCGGGAAAATGATCAAATTGTTTCACCGTAATATCCTTCAATAATTCTGGATCTTTTATTATTAAAATTGGTAATGCAAAATCCATACTACCAATGTATTTCGCTTCTGGCACTTCTCTATACATTATTTTACAAAAGTCAACGAATGATGTTTTACCAAAAAATATTTTCCAATTGATTCCGAAAAAAGGATAATTTAATGCAGTTGGTACACCTTGCTTCTTCCAATATGTATATTGATAATAAAATAATGATATCACTTTGATCACGATTATCGTGATCAGAGTTGTTAAAAGTATTGTAAAACTGGATGATGGTAAAAAAGACAACTCCATCGTGACGAACGTCGAATAAACTACTGAACAGTTTCAACGATAAGCAGCAGAATATGAAGATAGGCTTCATAAAGGATTTTTATCTTTGTCTCTTGATCGAATGAAGAGTCAAAGAGTAGGGGAATGAGAATATAAACGAGAAATAGTCAGAGAGAGAGAGAGAGAGAGAGAATGAAATCAAGAGGAAGAGAAAAATATATATATATATATATATGTTATATATCTGACGTAACTGACTAAACAATCATTACGTCATACAATTTATCTTTAATAATAGTAGTCCCGTCGTATCACCGTATATATTTCTTGCATCGCAATTTACGATACATGTATCTATGTAAATACTAGTTCAAAGTACAAATCTCTCTTCAATATGATTAAATTCTAATAATAGAAATATTGTATGAAAACAAAAAGACATGTTAAACAATTCATTGCAATAATTTTAGATAATCAATTATTTTTTCAGATTAAAAAAAGAAAAAAACAGAAAAGAAAATAAAACAAGATTAGAAAAAGAGAGAGTAAACAAGAATTAAAGAGCTACATTTTTCTTTGGAAATTATTTGTTTATTTTTTTTTTTTTTTGTATGTATTTAAAGTCTCTCTTTTTTTAATCTAATCATAAAAAAAAATATAAAAAAATGATGATATACCTTAGAGAATATATATTTTAATAACAATTATAACTCACCGATAAAAATGAAGATCTGATGATGAGAATAACGCAGCAACATCGATATCGAGACAGTCTGAAACAAATGGAAAATATTTTATTTTGTAAAAATATCAATTATAATAAATCAATCAAGATTATATTAACAACAACAACAACAACAACAAAAAATAATAAAAGTATCAAAATACGATAAAAATTATTATCCATAAAATAACACAAGAATAAGTAAACGTATTTTACATGATATGTAAATTTCATAATATTACATGACTTTTGTTTATCTTCCCATTTTAAAAAAATTAATAAACAATAAAATATAAAGTGTTCCCTTTAACCCTTTGAATGGTGGAATACTTTGAACTAAAATGGTTTTGTAGAAACAGAATATCATTTATTAATAATAAATTATATTTAATTAGTAAAGTTGTTCTTTTTGAATATAATTTAATTAATTAATATAAGCATATAACATTATTTTATATTAATATTAACAAACACGTATATGCATTCATACCACTTAAAAAATTAATAATAAAATCTATTGTATGAAATATTGAATATAAATATATATATATAAAAAACATATGCAAGAAATTTGTCCTAAATAATTCTCCTATCTAAATATATATAAATTACGTGTCACGTTGTTTGTCCGTAATGGACTCCTAAACTACTGAACCGATTTTAATCAAATTTTGCACCCTATGTGCAATTTTATCCAACTTGAAAGATAGGATAGTTTAGATCTCAATTTATAATCGCAATTGACTTAAAGACGTGTGTACTGGACTGATTGTAAGCCACAGCAACGCGTAGCGGGGCACTCCTAGTAATATTGATAATCATAATGGTGTTATACAAAAAAAGAAAATAAAGAAACCCTCCAAAAATTGTTTTCTTTTTTCTATGCTCGATAGAAAAAATCCCCATTCGGTATTCGTTCGTAGTAACACGCGAGATTCCTTTTGAACGCTTAATTCTTCCTCGTATATACTCGAGTTTAGCTCAAACTCGAAGTTGTTTTCATTATGTAGGATACTATCTAGCGTTAGGATAGAGAAACGAAGTTACAAAGAGAAAGAGAGAGAGAGAGAGAGAGAGAGAGAAAACGCGTTAACCTTTACCGTTCTCTCTATCCCATATAACAGAGTCTGTATCTACGAGGTAGGAAGTAGGAGGGTATGGGAAGAGGAGGATTTGCTTCCGTTAATATTTCGTAGAGTGAGACGCACACAGTAGTTTCAACAGTAACAGCAGAGCCATTGAATCTGCCTCTGAGGAAAAGGTTTAGCATCGAGTAAATTGGAAAGCGGGACGGTCTCACTCGGTTACCGGGTTGAACGAATGATGCAATTGTATTTCGACCCGTAGAAATTGAAGTACCACCTGACACCCTACCGAAGATAATCTACTACTATCGAGTGAGATGCCCAATAACTGTAAACCGGGACGACGCATTCATCCCTTTTTTTTTTTCGAGAAATTCTGCTTGGAAAATCGTTATCGATTTCTTCTTGTTTCATACCCCCCCTATCCTCATTTCCTTTCTATTCCTCTTCCCCCCCCCCGCTTCCTCCCCCCGCCGTTGTCTTTATTTTTCTTTTTTATCCTTTGTTCTTTCATTCGATAATCGTCATAGAATACATCTAACACCATATTGATGATAACCGATTCTTCTTCATTCTAACAACACACATTTTTTGTTGTTTCTCTCTTTTACTATTGACTTATATTAAAAAAAAATTCATTTAAAATTTAACAACAAATTGATTATACAATAATGTATATATATATTTTAATAAATAATAGAAAATTCTTTCTAATAACAATTGATATAATAAATTATCGAAAAAACGTTCAACGTAACAAATGTAAATATGAGACAAAAATAAAATACAATAATAGTTAGTATGATATAAATATATAAATATAATAAGAATAATAAAATGAAAGATATATTTCGAGGAGTGTTAATGAAGAGAGGGTAAATTTGGAATGGTGGCACGAGCATCGTATGCACATGACAGAACGGATAGGTGTGATATACAGGACGGACAACAGTCGCGTACACGTGACCGCTGTGTAGAGACCCGTTTGCAGGTAGAGGGAGAGGAAGGTGGTAGCATTCGTAGAGGTAGAGTACCTTTAAAGCGAACTCGAATTCACGTGTAACAGCACGAGCGTAACTAGAACTCTACCCTCCTTTCTCCCCTTTCCCCCTGCTATTCCTCCTCGATTACCATCAATCGAAGCATTCATAAGGGTCGCGTATAATGGAAGAAAATCGATGAACGTGTACCCCCTAAGAGTATATTTTTTGTTTGTTTGTTTGTTTGATTCGTTACAGTAATAAAACCCGAGAATATTATTGTTATTCTATCTCTTTTTTTATACAAGAAAAACAAAATATCTTTTTTATAAGTAATAAAAGATGACGAATGAGATGATTGCGATAATAAATTTGTTATTAATCCTAAACACCTTTCGCAATGATTGAATTTGATTTTACATACTGTTGAGAGAATTCCTAACAAATACTGTAATTCCGGAATCATGAGATAACACGATGTATTTCATGACAATTTGATACAAAATTACCGGCCTGGGGCCACCACAACGAATATGATGCCCCTAATAACGTTGATTTATACCACCGGTTCAACTCCAAAGGGATCGCCGTGATGAGGACAAGGGGAGGGTTGAAAGTCTATGTGCGAGTTGACTCGCCGGGTGGTGGTTAGTTTAAATTGATTGCCATATCCTTTTACACGCCCTGCTCTATCGTGTAGGTAATCTGACGGAAAGGAATAACTCTGCATCGAAAACGTATACGTGAAAGTAAATTTAACTTGAGTCTTCGTACGGTATTACCTTTCCAAACGATACATCAAGAGCTCACTTTTGATGTCAAACGTCAACATGCCATAGCGATTCGTCTCGCGAAATGACGATGAGAAAAAAAAAAGAAACAACAAAAGATGTGAAAATACGAATAAAAAAGATCTAATCCTTCTCTAGGATTTCATCATAACAAATTAACAAAAGATTCGTTTGCTTATTGTATAAAGAAATAAGAATGACGATACATAATAATAATAAAAAAAAAAAAAAAGAAAATCATATAAATAATACTTACGAACACTAGCATAATGAAAAATGCAGCAAGATACGACGTCTTGGCCATCCACATGCTGACAAAACGATAATGTTCACCGGTTACAACATTTCTAAAAGAAGATATAAATAAATATGATAATAAAGAAGTTTCATTAAAAATATATATATATATTTATTTTGTATATATTATTGCATTATTACTTATTATTGTTTTACTTACCTCAAAAAACCTTTATTATCTTCGTGCTCTGCCAATGTCTTAATACTTGCCATTAGCAGATCATCGTAACCTAAGAATTCGTCTAGTATTAATCTTGAAAACGCATCTCCAAAACATTTATCATTTAATGGATCCAACGTGACAATTTTCACCGATATATTTAATTGTTCTCGTTTTTCAGGAGGTAATCTCAGGTAACCATACTCCAATGAATATTCCACGATGTATCCATCCTCTGGAAGAACTAATAACAAATGAATAATAATATTCAAAATTAATGAAACATTTTATGTATAGACATATATATATATAAGTAATAATAATTATATAAATATTTACTTGGTCTTGATGTCTTCTCAGAATCTGTAGTATGTTCTTTAGAAGAGTGAATCTCCTTATCTTTATCATATTCTTCCAGCTTCGTTGCATTGCCCTGTTATGCATTTACCAATTATAATATATCTAATGTATATATTTATAATCGATGTCTAAAATAAATTATACTACTTCACGTTATACTAATATTTCATTTCATTTCATTTATAAATGATATGATTGTTTATGATTATATAAAAGTCGTTATATTTAAACAAAATCTATTTGAAAGTATATACCTCTAATCTTTCTCCAATTATATCAGATCCAGTTAATGAAGGACTTCTCGTTGCATTAGTTGTACTTAAGTTTGGATACTGCGTTTCTCCAAAAATTGTTGTACTGGTTATATCCACGTTGTTAACAGGTAAAGTAACATTTTCGTAATTATTTTCGGTAGACAGGTGAATGGTGTCTCGTCCCTCGTCGACAGAAGATGGCTCGATATTGATAAGACTATTTTAAATAATTATTTATTATTAGAATACAAAATAATCTACTATTTTATTAGAATATAAAATATAATCTACTATTTTATTATGATCTATATTTATCTACTACTGCCTACTTATTTTATTTAAAATACAAATGTGATTATAAATCTGAGTAAAAATTATTTCAAATAATATTTTAAATTTGATAACTAACATGTAAGTTGTCTTATTGTAATAATAATAATATTTACCCATCTTGCAAAAGTATCCCAATATCATTCTTTTCTTGTCGTAATTTCTCTTCTTTAGCATAACTTTTTTCTATACTATAATCTTCGCCCTTATTTCTAAGAATCTCTACCCTTAATATACCTTCTCGTGGCCAATCATCTTTTATATGTTCTAAACAATTTATAGGTGCTCGTGAAAAGACTATGTGAATATAAGTGAGTACAAAAAAAGCCAATATTGCCTAAAAACAAACAAAATATATATTTATACAATCTGTTAATGTTATATTATAATATAATATTCTATTATATTTATTTATTTATTTATTTAACATATACTTACTTTGAACAAAACTATGAACTCTATGAATCTTCTAACAGGTCGTGGAAATGTTTTTGCATAAGCTAATGCAACCTTGATAAAAACTGCATGAAATAATCTATCTCGCACATTAAATAACGGATTTTGATTATTATTATTTCTCGCAGTATTCATATTATTATTATTTATAACTGGTCCACTAACACCAGTGAGAGTACGATTATTATGCGAAACTGTGCCATTTTGATTATTAGGTACTGGAGCAGTAGCAACATCGGGTTGTGACATTGTAACAAGAAGAATTGTTCTTATATATTTCTATTCTATAGATAATATAATTTAAATGTTAATAAAATAACTTATAATATAGATAGACTCAAAGGATTTTCATATATCTTATGTTCATATGCGCTGTTAATAAATATTTATATGCGCCGTTTGACATTTCCCACTAATTTATCACAAACTTATTCTGAAACAGAAAAAAAGAAAAAAATATATATATATATATAGTTTATTTTAATAAGAGATTACAATATAAAACATATAATCTAATTAATACGTTGCAATGAAAACTCACATATGCAAACTATTTATATGTATACAATAACTAGTAATATAATGAACGTAACATTTGATTATTTTATTTGATAATTCGAATCATTATCTTCTATCATTAATGATAATTAATAATCTATTTCATAAAGAATAATAAATAGTAATATAATAAAATGAAATGAAAATGAAATGCAGTTAGAATTAAACTTAACCTGCAATATGATAAATTATCGACATATAACGTATTACCTTGAATTACATACGTCAAAATATCTCATTATCGTGTATAAATTTATTAATAATAATTCTTATTATATAAAACAATACTATTCTTGTTTATGTTTATTTGATCAGTTAAAATATGCAATAGTGAGAAAAGTCAAGTGTCATATTATGAAGGAACGTTCAGTTACGTAATTAACAATGCGAAAAAGTTCTATTATGGAGTATTAAGAAGCATTAAAAAAACGTTACATATTCCATATTGTTTTCTAAACATATTATGATTAGACTAAATCGATATTATATCCATAACATATGAAACTTTACTAATCTATCTACTGTTTGAACTTTCTTTGTAAAATCTGCCATGCCATACCTTATTTATTAGCGAAGTAAAAATATCGTTTTTATTATTTAAAACAATGTTTTTCTTTTTATTTACGTTACCGCATTACTTATTAATCGTTTTCTTTAACTTTATAAACCTAATACAATGATCATGAAATTGTCACTTCATCATCATATGTTTTGATACCCGTTAGCTTACAATACTCGCATATACTAACTAGAAATAAGTATGGAAATCTCTAGTGACATTTAGTGGACAATTTTCTTATCGACATGAGCGCCATTTAGGAAGATCGGTAATATAGGAAACTAATGTTTCAAATATTTATCTTTTTAATATTAATACACAAATATATATATATATATATATATATATATATATATATATATATATATATATATATATATATATAATAATAATAAAAGCATAATCTATTTAAAAGTATTACAGAATAAAAAAACAAATACTCTATACATCATTTATTATTATTCAATAATGTTATATATAAATATAAATTTATTGTTAGAAAAACATATGAAATGTTAAATATTTGAAACTTTGACCAATCGTTGCGTGTTAAGAAAAAAGGCGCGTTAATATGAATCTGCTGTAAATTTATCTAAAATTTAAATATACTCAGTTTTAAAATATATTATTTAATATTCATAAAAACTTACGTATATATATATATATATGCTTTCAACTATATATTTTTGAAGTAAAATGAAACATCGTACTACCATATAAATCTTTTGTAAAAGCAAAAAAACACTTTACAAATTAAATATCATCATCAAAAACGGAAAGAAGTAAACCGCGATAAGATTATAAAAGACTTATTAGACTTATTGTTAGCTCAAAAAGAAGACAACATTTCAGTATTATATTTGAAATTATAAGAAAAATGGGATTTTTTGATTTTGGTAGATCATCAGAGGGTTTTCCATCGCAATATCATTCTGATATAACACCAGTATTATTTGATGTAGTTGAAATTCTTTTCCTTACTGTATTTCTTCTTATATTAATTGCATTTGTTTGTATTATCCCAGGCTATAGCAAAAAGCGCGTAAGTATCAATTTGAATATTTTATTTATTTATTTATTTATCATTCGCGATAAATAAATAATTAAAAAAGAACAAAAAATAATATTAATATATATATATATAATTTTTGTTTCATGCAACTAGAGCATTTATGTTACCATCAAAATCAGCTTCAGTTTAATAATTGGATGTTTCTTGCTTTGTAAGAATATTTTGTTTTTATACTTTCTACATAATATATATATATGTACATATTTTTTGAATTATCATGTGTATTGTTCTAAACAAATTTGCCAGTGGAGAACTTTGGACAAGAATGGGAAGTTGGTAGCATAGAAACTGTTGCACCTTATAAAGCTGGAAGTAATGCAGAGATAGATTCAGTAATTAGTGTAAAAATAGGTCTGAGGTCAGTTAATATTACTTTGAAAGGTAAGTTTATAGAGACCACCCATCTCTTTTTTTTGTTTTTTTTTCTATATGTATATAAGTAATTGCAAATGAATGTATAAATTTGATTAACAGGCAAAGGAAAAAATGGTGAACTACAAAATGAAATTATTAATTACAATGAAAGATTTTCATGGACATGGGATCAGGGCAGATTTGGATTTGGACCTTATAGTTTGTACTTTTACCGTAACAATATATACATTATTCAAATAATAATGTATTAACTATTATTATTTTAGGTGGTTTAATACAAAGAAGTTTACGAAGTGCTCAAAGAAAAGGTTTACCTATTCCAATTTTATGGGTTGCTGAATATTTTGTTATTGATGGGGAAGGTATACGATTTGGTAGATTTTATCGAACTGCTGGATGGTACTGTCATATCTTATTATGGTTTGTATATATATATATATAATACGTATAAAATACTCATTAATGCTTTTTGTACATAATCATATATAAGAACAATTAAATGTTATATATACTCAATTTTATGTAAATATTCTATTATATTACATTTTTACTAATATATACCTCAATTCACACAGGGCTGCATTTAGTTGTTGGATAGTGTCAAATATAATGTTGCAATCAGTAAGCCGATATGCAGCTTACTTAATTGGATTAGTTGGTGGACTACAAATATTAACTTGTATCTTATGGTCAACTATACGCAATGAGACTCCACTTGTTATACCATTTGAAAATGAAACTCTAACATTGCATTTTGGTTTACATTTTTGGATGTCTGTTGCATGTGGTAAAAATTCTTACACATCTTTATCTCTTGTCATCTTATAAAGTAAAACTTATTAATGTATTGTAAATTTAATTATATATATATATATATATAGGTATTTTTTGTATTATCCTGGCTTTAATAATTATATTCATGGATTTACGATATCCAGACAATCTATCTGAATTTCTTGGAATTGATCCATTAGATCAATACGATGAATGTTTATTAAGTAAGTTTGATGTCACATATTAAAATATTGTTAATGTTAAATTAATCATTTTTTTTTTTTTTTTTTAATTAGGCCCTGATGAAATAAAAACTATAGCACAAAATAAAAACATGACAGATGATACAATGGAGATGGCTTCTGTATCAGATGATAATTTATCAGCGCAAAATAATAGAGGCATGGTAAATGACAATAAATTATTTTCCCTTTTTTTTTTTGTTTTTTTAACAAAATTTTCAATAAAATTCACTTGCAATAAAAGCAATTAATTATTGTAATAATAAGATGATTAAATTATGGGTTCATTTTGTATAGATGTTAATGAAAAGACGATCAGGTTTAAAGTACGTTCAAAAAGATCTCATTCGCAATAAAGTTCCAGTAAAACTTGGAGAATATGAAGATATATCATTTTATCAAAATCTATAGTAGTAAAAAATAAATATTTAAATACATATATCTATCGGCACAATAGCATTTATTATTGTAACGGAAATATAATTTTGTAAAGTACATAAGAATTTAAAAAAAAAAAAAAGAATACAAATAAAATAGGGAGTGTAATTTATAAATGGATGGCAAGGAATGAATTATAAAAATTATATAATTACTAGCAAGCAAGAATACCAAAAAAGTAATATTTTGTTTTTTTTCTTTTTTTCTTTTCACAAATAAACATAATATAACATATAAATGATATATATATATATATGTTTTTATAAATTTGAATTAATATGCTTACTGTACAGACAAATTATATCTTATAATGTAAATTGAAATGATAGAACCAAATAATAATAAAAATAAAAATACGTGTTAATCAATGAAATTTGTTGACAAATTTAAGATACAGATTCCTTATCTTTACTATCATTATCAGTTGTAACTCTATTTTTCTCATCTGACTTTGATTCTTTGTCTGACTTTTTATCCTTGGATTTCTTTTCACTTTTTTCCTTGTCACCTTTATCCCCGTCACTTTTTTTACCATTATCAGATTTATCCTTACCTCTGTCTTTATCCTTGTCCTTATATTTGTCAGAATACTTCGATTTAGATGTTCTAGATTTAGATTTAGATCTTGACCGTCTAGATTTAGATTTAGAACGTTTACTACGAGAATGCGAACGACTCCTGCGTCTCGGTGATCTTTTTCTACGATCTCTCGATCTAGATCGAGATCTACGTGATCTAGATCTTCTTGATCGTGATCGTGAACGATGACGACTACGAGAGCCACTTCTTCTACGTGATGGCGATTTTCTTCTACGTTCCTTGGAACGAGAACGTTTTGATCGGGATCTGGATCTACGTCGATGACGCGAACGTGAACGTCGGTGTCGTGAACGTGATCTTTTTCGCGATCGAGAACGTCTACTACGACCACGTGATCTAGATCTTGATTTTCTACTGCGTGAACCACTGCGACTACGTTTATCTTTGGACAACATTCCAATCATTGGATCTATCGCTGCAGAAATCAAATTGTGAGCTTCTTTAACACGTGACATAGCTTCCTCTATTTCTTTTTGAGCCGCTTCATTACTTTTAGCTTCCGGTTTAGCTATTGCTTGCGTCGAATGATAAATTTTAATGTGTCTATCACCGAGGGTTTTTCCATTTAATAATAATGCAGAAACCACTGCTCCTTGTTCAGTAAGTTCCACCAATGCATAATGATCTGTATCAGAATCTCTTGTACAAAGTCGTAAGTACTTAATCTCAACGTTATTATTGCTAAAAAAATCAAGCAATTGTTCAGCAGTTGTAGAAGCATCTAAATTGGCTATCACTAATGTTCTCCTTATTTCCTCAATTCTTCTACTATCCAAATGGCCAGGTAAATGTGGATAAGGTGGTAAACCATGAGCTTCTAATTTAGGATCCATTGTTGTAATTACATGATTAGGAGGAATTCCTTCAATTGCATTTACAACATTTGGTGGAAGCTTTGGCTCAGAAGGATATAAACCTAAAAAGAAATATTAATATTTGTGTAACAAAACATAAATTAAATGATAAACAATGATATAATAATAATCATTATGAAATTGTAACTATTTACCTGGTACAACGGTGCCATTGTTGGTTAATTCAAGCGCTCTCTGTTCATCTGGAATATCTCCATTTTGATAAGGAATAACTATTAAAGCTCGGTCAATGAAAACTGTATTGGTCATGTGTTGAGCAACTGCAACACATCCTTGATCATGAAATTTAACATAACATATACGTGATTGTACGGGCACTGCTACATCCCTTATAGTGGGATATAATCTAATATCTTCTATTTTCCCTAAGTAACCAAATAAAGTTTGCATTTGATCTTTAGTTGCTTGGGGTGCAATATTCGTCACTTGCACTACTTTTGTTGAACCAACCGCCATAGTTAAATCTTTTCTAACGATAAATAGAAAGATTATATCCTGAAGCACTCGTACATGAGTAGAAACCGCCAATTACATTCTCTTCTTCAAACATAAATACGGAAGCTTCGTTAAATAAAGTAACAGAAGTATAACACTATACCTTATTTCTTACGTTTTCTTTTTCTTTTTTTCCTCTATTTTAAAACCCTTATATCTTATAATTATTAATAATAAAATATTTTCTGATTACAACCTCAATTTCACTTTTACTCGATAAAAAAGACGGGACGCAAGTCGTCGCTACCATTACGCCATCTGATGACGAAAAGACTTAATGAACAACGCCCTCTATGAATCGATTTCTTTTTTTTTTTCAAATCTTTACTAATGCTATATTAACTTTGGAGGGTACAGGTAAGGAGTAACAAACTTTCCAGAATGGCGCTGGTGTAGACAAAAGGTTACCCTGAAGCTACTGTGGCGCCACCCTAATTGAATGCATTTCATATACACAGATGATACTCCTCTTTACCTCTACTCTCCATAATACCAACACATTACGTATATATTTAATTATTTTAAAATATCTCTACTAATATACGTGTTTAACATCATGAATTATAAT
This sequence comes from Polistes dominula, assembly GCF_049000335.1. Taxonomy (NCBI): domain Eukaryota; kingdom Metazoa; phylum Arthropoda; class Insecta; order Hymenoptera; family Vespidae; genus Polistes; species Polistes dominula. The sequence continues at coordinate 1,251,471 of NW_028300914.1, read as the reverse complement.
TTACAGATATGTTAAAAATATACGAGAATAAATTTTTCATATACTATTGTTTTTAATAAATATATATATATATAATATATAATGTATAAAAATACACTGTGATTACTTTGAAAAGTAAAAAAAAAAATAATAAAAAATTTCCAATATTTGAATTATTATAATTTAAAAAAAATATATCAAATCCCTCCACCAATATATTACAATTCATTTGTTAATGAATATAAGAACATTATCTATGTCCAAAAAGATTTTTTACAGATGAGCTAATATATGAAAAAAATTCACCAATATTTTTTAATGCTGAGGAAAAATAATGAGTAGAATTTGAATCAGTCAAATATGAAAACGATGTATTTGAACTTTCCATTACGCAAAGTTCTAAAGTATCCTGAAAGAAAAAAAGAGAAAGACAATATTTTGACATTTATATTACAGAAATTTGAAATTATTCGTACACATATATTTTTATAATATATATATATATATATATATATATAAATTAAAACCTTGTCTTGGTGTATGCTTGTAAGATTATCAGTTTTAAATCTTTTTGATTTTCTATGTAACTGAAAACTATTTTCTTTCTCCTCTTCCATATCATTCTCTTGATTCTCCTTGTCAAAATACATTATTCTTGATGGATTCAATTGAACCTAATAATTATTATTAAAACTAACATTAAATATATTTAAACTGAAATATGAAAGTATATTAAAACTGATGTCATACATCTTTTTTATTTTTCTCTCTTTTTCGTTTTAAATATTTTTCTTGTATATCATCCGACTGAAATAAATTGATATTTTTATGTCTCAGTGGTTGTCTTGAACTACTATCCTTCCTTAAAGTTTGTCTACTTTCAGTGTACTAAAAATAAAAATAAATGAAAATTAGATCTTTATATATATATATATATATATATATATATATAAAAAAAACATAAATTATTTCATAAGAATAATATTACCTTTATGATAGATTTTTGCAACATTTGTATCCAAGAATTGCTATCTCCATTTTCTGAATATAAAAACAGAGTTTCTTCTAAACACGTTACACGAAAAAGTCCACCACTCAATACACTTACTACTTTACACTTATTTAAAGGAAGTACACAACGTACAGTCAATGAACTTTCTGGTTTTCCTTTACAATATAATAAAGTATCATTTAAAAGTACAAAATATCTTCTATAAGCAGTAACACCATTTCTAGAAACTCTCATTAAATTTCCTTGCATGAGTATTTTTCTTCCAGGTTTTACCAAATTAACACCATTTACAATACACTTTTGTAGATTCAATAATTTTTTGGTATCCTCATTAACGGCAACTAAATTATTAATATGTACAGCAGCTTTTTCAACTTCGACTAAACACGCTGTACCAAAAATGAGAAATATAATAATAATAATAATGTTAATAAATATATATAAAATGATCATATCATAATTACAGATACAAATTACCTTGTAAAAGATTATACTCTTTATGTTTGTTAGGAGTATGTTGTAAAACTTCTTTCAAAAGTAATTTATATCTTGGTACTCTTTGTATAGGAATAATTAATAACGAAGACAATGTTCTGCCAACTTCTGGTCGTGTTTCTTGTTCACTTATGAAATTTTTAAAAACAGGATCCTTCTGTTGAATAATCTATACAAAAGAATAAAATTTTTATTAGATACAAATTGACAATTTAAAGATACAAAAAAATAAACACATTTAAATACCTGTATAAGTGTTGATAATTGTTCATAATCATATGCATAAACAGAATACAATTTAAAGAATGGAGCAAGCTTATAAAATGCTCCAGCAATGCACTCAGAATCTTCTCTTATTTCTCTAATTAATTCTCCACTAATGTTATACAATGTTTTTACATTTTCATATAATGTATTTATTAATAAACCATTGAAAAACTTTTTTCAATGATCGGTTGTAAAAAGAACTGAAAAGAAAAATATTTATTATTAGATTTTAATTAACAATATATAGATTATTTATATATTATTTAATAATAATTAAATACCTCCATTAATATTTCCAATTGTTGTAAATATGTTGCCTCTGTTGTTAAAATTTCTTTTATAGCTTGTAGTCGCAAACGTTTTTCTCTTTCAGCTTTATTTCTTAAATCATCTTCGTTAAGAGCATTTAAAACTGAAAATAATCAATTAATTTATATCATTAAAAAAAACATAATAAATATTTATTATTATTATTATTATTATTTTTACATACCTTTCATACGTGATTTCATAGTCATAACATTTTTATTAGTAATAATGTTTCTCAATTCAGAACTAAGATTATTGTGTGGTGATCTTGGAGAATCCATTTCTTCAATAATTATCAATTGTTCCTTATTTAATATTTATAAATATACATCTACACGCATAAATAAAACAATAAATATATAATTGCATTACCATAAATTGTGAAAATAAATATATTACTCTAATTCCAATATAGAAATATAAAAATCTATATATCCGTTTTATTTACAATTTTTTAACTATATAGTGTAAAGCAATGCAGGTAATACTCAGATATTACTAGCAGTGATGCTAGGTGGTAGGATTTTTCTCACGCATGCGTACTATCTAATTCTCAGTAACGTATATACTTCATTCAAATATGAGGTATCGTTAGAACCCCGTGACAATTAAAATACCGTAGACTGGGAAGGGCCCCTTACGTATATCTACTGCAGCACATAGATACGTTCATGGAACCAATCGCCGTCGAGCTGTGACGTCACATGCGCATGCGCACGAAGGCTCCCACGTGGGAGAAAATCTTACATCCCGGCATCACTGCATTTGGCCAGCCTGTCTAACTAAATCAATAATGTAAACAATATAAACAAAAATTAACCCTTAATTTTTTAAATTAGGCAGGTACATAGGTAGATATGAATACTGATACAAATCGCTGTATTTGCCAGTCTGAAATAATTTATAGAAAATAAATAATGTATTAGTTTATTTACATATAAAGAATTTTTTTCTTTTTTAATATCATGTAAGTATTTTAGCATTTTATTTGCATATTTATTTATAACGAAACAATTTCTTTTTTATTTACGTACTGTATGATGATAGTATAATTACAGATATCAAGCGAATGGTTTGAAATAGAAGTAATGGTATTATACAGAATATCTTTCGCTTAGACTTTACATTTGTTTGATTTGTAACTCAAAAGCTTCAATAATATTTTCTTTCACATATTTTTGGTTTCTTTTTGTGAATACATCGATACATATATATATATATCACATAATTGTATTGAACTTGTAAATCTTAATGATAAGAAATACACAAAAATATGGATACGATAGACTAGGTTCTTCAATCTCACTTTTTTTTAACGAAAATTAGATTATTTTCGTATGCATTCGTTAACATGATGATCTTAATAATCTATTTTCCTGCCTTATTAATATAAATAAGTTAAATCGTTAAATAAAAAGTAGACATCGAAAATATTTTCTTACAGCTTGCGTAGCATTCAATAGTTTAATAATTAATTGTTATCTTCTATCCATTGCTTCATTTTTCTTTGTTCAATGCTTGAATAAATTCTTCAAGTTTTTCTTGAATTTGTCTAACGCGTTCTACAAATAAAAATCATTTGTTGTAATTTATATTATTTATTTATTTTTTTTAATAGAATTATATGATTAATATTTACTTACTCAATTCTTCAGCTAATGTAACACGTCTACCTATGAGTAATTTAATCTTCATTTCATTATCTTGACTATAATCTTCTAAAACTTCTTTAATTTCCTTGTCTAACCTACGAGCTTCACGATTTATTATTTGTTGTCTTAATGCGTTCGATGTTACTTTTAGTACTTGCTGAATTCGCCAGAAAAGTACCACATCGTTACACTCCATCTATATAGAAAGAAGAAATATTTTTGTTAACATTGTAATAATTATACAGACTAATTGAATTAATTTAATTCGACTTATTTGTATAATCTTTATTTGTTTTTTACTAACTTCACTCTCATGACCAGTATGATAAAGATAGTAGCCTTTTCTACAATCATAAGCTCTGGCTAAGCTTTGTTGTAAGAAAAATCTTCTGTAAACTGGATGCCAAATTTCACGTATAAATTCATTGTCTACTTCCAAGGAATTACGTTGTAAATTTTTCCTAACAGTTGTAAGCTCGTCCTGACTGAGAGTAGGTGCGTGTTTCTAATATAAAAAAAAATATTCAATTGATAGATAGTTCAATACTTTAATAAAATATCGACAAAAAAGAATGATATATCTTACTTTGTCTGTATAAAGAATTTTATCTAATTCATTTTTAACTGCATTCCGTTTTTGTTGTTCCTCCGTTTGACTTTGCCAATAAAACCAACGTTCTTTACGACTAGGACCTAACATATCTCGTAAAATTTGTTCGGTACTTTGTAATTTTTCTTTAACAGACGTTTCCAAAAATCGTACAGCTTGATCCCAATCTCGTTTGTCACCTATACTTCTATCTTCCAATGTATTCAGTTGAATAACACGTAACATTTCAGATGCCTGTAAAAACATAAATCAATATTAATTATTTGTTTTGTTATTTTCTTGGTAAAGCAAATTTAAGAATATTCTTTGCATAATAAGACATACTTTTACTTCCCACGAATGTCTTGTCATAGCCTCGCTTACTACAGCATTCTTCAAATTATCAAAAATATCATCGTGATCAGGATTCAAACGTGCTTGTGCCATAAAATTTTGAAATTCTTGTTGTAAACATTCCCATCCACTTTCAACACTACGAGCCGGTAATTGCTGATCTGCCCATTGTTTCAATTTAATATCGACGGTTGTATTAAATGTACCTAAAAATAATATATTATCCATATATTTACAAAAAGAGAATATTATATTATATTAATAAATTTTGTACTTTTTATATACAATGATTAATTTTAAAAAGTTGATCATACCTGGACATCCACTTTGTGCTGCAGGCAAGTAGATATTTTCAAATACATGCATACTAACTTTTTCCCAAATTCGTGTCATTAAAACTTCTTCCCAATGCCTAGGTGATACTTGAGATAAATTCACGATTTCATCCAAAATTTCACCACGAGCCTTTTCAAATAATTCATCTCTATCCAACTCACGTAATCTTAAATATATAATCGATATTTTATTTAATCCAATGGAAATATATAAATTTGGATTTTTCGTTAATTTGTTAAAATCATTTATTTTACCTTGGGAAATTATTTTTCCATTCTGTTTCTAAATTAAATCTGGTGGCTTTGAAAGCATCAGCTTGTTGCTCTACCGTTTCTCTTACCATTTTCCAAAAACATTCAGCTACTGCTAAACTCAAATTTCTAGTAGTTACTTGACCAGACATAGCCAAACCATCCCTAGATAAAATAATATATATATAGTATAAATATTTAAAGTACATATAATTCGCAGTGTACATTTTTTATTTGTTTTTATTTTAATATGTTTTACTTACTTAAAAAGTTTAGAATTTCTAAAGAATTTTTCTTCATAATCCTTGATAGTTTGTATACTATCATCTTGTTTACCACGACCAGTAACAACAGCAAAGTAACCTAAAGCCTTCATTGGGAATAATTTTCCCTGTAATATTTTCTTGAGTCTTTCTGGATTAGTTAAATTTTCTTCTGCTAAATCTACCTAAACGTGACAATTCAAAAATAATACAATCACAAATATTTATAATATATGGTTTATCTTTTAATGAGAATATGTTTCTGTTTATTTACTTTAGTTAAAACAAAAATAGTTCTTTTTCCAGAAGGATCCATTTGAGAAACGAGATCAGTTACATTGCTTCTTTCTGCATCAACCGATCCATCTTGAATGCATAGAATTATAGCATTAGGATTACTCATGTATTGCTGAGTCATTTGTCGAATAGCATCTTTAGTATCTTCTGCCATGTCAACAGTAACTGTCTGTTACAAAATATATATTTCAGTTTAATATAATTAATATTAAACATTATTACTTGATAATAACATAATCAAATTATTTTACTTACGCTAATGATACCAGGAAGATCAACTAATACCATACGTTGAAGACCAGGACCTTTTACAGTCATAGAAATAACATCTTGACTAACTGTTTTTCCATTTTTCACACTATTCTTCATACGTAATTCTACTTCTCGCCTAAGCTCGGCTAATTCTGATTCTTTAGTCAAATCAAATTCACGAGAACTATCTTTAAATTGTGCAATGTGATATGGTCCTTCGCTTAAAGTAACTTTGACTGGTGCACGCGTCATCATTTCACCACCACCCCTAAAATAATAAAACTGTATATATATTGTATTTGATAGAATTTTGAAATTTCATATATATAGTTTGAAATAATACCTTGGAAATATTCTTGCTTGAGCAATCATTTCTAATACGGATGTTTTACCAGAACTTTGATCACCTACGACTACTACTCTAGGTAAATGATCAGCGATCGAATAAGCACTGTCATATTCACTTAATTCATCCAAAACGTCACTATACATATCTATCAAGGATTTCTACAAATATTATCGTAATGTTAATTTTGATCAAATGTAAAAAAAATTCATACACATTTCTCTTACCTTTATTTTTCTATTATTTACTTTCTGATTTCCTCTTAATAACATTTGTTTTCGTAATTCTTTATTCTCTCTTTCCAATCTTTCAAGTTCACGTTGATATTTCAATTGCATTTGCATTAATTCATCTTGCATAGCATCTAATCTCTGTTGTGACGATTCTTCAAAATATAAATAGTAATAAATGTAATTATAAATAAATAATTATTATAAAAAAAAAAATACAAATATATTATATTATTTACGTACGAGCTTTTCTACGTTCTTCTTCAATATTTTCATTAATTAATGGACGTGCAAAAGCAACCGCATTCTTTGATAATTCACCTTTCGCTTCTAAAAAAATAAATTTAATAATAGGATATTAGATAATTGTTATAATTTTTGAAGTATTTTATGAAAATTAATAGAGTGTACAAAACTAGTATGATTTTGTGGACATGTAGTTTGATAAAAATAAAAAATACGATTGTGAAATGAAAGGTCTGCCCCATTCAGTATTTAGACGTAATTTTCATTCAACATTTAAAAAAATACAATACCAATAAGTGCTTTTTTTAAAAGATGTAAATATCATTACATGTCATTTAATTAAAATGCTGAATGGACAGACTGCAAGTTACCTATTGGTAACTTATTAATTAGCACTTTTTACACACCTGAATAAACTTGGTTTGCTATCGTTGTGATTGCGTCAATTACACCTGAACAGAACAGACCATGTCTATTTACTTAAGTGCAAATGCAAATAAAAATAAAATAATATATGGTTTTATATAGATAGATAGATAGATAGATAGAGATCATTTATAGAAGTACCATGCATTTAAAATTAATTAATAACCTTTTTATAAATATCGATTTAACTATATTCTTTATGCATCCATGCAATACATAAATGCTTCTTGAATAAGTAAATTATAAAATGTGTAAAAAGATTTCAAAATTATAGCAAAGTGATATATGTATATTTAGCAACATTTAGGGAAAAAACAAGCATTGATAATGAACACTTTGATGGCTGATAAAAAATAGTATTAGGATGGTGAAAAAGTGTTGTATATATAAGTTCATCATACCTCACATATATGTACCAATAATATAACAATGTATGTAACATTATCTAATTTTGGTTGTATGGAGTTAATCGATGTAACAAAAAATGAATAACTCATATATAAATGAGAAAACGTCAGGCAAATTAAGGATTAGTAAAATAATTAATCACATCAGGTGTTATGGTATAATTGGATAAATAAAAAAGGGATTTTCAAAGGATTATAACAAATTCCTTCCCACTCACGTGTAGATGATTCTTCTTGTTCGATATCTCTCAGTGCTCTTTCCTCTGCTGCTTTAACAGCATTCTCCAGTCTTTGATCAAACCATCTCCTGTACTCATTATATTTAGCCTCCCCAAATTCCTTTATACGTGGATCTGTTTGTATTTTCTCATTTTTTTGTTATTATATACAATTCCGAATATTTTGCCTAACGCTTTCATAAATATACATATTAATTTCCTTTATACTTACCTATTTCGATCTTATCAGCTAATATTGTTTTTACATTTAGCAGTGAACCACGAAATTTTTGCCATTGTTGTTCGGTAGGAATGAAATTATCTATCCAAGACAAATCTGGTAATCCTTCCTTCCATTGATCATATTTCTACAAAACATTATTATTATTATTATTATTATTATAGAAAAATTGATTCTCTTTAAGATTATATAATTCATTATTATTATAAATTATTCTAGTTACTTTTTGTAATGTAACTCCACCACCCAAGGCACCACCTAATAGTAAATATCGTATTTTCAATGCACCTCTTAATATTCTAGCAATAACCATGGCATAGCCACGATTAGGATTTGCATAGTAACGTATATGTGGAGATGCTAATAATGGCCTGCATATTTTGTTTATTTTTCCTGACATTAAGCATCGTGTTGTAATTTTAGATATTGGATACTTAGATGATTTTGATACGAGTAATACACTGTGCCTAAAAGAATATGTTTTATGTTTATTATTTTATCATAAATTATATAATGATAATAAATACTAACTAGAAATAAATTATAACAAAATAAATTACAAACTAAAATGTGAAGTTTTAATATAGTTTTAAAACAGATATATATTTTAGGTTAGAATTAATAATAATTTGATTAATAAATTAATTAAAATCAATTGAAAATAAAAGTTTAAAATCATAATAACCTTGTATATTTTAATAATTTAAATAATCATTTAAAAATGATTTATGTATTAAAGCTTACCCCAATCTACTACATAAAATTTGTTTCATCGTTTTTTCTATTATATAGAGTTACGATTTAATATGGAATAGGTATTTTTAAAATACTCTTGTTTTTAACGGCATACATGTAATATATCAAATTAAGTATGTAAAACTTTTCTAAAAGCCAATCAAACCTAAATTTTAGGTTATTCATTCATCATCGTTCGATGAATTTAAACAGGCTGGCCAAATGTAGTGATGCGCCAGTACGTGAGATTTTCTCCCACGTGGGAGCCTTCGTGCGCATGCGCAAGCTGATGTCACGGCTTGACAGTGGTTGTTTCCATAGACGTATCTATGTGCTGCAGCAGTACGCGTTAGGGGCTCTTCCCGGTCGTTTCCCGCGTTTTTCGTTAAAGTGAAGGTGAATCGCGTAATATTATATAATATATTGAATTGTAGTGCAATATTAGTGAATTATAGTGACAGAAACTAGAAGATGGATTACCAGCAACCTAGTTCGAGTGGATTGGTGAATAAGAAGAGAAATAACAAAGGTAAATATTTCAATTGTCTTGGCTAAAGAACAATATTTTCAAAGACTGGTTAAAATCTGATGACAATAATAAAAAACAGTTGTCCACATGTAATTGCAATAAAGTTTTGATATGCGAAATATCAAAACTTATTTTTAAAAACAATATTTATTCATTTATTTCCATGTAAATATGTTATTTCTTTGAAAAATGTCATCTTCTTGTAATTTCTATCTTATTTCAACAATATACCATATTTGATTGAAGTATATACGTTACTGTGGATTAGATAGTACGCATGCGTGAAAAAAATCCCATGTCCTGGTATCACTGACCAAATGTTGAGTAATAAAATCATTTCAAACTAATTCTTATTGGTTGTTGTTGATGTCGCTAGTGTTGCATTTCTACAAATTCGAATCAATTGCAATAGCTGTTTAAATTGGAAAAAAAAGGTAATTATTAAAATTTATATTATTTATGTCAAAATATTTGCATGAAGAACGTTTTTTTAATATTTGCAAAATCTATATATATATATACATATATAATATTATATAATATATACATATATATTATATAATATTAATACATTATTTTATTTTCATACTAATTGCATATTTATATATTGTTATTATATACTACATTGAATATTTACCTTTGAAATTTGATTTAATTATTTGTTTTTATATATAATAATTAATAAATAAAATTGTGCATTACAATATATATATATAGTATTAATATTTATGGATGCATATATATAAACATATTTAAATAACACAAATGATTCTTTAGTAATTTTATTTTCCTTTGCAATCCTTATATTACAAAACATACTTTTCCGGACACATTGAAAATATGCTCTATTTACACTGGATCATTATCTAGTTTTTTTTTTGTGCTAACATTTCTCTTTCATTCATTCTTTCTTTCTTTCTTTTTATTTTTTTTTCATGTTTTTTTGCCTCCTCCCTCTCTACCATACTACACACTTTTCTCTTCTCACTTTACAGGAATAATAGTATTAATAAACTACATTTGCATAGGCTTTCGTATAATAATGATTATGGCAGTACATTTACATTTAAAGTCTATTATCCATTTTTTATGTCGTACATATATAACTTTTTTGTTTTGTTTTGTTTTTTTTTTTTGTTTGTTTTTATTTTCTTTTATATCAATACGAAATCTGCATTTTAACTTACTTACGTTTATTAATAATATGCAATTTTTTGTTGTTGTTTATATACTAAAGCATACGGTAGGAAAAATCATAGCTTTGCGTTGATAAGTATTATTATATATATATAATTTTTCCCCTTTTATTTTGTTTGCTTTCTCTCCCATTTCCCTCTTTTTTTTTTCAATTAAATACACGACACTTTGATATTTGTTTCACCATGACGTACGTGGAGATCTATCGTTCAAAAATTTTGATAAAATATCAAACAGAAAATGGGCTTTAAAAAAAAAAAAAAAAAGCAAAGAGAGACCACAAAAAGAAGAAAAACAAAATTTACATGTTTTATTTTTTTTTTCATAGATATATTATTTAAAGCAGCCTTTTTCAATGCCATAATTAATTTGTTATTGTTGTTGTTGTTTTTTTGTTTTAAATTATTTAATGTATGTTTTTTTGTTTAATTCTTTCTACACATGTGTATGTTGTATGTGTGTGTGTGTGTGTGTCCTGTGTATGTGTGTTACATCTAAACAACTCTTGTGTTAAATTTCAATGTTTATTTTTTATTTCATTTATTTATTTATTTATTTATTTTAGTTTTTTTTTTTTTTTTTTTTTATTGAAAAACCACTTCCTCGACCTGCTCTCAGCGATATGTACGAATCACAAAAAGCTGGCAAAAGCGCTACTTTGATTGGACCCCAGTTTACATTGTCCGTCAGAAGTAAACAGCTGTTTTTGGTTTCTTTTTTTTTTCTCTTGTCCACTCTTTCTCTCTCTCCCTCTCTCATTCTCTATTTTTCTTTCTTCCTTCCTTCCTTTTTGTTTTTTATTTTTTTATTTTGCACTTTTCTTTACTCTACAAAAAATCTATGCAACTAACTGTAAATGTTTTCTAGTATTGTCTCTAAAGGTGTGTGTCCCTTCTTTCTTCTTTCTTTTTTCTTTCTTCTTTCTTCTTTACTGTGCCTTTTTTTCCTTCTCTACATTTTTTCCTTTTTTCTTCTTTTTTTTTTCTTTTATAATAATATTTAAAGATTTCTATGTATATATCTATATATAATTCAGTCACATATACATATATGCAGGAGATACATACAACATTTCTCATTTTACATGCACACACACACACACACACATGATGCACTTTCAATAATATTTCTCTTTGATGCAGCAGCACACTCATACTCGTCATATTATTTATAAGATTCTTATAATTGTGTTTTTCTTGATTTTTTTTTCTTTTTCTTTTTTATTATTATTATTATTATTATTATTATTTTTCTTACAACGAACAATTAAAAGAACATAAGCAACGGAAGAAAAAATTAAAAACAAAAAACAAGGGAAGAAGAAGAAGAATATTTATTTATTACTATTATTATTATTATTATTATTATTATTATTATTATTATTATTATTCGCTAATAATTCTCGTTCGTAATAATAATTATACCACAAGCAACGGCCTTTATGTACATTTTGCTGGTGTGTGTGTATATATTTTACTTTATTTGTTTTTTTTTCTTCTTTTTTTTTTTAATTTTTTTTTTTTTACCTTTTTTATATTTTTTAAATTTTTTCTTTTATTCTTCTTCCATAATACATTTTTCTTTTACGCAGTTTCTTCATATGTCGCAGCACATTACTACTATAATTACTATAATATTATTACTATTCTCTGGCTCATATAATTTCATCATTGAAAAATCTAAAACTAAAGAAATTAATTCGCTAAGATAAAATATTTTCTCAATCGTATTTTTATATAAACAACTTATTAATTATTAAATTCGGTTAAAACTAAAAATAGAAAGTAAAACAAAAATAAATGTTTCCTGGCAGTACATCACATTTATTTATCCATTGTAAATATATATATATATATATATATATATATTTGTATATATATATATTTATATGTATATATATATTTATATATTATATATATATATATATATATATATATATATATATCGTCCACGTTATAAGAAGTATCTTCTAAATACAATAAATTCGTTTTAAAAATAAACGAAACCACAGTGAATGAATAAATCATTATATCTTTTCCTTTAAAAATCCTTTTAGAAAAATCTAATAATGAAATATACTAAAAGGAGAGAAAATAAATGTAATGATACGTATATATATATATATTTAATTATATTTGTGTTCTATTCGAATATCTCTATATGATTAAATCTAATCGTGAAACACGTATCAAGAAGTACTATTTCTGTGCTTCTTACTCTTAGATCTAACCGAATCAAATTCATCTTCACTCCTACGTCGTTTTTCTTTTAATTGTTTTTCCATCGCCAGCATAGTAATCATACGTTTGTGCGAATCACCAACAATCCAACCATGCTGTTCCTGACGATCATCTTCCTCTTCCTCGACCACTGGCGTTGGTTCAATTATTTCTTCCTCATCACTTGAACTTGACCAATAATAGAGTTGATTAACTGCAGCACGTTTTCTTCGACCAATTGCAACACCAACTCCTTCGTCAACTTTGTTCCACGATTTAGTTGTTTTTAATTCTTCATCATCGTCAACATCTTTTTTACCACTAGACGATTTTCTATCCTTTAAATCTTTTCCATTTGTAGTCCCGACACGACCACCCCCCTTCGATCGATCAGAATTCGTTAACTTAGTCCTTTTATTACCATTGTTCAATGTTTTATTCTCATTACCTTTTACTGATTTCTTTAATTTCGATGGCGACTTTGTTGTACCCTTCTTCGATTTCAAATTGGATTCCAATAAATGATTCACGTTTTCATTAGCTATTACATTATTGTTACCTTTCTTCAGATCTGTCTTTTCACGATTGTGTTCAGAATCAATAGAAGGACAATCAATTATTCTGTCGTTTCCTATAGATTCTTCTATCTTCTTCGGTTTATCTTTAATCGTTTGATGCTTCCTTTTATCAAGACTTTCATCCGACAAAACAATTTTATTTTTAGTTAAATTGTTCGATTGTACTACTGTTTGTTCGATAACAGACGATTCTACGTTTAATTCGAAATTATTAGTTGTCGTCGTTGTTGTTGTTATTGTTGTTGTTGTTGTTGTCTTTTGTGCACTTTCCTTTCTCTTCTCGAGTTCCCTTAAGATCTCTTCCTCGATTGCTTTTTGTTCCTTTGCTATTATCTGTTCGTGTTTCTTTTCTAAATACCTTTCTTTTCTTTTTTCTTTAGATTCTCTTTTCTGTTTTTTCGTTCTCTCGTGATCCGATTTATCGGTATATTTTCTACTTTGAGTTTCCCTAATATTAGTTTCTTCATCGGAGCTACTTATTTCTGCCAACAAACCTTGTTTACCAATCGCACACTTTCTTTGTCTTCTGGTTGGTTGAAATTCCATGAGAATCCTTTCTTGTTCCTCCTGTAATTTCTTTAATTGTTGTTGCTTCCTTTTCTTAGATTCTTGAACTTTTCTACTTAAGAACACATGCAAAGGTAAATTGTCCGATTCCTTTTTTGGTTTTTCATTAGTTGATAATTTTTCTGGTAATTCGAGAACATCACAGTCAATCTCTTCGTCCTGTTCTTCATTCGTACTTTGATATCCTTCTGGTTCAGTTTCTTTTATTGGTTCAACGATAAGTTCTGTATTTGGTATAACATTTGTCTGTTCAATTTGATTCACATTTACATCAGTATTATTCAATATTTCCGTTCTATCCAATAAATCTAAAGCTTCCTCTAATGGTATAAGTTCATCTTCAGGAGTATAATCCGTTTTTGTATTTTGCGAAGTCTTTTCTATTTGAGAAGGAGTTGAACACTTAACAGTAGTCGTCTCATCTTGTATCCCTCTTAAATCGGCTATTATTTCCGTTTCAATGTCCGAATCAGCAAACGAACTATCTTCTCGATACAAATCGTCTAATTCCAAGATACGTTCGGATTGATTATCGGCATCGTCATCGCTGTTTCTTTGCTCGTTAATCTCCTTTCTTTCATCGATCACCAATGGATGATCCGACATCTCGGATTCTGATTTTTTATGATCGATATCATTATTCTTAGTAGTATCAATAATATCGGTGGTAACATGATTTGTAGTAGTTGCCCATTCTTCTTCCTCCTCCTCTTCTTCTTCTTCAATGTCTTGATCTCGATCACCGAAACAATTATTTTCTTCGGTTCTCTCGATCTTATCAACCACCTCTTCTATCTCGATATCTTTTTTAACAGTTTTCTTAACTCGCCGACGTCTCTTGGAATCATAGCCAACACCACCATCTTCAAATTCACTCTCGGATGATGTCGATAATTCAGCGAATAGATTTTGTTTACCTTTAGAACACGTACGTTGACTCTTTGTAATACCTACCCCAACGTCTTCAGTTTTAGCAGCTGTTCTATACTCATCCGAACTATCGTTTTCATACCACGCATTTCTTGCTTTCTTTTTAGGATTTTTATTCTTTTTCTTGAATTTGGTATGCTTTTGTTGATCAACCGATCGTTGCTGCTTAGGACGTTGTTTTCTTTCTACAAATTCATCCATAGGTCCTGTAATTCGTTGACTTTGTTGTTGTTGTTGTTGTTGTTGTTGATGATGATGTTGGTGATGATGATGACTGTGATGATGATGATGATGATGATGATCCTCACTTTGGAATGCTTTCAATGCACCTTTTGTTTTAGGTGCAAACTTTTCCATCTCTTTGAACTTACGATCAATCATAGATTCCAATCTTGTTCCAAGAACGTCTCCAGCTGTTCCGTTTTCTAAACTATCACCGATAGCTTTTGACAACAGATCAGCTACATCAACTTCTTTCGTTCTAATACAACTTACTTCATAATTTTTCTCAACTTTATTTCTATAAGACATGACACGACCGAAAGTAGGTTCCATTTGACTCTCATCTTCATCGAAATCGTAAACGTCTTTAATCTTTTCCGATCTCAACTCGTTGTTATCCTTTCGTTCAAAATTATCCCGACGTTTTTTCTTTTCTGCCATTCCACCCTGATTGTTTTTTCGTATTAACGGAAAGTCCGGACGTTTTTTCGTTTTCTTAGATTTACGTTGTTGTTTTTGCATTGCGTTTAAATCATGTAACGCAGTTTCAGCTTGCGATCTTTCTTGTTGTCTTCGTTCATTCATCTCCTTTTTTCTCTCGAATAATTCCTGTATAGGATTTCTCGCTTTCTTAGGTTGTAAATCCTTTCCTACCGTCACCGATATTGTCTCCTGAATCGTATCCTTAACCGGTACGGTGATATTTGTCTGTCGATCTTCAGGTGAAGTTGATCTTGGTGCACGTGCACAAGCTAATTCAGCGAGAACCTTCATCGGAGTTGAACCACTGTGAAATAAGAAACGAAAATTCGTATCATGGTAGTAATTGGGAAAAATTCAAAAGAAAAGAATATGAAATAAAAAAAAAAAAAGAAGCTTTTTTTTACTCACTTATGATCGTGTTTGCCATTATTATGCAACAAGTTTGATAATGCCTTATCTAAAAGGCCTCCCAAGGCTGAATTCATTTTGCTTTTAAATTCAGATGTATCTAAATTTGTCTTAGTTATTTGATTATCTTGAACATGATCAATATTAATAGTGTCATTACGGTTCACGTTCGAGTTGGACAAGTGTCCGTGATTATCGATCCTTAAATAAGGAGTATCGTTGTTGTCATCCTCGTTTATTTTACTATGATCAGTTTGACACTGACGTTCGTATCCATCGTCGATGGTGTTGCTTCCTGATCGTTGTCCAAAGGTACTTGCTATAAGATTCTCGCTCTCTCTCATTCGTTGTTGAATCTTGTCGCGTAACTTGTTGTTATGTTCGAAAGCAACATCAAGACTATCCTCGTAACCAGGATTATCAGCACGAGATATATCAGGACTGTCCGATCTGCTAGATTGTTCACTCTGTACATTACGAGTTCTACTACCACGTTTATTATATTCTCTTTCTCGTGTACCATGCATCTCTTCACCAAGTAACTGAAAAATAATGAATGATTCGTTAAAAAAAATAAATAATTCATTGAATTCAATGGATTCTCCTCCTCTCTATTATCTTACAGATAAAATATTAATCTTTCATTATTAACATAATCCGTATTGTATAATAATATCTTGATTGCATTTAATTTTATAAATAAGATCTAAGTAAGGAAATAATATTGTTGTTTTTATTCATTCATCATATCAATAATCTTTTCTAGAAAGAAAAAAAAAATCAAATCAAATTGACTAACCTGATTAACCGATTCCAAGAGACTTCCAAGACTATTTTGACTTTCAACATCTCTCCATCGATCCTTATTGGTTCTATAAAGTTGTACTTGATCGTCCTTCTTATGATAACCATCCGAATGATCGAGCTTGATCTTTTTAGCTCCGCGTAACTCGTTTTCCGTTGTTGCTTTTAATCTCGAACAACACTCGACGAATAATTCCTCGTCAAAGTTTAACACCTTACCTTGTCGTGGCTTGGCTGATTCTATTTCATGTGGTACATCTAAAGCATTATCTTCAATTGCATCCGTTGGTGCTATTGTGATAACTTCTGTTCGATCTCTGTGATTGGAGGACGGTGATCTAATCAAGACTTTACCGTTAGAAAATACACTAGGACTTCTTTTCCTGTTCATATCTAAAATATGTTTCCTGTTTTCTTCTTCATCGTCATCTTCTTCATCTTCATCTTCTTCTTCTTCCACCACTGCTGCTGCTGCTGCTGCTGTTGCTGTTGCTGTTGTTGTTGTTGTTGTTGCAGCTGTTGTTGCTTCTTCTTCTTCCTCATCTTCATCGTCAATTTCATTTTCACTGTTCGAACTACTACCTAACGAAATGTCAGGTGTATCACGAGCAAACAATGGTGACAACCTTCTCTCTTCACAAGTTAATTCATCGCAACGTACTTCCTCCTCGTCATCCAATTCACTTTCATCTTCACAACTTATTTGTGAATCTCTATCGATACTCGTTAATTTGACTTTTGTATCCTGATTATTTATCTGTCCGGTCGATGATACAATTTGATTTTCGTGCAGATCATTATCGACACCTTTACCTTCATCTTCATCTTCTTCCTCAATATTGTTCTTTTCTTCTTCTTCCTCCTCTTCTTCTTCCTCTTCTTCCTCTTCCTCTACTTCCTCTTCTTCTTCTTCTTCTTCTTCTTCTTCCTGTCGAATATTTATCGTATTGTAATGTTTGTTCTTTGCCAAATCAATCGTATCAATTTTGGATTCGTTTATTTCGTCATTCGTCGTCGTCATCATTCTCTTCCCATATTTTCGATGAGATTTATTTTCTTCAATATCAACAATTTGTTGTTTAACCGAACGATTATTCTTTTTTCTGGAATTTTTCGATAATTCTTCATTATTAAAGTTTACAAATGTTCTATCGTAATCAATAGAACCATATCCATTATTTTGAACAGTGGAATCATTAGATTTAGATGATTTTCTTAATTCGTAAGATTTTTCTTTATTCCTTTGCTTATGATGATTCTTACGAGGTAAAACTTCGTCAAGACCATTTGACAATTCAAATGACCATGATATTTTTTCTTGTGCACGTTTTTTACTCAATCTACATCTAGAAGAATTCAATGTCGAAATTTCAGGTTCTAACGTTGACGTAACAACTGTCGTTGAATTATCATACGTGTTAGTAATAGTTTGTTCTTTCGTAATTTCACGATGTTTCAAATTATTTCGAGATTTGGAATGTTTATTATTACCACCACGTTGACGATGATGTTCTTGACGATTGGACGATGACATTTTCTCTTGTTGTTTCTTATGAGAAGAAAATGTATTTTTTCTTTTAACATCTCGTTTATTCGTCGCTCGTTTATTACTATTTGAATTGTTCGAACGATGTTTTTTAGTATTTTCATAATTGATATTTTTCATTTCCACAAATTCTTCTTCTTCTTCTTCTTCTTTGTTCAATGGTACATTATTTCCATTAAGTTCTTTCGAATCAAAACCATTACGCGATGTATCAGAATCATTTTCAGATTTCGATACCCAATCGTTCAATACTTCCTTAACTTTATCCATTTTTTCACAACCAAATACACGACCAAACACACTTTTCACGATTTTGTTTTTATTTTGTGACTCGTTCAGACCCTCATATTCGCTACAATCGCTGTCACTCGAATGTGTGATCTGCAATCTTTCCAATGCTGCTTTTCTTCTCCTTGTCATTCGTGATTTTTTATGAGTCACTTTTTTAGACGATTTATTATTACCCTTTCCTAATTTTTTCGACGTATCACGAGATTCCAAATTCGAAGTACGTGTTAATTCTAATTTGTCTTCTTCTTCTTCTTCTTCTTCTTCTTCTTCTTCTATTTTTTTATTATTAATCATCAATGAACTTGTTGTTCGTGATTTTTTATTCTCGATATAACAATCGTCAATGATGGGTGTAATTTCGTTGGTAATTATTTTACGTTCGGCAATGCAATATTTGTCATTGTTTATCTGTATTTGATCAATTTGTTTGTAATTTTTATTTGTTAATTTTAAATCAACGTTTTGTTCAATTTCCGTAATATTATTTTCTTCAACTTCATTGACATTATTGTCATTATTGTCATCACTTTCAAATTCACCAGATATCCATAATTTTGTATCCTTCTTCTTTTCTGTAGTATTTTTTAATTGTGATTCTTTGATTATTACTTTATCCATTGAAGAATGATCATTTTTATTATTTTTCATTATCTCTTTTTTCTTTTTATTGTTCATTTCAATTAAAAATTCGGAAAGTGGTTTATCGGTTAAACTAGGCGATGATGGTGACGATGAAGTTGACGATGAAGATGACGATGAAGATGACGATGAGGAAGACGATGAAGATGAAGAGGATGATGATGATGATGACGATGATGAAGACGACGACGACGACGACGACGACGACGACGACGATGACGATGATAATGCATCTTCATTCGTTTGAATAAATTTGATATAATTGTTCGTACAATTTTCATTAGTTTCCATGGATAAATTATTATCTACAATTTTTTCATTTTCATTATTTATCGTTAAAGGTGAATTAACTTCGTTAACGATTACATTGTGGGATGGTGGTGGTGAATTATTATTATCATTGCACGGTGATGATGACAACGATAAATCGTTTGGAAATAATTTAGCATCGTTCGTAATTGCAATAGGTTCGATTATTTTTGTTTCAATCGTCGAATGTTCATCATCATCATCATCTATGCGTTCGATATTATCTTCAAGTACGCATAAATCATTCCGTTCTAATAATTTTGAAGCAGTTGTCGTTGTCGTCGTCGTCATCGTCATCGTCTCGTTGTTAACATTCGATATCGATTTATCTTCGATTTCTTCATACGTTTCAGCGACACGTTGATGCTTTTTAGAAGATTTCGATGACGATGATTTCTTAACGTTTCTCGATATTACATTTGTTTCTATTTCCAAAGAATCCGTGATATTATTTTTACATTGAATTGTATCAATGGTAGAAATCAACGATATATCATCTTTCTTTTGCGTAATATCAATTTTAATTAATTCATCCGCATTATCTTTTAAAATTATTGATTCATTCTCTTGAAAATGTTGCAAATTTTTCTCCAACGTTTTATTATCATTTGTCATTGAATATCCATGATAATCATTATTCGAATTGTCTTCCTTATTTTTCGTCAAAATATTATTATCTATCGATTTTATATTAGATAATTCATACGTTTTACGATCAATAATATCAACAACAACATTGATATTATTCTTTTGTAATTTATTATTATCTATGTTAATCTTCTTCGTATTATTATCATCATCATCATCATCATCTTCTTCTTCTTTTTCTTCGATCTTTTTATCATAATCAATGTCATCATTTATATTCAATGACACGGAGGAATATCGATTATTCTCATCAACGTTGTTGTAATCTTCTTCAACAGTATTGTTCATTATTTCTATTACATTATTAATCATTGATTTATTATTAATTTTTACATTGTTCGCAACTATATTAGAATCTTTTAAATGATTTAATGATTCTTCGATAATTTTAGTCTCATCTTGATTAATAACATTAATCTCTTGTAAATGTTTCATTGAATCATTTTTATGAATTGTATTAATACTTTTGTTATTTGTACTCGAGGATATGGAAATTTCATCGACAATCTTGTCGTTAACCTTATTCTCATTATTATCTTTTATAGAATTAAGCTTTGATTGTAATTCTTTTTCTATATTAGTCCAATTAAATTCAACCTTATTATCAGATATTTCTTCTTTGTAATTACTATCGATATTTTCTTCTTCCTTTTCTTCTTCTAACGTTGAATTTTTTCTAATATCAATAATAGATTGAGACAAATCATTTTCTTTGAAATCATCTTGCATTATCTTTGATTCTGTATCATTTGATTTAGTACAATTGTCATTTTTTACGAGAGTTTTGGTTATTTCTAAATTCCAAGATGATGAAGCAACAACAGCATTATCATCATCATCATCATCATCATCATCATTTTTATCATTTGTAGTTTTATTTAAATCAGAATCTTTATTAACAGATTTGTTGTTTTGTTCTGTGATCACTTTTTTCAATTCAGGTGTATTCAAATCCAAATGTTCATCAGCCAAATTTCTTTTCTTCGTTTTTTCACGCTTCTTATCATTCTTTTTCTTCTTAATATTATCATCGTCAATTTTTGTATTAACATTTTTCAATGGTGTTGAGGTTGATGATGTTTCTTGTTGAATTGGACTAACGTGATCGGTCAAAACATATTCATCGTGGCTCATGTTTTCAGTTATTTTACAAATTTCTTCATCTAAAAGTTCATCTTCCAATGTTTCTTGATGATGATGATGATGATGATGATGATTATTATTATTAACCGAATTTTCGAAAGAAGTTGTTGACGATTCCATATTGTTTAAATAATCAGACGAGGTGGTTGTATCATTTTTATCAGAATTGGACAAATCATCATTGATCATTTGTAAATGATCATCAATCGATTCGTTCGTTGTTTCTTTATAATCAATTTCATCATTAACATGATGATCATCATTATAATTGATCATCCAATCACCATTTTCATCACATTTATGATCTATATCTTTATTATCGCAATTATTAACTTTATTATCCTTGTCTGATTTGGTTAATTGTATCAAATGTGATTGCGATTGATGATGTTTTTTAAGTGAACTCTTTCGCGTAAAACTCGTCGCACAAACGTCGCAGAAAAATTTGGCAGCTTCTTTGGTGAGTTTTTTGCGTTTTTCTACGATCAAAATTTCACCACTTTTCGTATGAACAACCACAAAATTACCAGCAGTACGTTTTTTCGGCGTTTGATGATCATCCAAAATTTGACTGTGATCATCCAATCCAAATTCGGAATCATTTGCAATGATCGATGATTGTTCGGAAATGATAGAATCATCTTTGTCAGTTTCAATGCTATTATTTTGATTATTTTTATCATCGATTGAAATCACATCATCGATTGATTTAACATCTTCCAATGGTGTTGTTGTTGTTATTGTTGTTGTTGATTTTTCTTCGAGATTTTTATTTTCTTTAATGAAATTTTCAACAACATTTTCCTCACCTTTTTTTTCTTCTTTTTCTTCTTCTTCTTCTTCTTCGTCTTTTCGATCGACAACGTAGGTTGTTGTTGTTGTTGTTGTTGGTACTTCGTAAAAGGTTTCCTCAGAACTTTCGCTGTTAGAAAAATCTTCGAGAAATGAAATATTATCTTTGGCTCGTCTCTTTGGAATTTGTCTTCTTTCGATACCATTTGAATTCAATTTTCCATTTAACAATTTATTATTGTTAAATGAACAATCATCGGTTTCCGGATCGTCGTTAATTTCATGATGATTTTTCTTCCTTCTCGTAAAACGTTTTCTTCTTTGACACGAATTATTATTATTATGATTATTATTATTATTATTATTGTTATTATTATTATTATTATTATTATTATTACTAGTTTCACTGGTACACGAAGAAGATTCGGACAAATTGTCTGTTGTTGTTGTAGTTGTTTCCAAATGATCAGAACACGTTGATTCTTCTTCCGTACGTTTGGTACGCCTTGATGATGATGATGATGATGATGATGATGATGATGATGACGACGATGATACTTTTATTTTACATGAATGATTATTTAATGTATCATTTTCCATGGAATTCATGGAAATCGATTTGTCGATATTATCAATCGATAAATCACGATCGATTAATTTAATTTTGTTATCATCGGATACAATTTTGCATGATCGATGATCTTCCATCAAAGATTCATCGTTACGAATAGTTGATAATAATTTTGTCGATTCTTTCGTATTATCATCTATCGTTTTATTATCATCTTGAACATATTCACCACCAGTTTTTAATTCATAATGTTGTTCTTCGTGAATGATTTTACGTTTTGACGTACGCTTCTTTGTATGCTGCAACACGTCGCTTACTTCGGGAACTTTGAAGGGTTCCGGAAGGGCGTTGCTGGCATTTGCCGCCGGAAGATCAACGTTCGACGATTCCTCGCTCGAACAAACACTACCAACATTAGTATTAGTATTTGTAATAGTAGTAGTAGTAGTAGTAGTAGAAGGAATAGATGATATCGTCAATTCCGTCGAAGATGTACAAGTTTTTTCAATGCGATTATTACTATCATCCATTGTACATTTGACGATGAATTTAGATTTCTCTAAAGATTTATCAATCGTCGATTCTTTAACAGGTAATGATTTTAAATGTTCCTCCTCAATGATCAATGATTTCTTTTTTCTTCCACGTTTTTTAACAATTTTTTGCGGTTGACTGTTGTAAGACGTTGTTGTTGATGAAATTTTGCCATCGTCTTCGTCATTGGTGTTAGCAACAATTACAGAATCAGTGATTTTTATTGACGATGAATCTTTCTTCATTTTTTCTTGACAAATATTGTTGTCATATAACTTTGATATCTCAGGTATTCGCAATATTGTTGGATGCTGTTGCTGTTGCTGTTGCTGCTGTATTGTAGAACTTACTTTATCTTTTTCCTCATCTTTATTTAATAATTCACATATATTCGTTTCAACAGTTGTAATAGTAGTAGTAATCATATCTTCAACGTTTCTTCCAGGAATCGAAGAATCTAAATAAGATAAACTATTTTTAACGTCATCGAATGTTTCTTCCTCCTGTTCAACGTTATCTGCTGAAACAACAACAGCATCGATAACAGTTGACGATGATTTTAGTCTAGAGGATTTTCTTCTTCGAGACGTTGTAACTATAGTAGTAGTAGTAGTAGTATTAGTAGTTGTAGTTGTTGTTTCTTCTTTTTGAATTTTCGTTTCACTCGAGGGCGTATCCACCGATCGATATTCCACTACGTTATCGTCGATTAAATCGGAGGAGTCCTCGTTGTTTAATTTTCTTTTAGAAAATCGTCGTCGTCTACCCAGCAAATTTGATTTCAATTCTGATGATTTACGTTTGTTTTGTTTTCGACAATTCAACAAATTAGTATTAGTATTAGTAATTGTAGTAGTTGTTGTAATTGTTTCGTTAGAAATCGATGATGATGATGCTTCTAATTTATTTTCATGATTTTCTTTATTCATCGTCATCGTTGTTGTTGCTGCATTTGAATCGGATAATAATTTAGAAGAATCCATATTTGATATTGTTACATCAATTTCTTTCGAATTACAATCATCAATTTTAGTTTCCTCAATGTTTGTTTTTAATTTGATTGTATTTTCAACAACCATTTGCAATTGTATCTCGTTTGAATGATTATTAGAATTATCGTATTGATTTTTCAAATCTTTTTCAATAACATTTTGAACATTTTTCAATTCGTTATTGCATTCTATCGTAGATGAGACATTTACAATATTTTCTATCAAATTATGATGTTTTTGTTGATCATTATTCTCTTCCAATTGTGTTTTATCTTCCATTGAAACTTTCTCAATCACATTTTTCAACGAACTATTACTACTACTACTACTACTACTATTACTATTATCATCTGATTTTCTTTTAGATTTTCGTTTTGATTTAGAAATAACTTCATTGATAATATTGTCATCATTTTTATTAAATTTCATTTGATTATTTTCCATAGGTAAACATTTTTCAACAATATTATCAATTTCTTTTTGATCATTTATTATAACGTTATTTAAAATATTACTCTGAACTACTTCTTCCTCTTTTTCTTTATTTTCTTCTTCTATTCGTTTAATAATTGTTTCATCGGATAGAATTAGATTGAATTTATCAGACTCGTTAGATTTATATTCTGATATTACAGGATTTATAATAATAATATCGTCAGATAGTTTCTCATTCAGATTAGGATTAACAGACTCGTTAAAAACTTCGTTAGTTTTCAATGTATCGTTGATCCTTTTATTAATCGTATCATCATCTAATTCAGAATTTTCATCAATATTATTTTTCATACTAATCGATTTATCATCACAACGTTCGATAACATTATCATTTTTATTTAATTTAGGTTCTATCAATTTTTCACTAGATTCCTTACCAACGTTAATAACTTTATTTTCATGTAACGTATCAATATTGGTATCTAAATTAGGTCCAACTTCATCTAATATGCTAGTTAATTCATCTGCAGCTATATCCAATAACGTACCAACTTCACCTTCCAAAAGTGCATCCTTTTGTTTGGCAATTTTCGAGACAATTTTTTCTAAAAATGAACCCTTCTTTTTAGGTTTCCTTTTGGAAAGATCTAAAATGATATCGTTAGTTGGTGAAATGATTTTACGTGATTTATCAATGACGACTTTAGGTGTATCATCTTCAGGTGTTATCATCACCGATGGTGTTGGTGGTAATGGTGTTTCTTGTTTATCCTCATTCTCACGTTCTTTTTCTTCTGTAGAAGATGATACAGCATTATCAGTTTCAACAATTTTGTCAGTATTATTAACGATATTACCAGCAGATGGTTGAGATGCATCACTTTGTGCAACACCAACAGGATTATTAACGTTTTCTACGTTAGTTTGAACCGTAAGAACGACACTTTGTTGAACTTCAACAGGTATATTCATACCTTCCGTTAATATACCAATGACATTACTCAATGATCTTTTTGATGTTCTTTCACGTCTCGAACCCCAACATTTTTTTGGTCTTCCTACTTTTGGTTTGTTAGAATTTGTCGTTGATGATTCGATCATTGAATTTTCTTTACCACTATCTATCGAATTATTTGTTCTTTCTGATTGCAATTGACTCAGATTTAAATTAATCGGATTATTGTTTGTATTGTCTACTGATTTTTTTGTATCTTTTGATGTCACAATTGTGTTATCATCATTGGTATTGTTTTGTTGAATTATTTTCGTATCTTTGTCAAATGATGATTCTACTTCATTCATTGTAATATTATTAGTAACGATTGGTATTGACGATGAATTCATTTTCATATCATTATTATGTTCATCTGTTATTTGATCAACGTTTGATTTGATTCTACCACGTCGTTTGCCCAACGATGTGTTCTTCTTTAAAATAACATCGTTACTTTCATCCGCAATACTTTCTTTCTTATTACATTGGAATACTTTAGAATCATCTTTAAGATTTTTTCCATGATTTTCTGATCTTTCTTGATCGTCAGTATTTACAGGATCTTTTTTATGATTTTCTATTTCAGAATTACAACACGAGGATGTAGTTTGTGAACAAGTAATAGTATTACTATCTTTGGTTTGTTCAATTTCTTTCGAATTAGAATCATTGTTTTTCATTATTTTTGTATTTTCATCATTGTTCATTTGAGATGATTTATCATCATCATCATCCGTTATTTTGTGTTTATCGATGTTACCTTTTTTTTCATTATTTCTCGGTGATTTTCTTAAACAATTATTCTTCTCTTTTTTGGATGTTTTCGACCAAGTCTTTGCTGGTACATCCAACGTTGATGATTTTCGTGAGATTTCGGTTGTTGTATTACCACCACCAGTTACACGTGTATTCGTATCTTGATCTTTAGAAATTTTCGCAACATTTTTAGCATTTACTTGAGAATAATCCAATCTTGCAGTTGATTGCCTTAAACTACGTTTAGATGAAATATCTAACAGGGATGTTACATCAAACCTAAAAAAATTATAAATATCTTCCCTTGCATTAGCGTGTAATCCTATCAAAAGTTTTTTCACTTCGAATGGCATGTCCTTTGTATTGAGAGATTCCATGTCCTGCGAATAGATGGCACGATCCTGTGTTCGTGTTCTTGAATAACTTCTCGTTTCTAAGGTTTTCGACAAATTTGAGTCTTCATAGTCCTTTCTCGTTGAAGAAGAAGAAGAAGAATCATCCCTTTTCGTACCGTCAGCCGAAGTAGCACGACACTTTGAACCCCTTGGGTTGTTGACTCTTCTTCCATCTTCCTTTCTAACATTTTCTTCCGACGCGTTGTTGTTTACACTTTTTGCCGGTGCACTTTTTCTCGTTCTTATTCTACTTTCTCGTATGATCACTTTGTTCGAATTATTTTGATTCTCTCGCGTAGTCGACAACGAATTACCAACCACCATCATCGGTTGTTGTGAAGGTGGTGGTGGTGGTGGTGGTGGTGGTGCTAATACTCCGGTTTCCTGTTGTTGTTCAACTTTACGATCGATTATTTTACTGTTATCAACATTAGTTTTTCTCTTTTTACATTGTCTCTGATCTTCCATTTTATTGTTGGATGATTCGTTAGTCAAATTTCCAATAATTTTTGATGACATCGTCGTAGAATTATCTCCTATACCATTGTCAACATTTCTATTGCTACCACGAAGTATCTTTTGATCGGAATTACTGACAGGTGAAAGTATAGGTAAATCGTTGGTTGATTTGTCAACGTATTCTTCCTCGTTAGACGATATCTGTATTACCGGTTCCAATGTTGGCATTTTGTCACTGTCCGAAGACAATCTCGTTGTTCTTCTAGGTACTTGTTGTTGTAATTGTACATCATCGTTGTTCTTAGTTTTCGTAACAACGTGATTTAATTTAGATTTAGTTGATTCCGACAACAAATCTTTACTCATGTTACGTACCAACGGTGTTTTCATTTCACGAATTTTCGTTTGTTGTTGCTGCTGTTGTTGCTGTTGTTGTTGTTGAACGTTCGAAACTTTGTTAGGATTTCTAGCAAATTTTCCATCCTGCGTACGTAATTGAGATTTAGCTTTAATCGATGCATTCAACGATGTTACCGGATCAACCGAACGTTTTCTTTTAGGGGTTGTTTGACCAGAAGTTGATTTATTTTTACCAACAGACGGTGGTGTTTTAATATTACCAACATTAGATTTATTATCCGAATAATAATCATTATTATCAATGTTCGATGATATTTTATTCGAAGTTTTGATATTTTTCGTATATTTGGTCGAATCGTTCGTAGTATCTTGTATCCTAATCTGATAGTTGGTTGACTTCAAGGTCGTCTTGTTTCTCGCTCTAACTCGTTCGCGTCTCATCGTACCACCACCACTACCACGTGCATCGACGTTCTCAACGACTGCATTTTTCACCTTTATGTTCTTTTTCTTTCCAAGCACCCTGGGCCGTCCGACCTTCGGCTTATTATTCTCTCTACCACTACCACTACCACCAACACTACCACTACCACCACTACCACTACCACTACCACTACCACTACCACCTCTCCTTTCCGTTTCTTCCTTTCTATCCTTCGAGGTAGTTTCAATCTTCTCTTTGGTTGTAGTCTCACTATTCCCACTACTACTACTACTACTACTACTACTATCCATGGTTCTTTCCCTTTCCTTTTTATTATCCCCCCCATCGTGTTTTCTATCGTTATTATCATTGTCATTAATTTCGTTATAATCATTAATGACACTTTCGATCACTGCCGATATGTTGTCACTTCTACAACGATTGCGTTGAATTGATTTAGCATTTTTCAATAATTTATTCCTTAATACTGCCTTATTCCTTGACATCCTTGATGCTGTTGTACTATCGTTGCTCATACGTGGTCGTGATCTCGTCTGGACCTGTGCAAACATTTGGGGTTCAACACTATAAACGCGCCTATCTTCAATGATCATCGTTTGGATTATTAGATAAAGGGTGTCTTGTAAAAACACTCGATCGAATTATTTATTTCAAGATTGTTCTTTTTATTTTGTTAACAATAAAATAGTATAGAAAAAAATGATTAACACGTTGGTCGCCATGTCACCGTTTAGAGGAAACGGGCAGGCATGCTTCTCCGCAGGGGCCCCGTCACCGTATACGGTGACGCTCGCTCTTCTTGTCAAAGTTATTATATTAATATTAACAAACACGTATGTATATGTGTTGACTAGCATTGTAAAGGGTTAATACTTATTTTTATTTCCATTGAAATTACTAATACTATCGATCGAATATTTTTCAATACACCCACTGATAATATTAATTCTACTCGATATAAGTTATTATAAAAAAAAAACAAATAATATTTTATTATTATTGTTCTAATTACATGACCAACGGACAGATTACAAACAAACACATACAATCAAATTATTACCTAATTATCGTTGATCGTATTATTAATGAAAATATCTGCTTTTTCAATGTGAACGCAATCACTGAGAAAAAAAAACAAACAAATAAAAAAATCTCTATTATTCCTATATCAATAAAAAAATTATACAAAAAAAAAAAAAGAAAATATAACTGTGATACAATATAGTTTATGCAAAAAAAAAAAAAATGTAAAGTAATACAAATTGGATAATAAAAAAAAAAATATAATAATAAACCAAAAAAAAAAAATCAAATCTATCTGAAAATGTTTATCGCCATTGGTTGTTTAGACTAGGATATAAAAATTGAAAAAAAAAAAATAAATAAAAGATTAAAAAAAATGTCCTATTATATTTTCTCTTTCATATGAATTCGCATACATACGCGCGTATGTATATGTGAATAATTTTAACAATGTGTAGTGCTACAACACACCACGCGTACAAACGATGAAGGTGGGGGTGTAAGGGGGAGTAGAAAGATAGCACGCGTGCAATTTTCGCATAGATGGATGAATGTGTGTGTATGTATGTGTATGTGTGTGCCGAGCTAATCAATACTCCATTTATATCCGTGTCATCCACTTCAACCAGCCGCGTTATGCGTTTCATCGTTTTCTTATCATTATCAACTTATTTAACTTTTTTTTTTTTGTATCGAACCACAAAGCTTTTAGGGTCACACAAAACGTTCATAATCTTACATTAACGCATGACTTTAATTTTTTTTTTTTTTTTTTTTTTTTAAATCGGTCAATGTGAAAATAAATCATTCGAGATATACTAAAGAATATTACTTGCCTCATTAGTTAACTTATAATACTTGTTAGATAATTATATTGACATTAAAAATATTTTTTTTTCTTAAAATGATGTATAAGCAAATATTTAAAATTATTTCTAGGTCTTTTTTGTGTTTTTTTTTTTTTTTTTTTTTTTTTTAATTAAAAATAATATAAAAATTATTTCTTTTAATAATCGCACTGTTTATGAATATTTGCGATGACTGTTATTTAATTAAAAAGAGGTTTGATCGGGATTAGGATTAAAACAAAAAAAATTTATCTACTTTTTAAAAAAAGATATAAATTAAAATTTTGTATAAAAAAAAACTACTTTTTAAAATATTTCTCAAGTATGCCTCAGATAATATCAAAAGATAGATATAAATGATTATATTTGAAATTCTTAAGTTTAATAAATATACTCAGCTATTTAATAATAATAATAATAATAATAATAATAATAATAATAATAATAATAATAATAATAAGAATTTCATAAAATAATTTCTCAACTATTTTTAACGCGAGTTAAACTAATTTTCCATTGGAGAATAAAACTTACGTTACGCAGTCTGCCTTGGGTTCTCAAAGTACTGTCCTGTAAAACTTTTCTCGTAGCCCTTTTTGGGGGTAGATTGGCCAACATTTTTTGAATACTCTCACCTGGGGACAATGTAATCATTAATGTTCTCAAAAGATCTCCAAATAGTTCCTTTTGTAAAAATCTTTTTTATTGATTTTTGAAGAAATTTCATTTGATCGAACAAGAAGTGTAAAAGTGTGGACACATATTTTTCAAATAGTTTCAAATCATTAATTTATTATTGTTAAATGTATAAAAGGTTTGTTA
This sequence comes from Polistes dominula, assembly GCF_049000335.1. NCBI lineage: Eukaryota > Metazoa > Arthropoda > Insecta > Hymenoptera > Vespidae > Polistes > Polistes dominula. The sequence continues at coordinate 1,220,627 of NW_028300914.1, read as the reverse complement.
AACAAATTGGTGATTATTTCTTACGGTCACTTGGTCGAACCCTAGGCCCTGTTGGTTGTTTCTCCTTTGGCACGTTCGAACGTGGTGATTGTGAATTTTGAATATTTCTTTTCATGCCACGTTGACGACGTCTTCTGCTACGACTACCAAACGGACGCCACTTGCACTTCTTTTTACCGTTACCAAAAAGTCCCAACAACCATGTCTGATCACCGCCACATTCCAACATGTGTCTATGTAATTCGGAAAATGTACTACAATTTTTCGAACACTTGGTACAAATTTTTTCCGGCAATTCGGCATTCTTAGCTTTTATCGTGGGTGTACTGCGACCAGGTAGAAACAGATGTTTGTATAATTCACGTTGATCACCGGAAAATTCGTAATGGGAGCACCAAACGTTTGGATGCATTGATGATTTGTGATCTTCCATTTCCCTTAATGTTACCTACACGAAAAGAAACAAAAAAAAAAACAACAACAATAATATTAATGTATTATTTTTGCAATGTTTTCAAATATGATCAAAACAAACTTACGTGTTTTGTATTACAAGCACCACAAATATAAATCCTAGGTCTTGACCATTCACCAGTTAATTCGGCATAAACGACTTCTTGGATTTTTGGGTCAGCATGTCCACCACTAGCACCACTACCATTACCACTACCACTAGCAATAGTAGCAGTAGCAGTAGCAGCAGCAGCAGCAGCAGCAGAATCGTCCCACTTTTGAAGTCTCATGAAATTACCGAACTCTAAACTAAATTCTGTAGACTTTAGAGATTGATCTACAGGTTGATCCATGCGCATAATTTCCTTCTCACGTCGCTCGATCAAACCGATAGCTCTTAAACAGGATGACTGATCAAGGCCACTATTATCTCCAAGAGATGTGCAAGGATAATCGATTATCGATTCTTCTTCGGTGTCTTTACTTTTATCTTTGTTAACAGTTTGTTCATTCCCGAGACTAGTTTGTACGACGACATCGTTGTTATTTGCGTTAGGTTGTGGTGATAATACCTGTGGTAACCTGTTCAGTGTTACACGTTCCTTCAACAATTGTTGTTTCTTTCTTAATTGTAATTGCGTCGATATATCGAATTTACTTAGATCCTTGATAGAACAGGTCCACTGTTCTTTACCGTCGTATTTTCTTGGAAAATTGTATTTCTCGAATGAGACCCTTCGCGGATAAGACCTACTACTTTTTCCAGGCTTTTGTGCGTATTCGCTAGAATTTTCGTATTCCTCTACGACGTTATAATCTTTGTTATAAACCGGTGTGGCAGCTGTTAACGATATATCGATCGGAAATTGAATTTGATTAGGATTGTTGTGTTGTTCGTAAAAGGATTGTTGTTGTGGTTTTGATTCTGTCATCGTTGATGATGACGACGACGACGAAGACGACGTTGACGCTGACGAAGATGAAGAGGATGATGACGCAGCTGACAACACAGTCGTCGTAGTCATAGTTGTCATTGTCGTAGTTATCGTCATTGTCGTAACCATCATCGTTGTATTAGTTGTTGTCGTCATACTCGTCATAGTCGTAGTCGTAGTAGTAGTCGTCATAGACGAATTACCATTCGTCCCGGACGACGTGGGGTTGTTAGTTTGCAATTTTCCATCCAAATGATGAAGTAAATTCTCACGAATATTGCAACTCACGCTGCTGTAGAAGGAACTATCGAATTCTGGGCTACCGGGATTGCTGAAAACGTCCTTCGTAGTAGTTGGTACTATGTACTTCAACAAACTACTAGTCGTCTCCGATCGATATTCCGCTTCCGCGTCACACGCTTTTCTATCTTTCGAGGGCGGAACGTCCGATTTTATGTTGGAACTTTGGCAAACGACCTCCTTACACGTAGTAGTAATAGTAGTAGTAGTAGTAATCGGTGGTTCCTTCATTTTTTCCTAAACATTCATTTTATATATTCACAAATATATCTTAATAATAACATACATAATTGCAAACAAGATTGATTATACTATAAAAAGCTAATTTAGTTTAATAATTGTTTTCTTATTACAAATTTTGTGAAATTAAAATCGTATAATGTATGTGTGTGTTTTGTTTTCTAAAGTTTAAACATTAAAAATTTGTTTTCCTCCCTCTCAGAAATATATAAACAAACGTAAATGATTGTTACCTGAATTTGTGGGGTGGTCCTTTCTCTAACGGTGGGAGTAGTAGTTGTAGTAGTAGTAGTAGTAGTAGCATGAGTTTCGTTTATATGAGCGAGTAATGCTTCTCTCGTTAAATATCTCGTGGAGCATTGAATGCATGCGTGATATTTGTCAGGATGATTATCGGCCATGTGAAGAAACAAACATTCCAAACTGTTTGAACATTTGTCAGAACAGTATTGACAATTTTGTGTAGATCTTTTTAAATTTCTTTCGGAACGACGACCACCACCTAATTGATGTACCCTTTCGGTATGTCTCTGTCTTAAAGATATTGACAAAAATTTTCTGTCACAATAAAGACAGAGATGTCTCACCGTTGGTGATGGTGATTTTGACGAGGTTGTTGTTGTTGTTGTTGTTGCTGCTGTTACTGCTGCTGCTGCTGCTACTGTTGGTGACTTTGCAACGGTGGTTTGGATTTGATGCGAGTTTAACGATGACGTTGTTGAAGAAGTAGAGGATAAGGGTGCGGGTGTGGATAATGAAATTGAGGATGAAGATAGTGACTGTTGTTGTTGAACCGTAAAAGTTTCAACTACGGATGGGGCAGCAGAAGCAACAGTAGTGGTAGTTGTTGTAACGTTAGAAGGTTGACAATTTTGTAAAACTGATGCGATCCTTTCGAGTGGTAAACTACAATGAAGACTCGTAGTAGTAGGTGATGATGAAATTTCTTCGTGTACCTGAGAATTTTTCGTTTCATCCATGGTACCATCACTATCACCACCAACACCACTACCATCACAACCACCATCACTAAATGTTCTTGTAACGTTCATTATTTCCGTAGAATTAGTTTTCTTATCGATACACTGATCTATACAGTTTAATAAATCGTTCAATAAATCACGACAAGTATCACGTAACTCAAGATTTTCCATAATTTCGTCAACACTATTGGTATTCCTTCCTCCTTCGACGATCGGATGATCAAACCTCTCCATAATGATCATACCTAAAGATCGATTCTCTCTTTTATCAAACTCCGATTGTTCGGTTTCTTTAATTAACGTATAATAATTATTTTCCTTACTCAGTTCATTTTTATCATGATCAAAGTTGGACAACTGATGACGATTAGGAAGAGACGAAACTTGTCCTAATTCCTCTAAATTAATCGTCGTCGTCGTCGTCGTTGTTTTCGTTGTATCCTCGCTCCAATCCATATTGCAATGAACTGTAGTAGTATCACTCTCCAGATGATCATTCTTCATTTTGTCGGCATGTTCGGAAGGTAAAAAGACCGCAGTTTCGGTTCTACTCTCGTTCGGTTTGGAAGGTTCGAATTTCGGTCCCTTCGAATCCTCATCTTCTTCTTCTTCCTCCTCCTCCTCTTCGTCCTCCTCTTCATCCTCATCTACGTCCTTGGGTCCTTTTCCACTTCCTCCACCAATAGCAGATGGTTTCTTTTCAGTTTCTTTTTTCTCAACGATCTTACCTTCGTCTTCCTTTGCCGTCCCACCTTCCACTCGTACCACCACTTCTTCCCTTAGCTCTCCCACTTCGACATTCTCCACCTCCTCTTCGTCCTTTATCACAACATTCAACACGGTCATCACGTATTTCTCTAAAGTTTCGAGATTTCTCTCAACGCTATTTCTACCAACCTCTTCCTCTTCTTCCTCTTCCTCTTCTTCTTCTTCTTCTTCTTCCTCTTCTTCCTCTTTCTTTTCCTTTTCCTTTTCTATTCGATTATGCGAATCTCCACTATTATTAATATTACTACTATTCCTACAATCCGGCACCTTTTTTCTCAAATTGTTAATCAAATTGCTAAGCCTACTCCTCTTGTCCTGAGCAGTTTGTGCCGATCTGTATACGTGTGCTGTCGTATGTTTCTCTTGAATAACTTGTTGTTGTTGTTGTCTCTCGTTTCCGCTAGCACTTGCTGGTTGGCTTACGCCAAGATCTTCGAGATTGTGCATCGAGGCAACCATTTTGTTGTTGTTTTTTTTTTTTCAATAAAGTCGTTATTAGTTGTCGCTTTTGTGTCAAAGATTATTAAACTTAAATAGAAAAAAATCACATCTTCTTCTTCTAAAAATTCATTCGCCAATCCTCTTTCTCTCTCTTCTAAATGTTCTGGTGCCAGAGTTGGATTCAATGAATCCAAATCTTCTTCTAATGCTTGTGTTCCCGAAGTGCTTGCTTCACCGCCAAAACTGTCTGCTAATGCTTGTGTTCCCGAAGTGCTTGCTTCACCGCCAGAACTGTCTGCTAATGCTTGTGTTCCCGAAGTGCTTGCTTCACCGCCAAAACTGTCTGCTAATGCTTGTGTTCCCGAAGTGCTTGCTTCACCGCCAAAACTGTCTGCTAATGCTTGTGCTTCCCAAGTGCTTGCTTCACCGCCAAAACTGTCTGCTAATGCTTGTGTTCCCGAAGTGCTTGCTTCACCGCCAAAACTGTCTGCTAATGCTTGTGTTCCCGAAGTGCTTGCTTCACCGCCAAAACTGTCTGCTAATGCTTGTGCTTCCCAAGTGCTTACTTCACCGCCAAAACTGTCTGCTAATGCTTGTGTTCCCGAAGTGCTTGCTTCACCGCCAAAACTGTCTGCTAATGCTTGTGTTCCCGAAGTGCTTGCTTCACCACCAAAACTGTCTGCTAATGCTTGTGCTTCCCAAGTGCTTGCTTCACCGCCAAAACTGTATGCTAATGCTTGTGTTCCCGAAGTGCTTGCTTCACCGCCAAAACTGTCTGTTAATGCTTGTGTTCCCGAAGTGCTTGCTTCACCGCCAAAACTGCCTGCTAATGCTTGTGCTTCCCAAGTACTTGCTTCACCGCCAAAACTGTCTGCTAATGCTTGTGTTCCCGAAGTGCTTGCTTCACCGCCAAAACTGCCTGCTAATGCTTGTGTTCCCGAAGTGCTTGCTTCACCGCCAAAACTGCCTGCTAATGCTTGTGCTTCCCAAGTGCTTGCTTCACCGCCAAAACTGCCTGCTAATGCTGCTGCTTCTGCAAATGGAAAAAAAAAAATTATTATTATTAAAGACGTGTGTATTGGACTGATTGTGAGGCACAGCAAAACATGGCGAGGCATCCCTAGTATTAAATATATCCTGGAATCAATGAAAAACAACCCAAATCCCATTCTTTAAACAATACACCACACACACACGATATACAATATTATAATGAATTAAGAGGTGGGAGGGGTGGTTTTTCTTTGTTGTATGATCGTACGATAGAAAGTGCAACGAATGGAAGAACAAAATTAAACGTTTTTACTCTCTTATTTTCTTTTTCTTTTTTTTTTTTCACGATCATAATAGCAACTCAATTGGTGAAAGGTGAAATTCAAAAGATAAAAAGTGAGAAAAGATTATGTGCGTTGACTAGAAACACATCCACCACCACTATCACCTCTCCTTTTTCTTCTTCCATTTCTCTCTTTCTCTTTCTCTATCATTTCTTTCATCCTTTTTATTTTTTGTTGTATTTTTTTATGTTTCTTTTTTCATTTTTTTTCTTTCTGTTTCCAGCCGAACGAGAAACGGAAATAAAATGCAAGGGACAAAGGCCGAGGATTACATAAGCCGCCTCCTCCCTCTGGAGATCAATAAATTCGTACGGATGACTGGCTCAAGTTTTTCTCTTTGTAACCATTTCTTTTTTTTTTTACTATTTTTATTTCTATTTTTATTTCTTATTCTTATTCTTATTCTCTCAATACGTTTTTTTTTCCTATTTCCTATATCTTTTTATTACAATGTTTGACTATTCTTTCAGAACATTCTTTTAAACGTCCATTAATTTTACATCGAAAGATAAATGTTTTTTTTTTTCATTTCTATGATTTATTTGTATTTATTTAATACATATTACGTTTATTTAAATAATTAAGAATGAATCGAATGTGAATATATATTGTAACAAGATTATATACAGTTTTCAGTATTAACTAATACATTTATAGGTAAAAGAGTTTTATTTTTTTATTTTTTACTTTAGAGATTTAAAATCACATATATATATATCCTTTTATATAGAATTCGTGTTGTGAAAAAAAAATGAAATTTTTCTGAATAATTATAATTTGAAGTGTTGTGTGAAGTATTATTTAGTATGTATGTATACACATATACACATATACATATAAGTATGTTCGTGGTGTTCGATCATTACAAAAAGAAGACAAGTCGTGTTAGAGGGGAATTCCTTCTATACAAGCCGGAAGTTTCATTAAAGGCCCAACGCGTTAACTCTCACCGAGTATTCGCCATTCGGTTGGGACATTGACAGAGAAAGAGTGAAAGAAGAAACAAAGGATGAAGAGGAACAACTAGTAAAAGGCACATTTATTGCTTTATATTCTTGTTAAATTACTCAACTATAAAAGAGATTAAAAAAAAAAAATAAAAAAAAAAATCTTCTTCCATTGGAGAAATTTAAAATGATTTTAAGTATCGTTTTTATACAAACTAACACAATTAGCAAATTAATAAAATGTTCTATTAATAGTTGAAAAGTATCAAATAAAATACATAAAAATATAAAAGATATATATAAATATATTAAACAATTAAATGCGTTCTCAGACGTGTATACACGTCGAATCAAATCTCTACTGCGTTGCGTTGGACGTGTATATTCGTCGTGTCAAATAACAAATTACCAATTCACTATTAAAACTCGTAATCTCAATAAATTGTAATAAGAATATTATTTGATGGTATGTCTTTTGTCGAATTTAAATCGATCTCATAGGAATAATAATAATAAAAAAATAGCAAACCCCCATGAAAAGAAGGAAAAAAATGATCGAGAGGAAACAACAACTATTCTTCTACAGATTTCTTTCGAAACGAATAACAAAATGTTACGGTAAAACAACAACAACAACACAACATGAACAACAACGATGCCCTGCTGTTTCTATTGCTGTCGCAATTGTGCAGTTACAATTGCAGTTGCAGTTGCAGTTACAGTTGTAGTTGTAGTAGTTGCCTTTACCGATCGCAGGTCGATCGACGCGCGTTTATTTTCACGATTCCGTTGCAGCATTCATTGGCAATGTTCCAACAAGAAATGTCAGGATGGCGGAATTCAGGAACAACGTTGGAAAAATTGCATTTTTTATATTATATAATTAAAAAAAAAAAAAAAAATAATAAAAAATCCAAGAAAAAATAAAACTGATCGAACTAAATAATATAATTAAAAAGTTTACAAGTTTCCAATAAATCAATAAACATAATATTAAAATATATTGAATTGTTCGGAAAGTAATTTCGTTTTTTTTTCTTCTTGACACAATAAAAACATTGCTTGATGCAAAATGACAAATAACAACACGTGAAATCGATGAGAGGTTAATTTTATCAAATTCAACTATTTTTGTTCACTCGAAAGGCCTACGTTTAACCTCAAAACGAAAATTGTCTTTATTTTCACAAAAGAATAAACGAAATTACTTTCCGAACAATCTAATACATGAGTACATATAAATATATATTTTAACAATATTAATAATAATAATAATAATAATAATCTAATATCAAGCAAAATTATTATTATTATTATTATTATGTAAGGAAAAAGGCTATTGGATAAAATCGTTATAACATGATTCAAAATATTTTTTTAATCATTCGTGAAAAATTGTCGTCACGTCCCCCGAGGGAAAGTCGTAACACGATGATGATGAAAGGGTTAAAAAAAAAGGAAAAAAGGTATGCGAGAGATAGAAAAAGAGGGAATAAAAGGGAAAGAGGAAAGAAGGGAGTAGGGAGAAGAAGAAGAAGAAGAAGAAGAAGGGGTGTGAGGTGAAGAAGGGGATGACAATTTAAATGCATTTTGCCTCTTTCCTCCTGCATCGAGCAAGCTTCAAACGAGGGACGAGATATATAATATGCCATCGTCGATCGTCGACGTGTCCTAGAAAAACAGCTCGTAAAATAACGCGGCAATTATTCTCTCGTATGTTTGTCGCCATTTTGTTATTTCCATTGCATCGAATCTATATATAATTATAGATTTTGATTCAACCAAAATTAAGAATAAAATTCAACGTCAATGAGAGTATTGATCTTTGATATATTTCAAATAAATTATTTAACGATATTGAAATTAATTTATAATACGTAGAATTGTTTTAAAAATATGAAGAAGGACAAATTTTCAATTGAAATTATCTGTGATTATAAATTATATTTTTAATATTAAGTATAATATAATATAATATAATATAATACAGATCATATCGAATCATTTAACACATTATTTTTTTTTTTTTATCTAAATAAATAATATGAAGTAATATACACTTCATATCGGAATATCTTTCATCTCGAATGAAAATTGATGTAGTGGTGGTGTGATTGCTGGTGGTAGGAGGAGGAAAATGGTGTGATTGCTTAATTGGTCTTCGTCTAGCGATCAAATTTGCATGGAAATCACGTAAAACATTGTAGAAACCTGGGCAACAGTATAGCAATTTAATTCATTGCTAATTTACATAAGAGACATTTTGATTTTGCCGTTCGCAGTATCGAGAAAGCGTTTGAATTTCGCGCGCAATAACAACCCGTTTGCCAAGCGCCATATTTAACTGGCGGGCTTTATGAAACACAGTCTCGGGTACGACATAATGTACATATGTGTATGCATGTATGTATATATTTACGTAATGTACATAAAACCTACGTTATATATTTACAAATTCATATTGCGATAAATAAATTAGATGGAATATTCGTGGAAACAAATGAATCGCGACGAATACTTTGATCGCAACATTAATCAATATGGAGGACGTTGAATTTAAAAAAAAAAAGAAGAAAGACAAATAATTACAGGTTAGAAATGATATTAAATATTCGAAACGTATAAATAAAAAAAAAAATAAAATAAAATAAAAAAAATTATGCATATACATAATGACACATAACATAGATCATTTGTTAACGAGATGATAAATTATCGACCAATGAGTATAATCATACTAAAATTATTATTGTTAATCGACGTAAAAAAAAAGAAAAGGTTGTTTCATTAACGAATTCATTTATCTCGTCGTTTTTTTTCTATTTTTATTTGTTCTCTCTCTCTCTCTCTCTTTCTTTTTCTTTTTCTTTTTCTGTATCTAACTATCTATCTGTCTTTCTCTTGCAAAGGTGAAAGGAATTGCTGGAGCGAACACGAATGCCGATCGATCTTGGCCTTCTCGCTGAATTATTCATCGATCTGAGAAATTAACATCGTCGAGAAAGTACGTGCGTAATAATAATAGAGATCTCATTATTTAAACGATATAATCAAGAATTTATTAATTTTGCACACTTCGTTACGTTGTATCGTAAAAAATGGACAATGTTTATCAGTCATATATATCTGTTAAAGTCACACCACCCCCCATATCGATCGTAACAAATTTGTTAGTAATATTCTCATCAAGATATATATATTTATTTATATACGTTTTCCTTGTTTTATCATGTATCAATTGGATGAATGATTAGATATGATTTTATATATCTTAATATATATATAAATTACGTGTCACGTTGTTTGTCCACAATGGACTGCTAAACTACTGAACCGATTTGAATCAAATTTTTCACACTATGTGCAATTTCATCTAACTTGAAAGATAGAATAGTTAATATCTCAATTTATAATCAAATTATTTGTTTATTAACAAAGAGTCATGATTATCTCTGTTAGTTCGATAAGATTCTAACGGATGACGGTATAAGCATATATATATATGTATTTAACTTTATTTTTAAATGAAAGAAAAAAAGAGTTGCTTCCTGAAAATAAAAAAAATAAAAAAGAAATATTCTTTCGATCATAGAAAAAAAGAGAGAAAAAGAAAAAAGAACATTATTCATTTCCTGTGTGTGTGGTTTTGCATACAAAAGCGAAAGAAAAGATATGAATAAAAATAAAAAATAAAAGAAAGAGAGAAAAAAGTATAAACACCATGGAGAATGATTTATTCGTTCGATGGTGTATGTATGTTCCGAGAGCAAAAAAGAAGAGAATAGGATAACGTTATTTAAATAAACGAATAATACGCGTTCGCACGTTTGCGTTTTCTTACAATATAGGTTTCGATGGGTCGAACTTTTCTTTTGGTTTGAACAGCTGTTGGCTAACAAGTAACAAAGTAACACAGAAATATAGGGATAAAATGTATGTGTATGTCTATATATATGTGTGTGTGTGTTAGAGAAAGAAGAAGAAACGTTCAAGTCGTGGTCCAATGTGTGGCCAAAGTTTGAGGTATTCGAACAATAAAATAGCAGACAACAGGAGTAACAGTTTCTCAATTACCATTTCCGGGTTACCAGGATTTACTAAAACTACAACAACAACAACAACAAGCTTGAAATCCGGTGAACGTGATAATTAGGTCATACCGATGATATCCTACTATCGAGACAAACTTATCACATATATGTATGTATATGTGTCTCTATGTCACATTGAAACATTTCAACAACAACAACAACTGTAGTTTCATCCTTGCAAACATTCTTAATAGTTTTGTATTATATCTTGATATATACCGAGAAATACGCACGTGTTTGTGAATTAGATAAACTAATCTTAGGTTTAGAAGATTAATAATGGATTTGTTAAAAAAAAAAAAAAAGAAAGAAAGAAAGAAAAAAAGAATAGAAAGATTATTCACAATCTAATTAGGTTATTAATATTAATATTAGATAATATATAATTATTAATATTTATGTCAATTATATTTTATTTTTATTTCCCAGTATTATCTGCATCGGATCTTCGTTGCATAAAACCCGTATGCAATGTCCATAGATTCCCATAATAAAAATAAAATTCACCCTTTTACAACGTACATACAATTGTCTACATTTTTTTTTTTTTTTTTTTTTTTTGAAATTATACAGCTATTTTTTTTTGTATGTAATTTACGATTCAATACTTTCAAATGTTCTACTCTTTCTTGCTCATTAATATTCCAATAACCTTTCTTACTTTAAACTACCTTTACACCTACTACTATTACTATCATCATCATTATCATCATCATAATCATTATCATAATCATCGTTATCATCATCATCATCATCATCATCATCATCATCGTCGTCGTTGCTACTGTGTAACATATCTCATTTTATCTTACGTTATCTTGAATCTATTATATAAGTGAAGTGAACATTTCTCTTTCTCATTGTGTGTCTGTCTCTTTCTTTCTCATTTGAAATTTCAGTATCTATCTTTCTCCCTTTCTCTCTTTCTCCATTTTCTATTTCTGTTTCTTTCTTACTCATTTGAAATTTCTTCGTATTACGATCTTTTTACCAATTCCCGTCAGTTGATATTCTTTCAACGTATTTTCCAACTTCCTAAGCGAGTGGAATGAATGAAATATATGTACTTTACGTACGGTGAGAAAAAAAAAGGGATAGGAAGTTAAAAAAAAGGAAAAAAAGAAAAAAAAAGAAAGAGCTTACAAAGATTGGGCGTACGCGAGAAAAATAAGACCCCTAACTTTGTCTTCTTTTTCTTCTTTATATTTCTATCTATCTATCTATCTAGCTGTCTATCTATCTGTCTCTCTCTTTTACGCACATATATACGCATATACCAAGAATATATGTCTTTACTTATATATATATGTGTGTGTGTTAGTATTTGTGTACAGATAAAGGGAGAAAGGACGTGAAATAGCAGTTGGACTTGACTATAAGGGGGAACTTTTACTAGCAAGTCAGCAAGCTAGCTAAACTAAGCTAAGCTAAGCTAAGCTAGCTAGCTTGCTAGCTACATTTTTCTTCAAATTTTTCTCCAAGGAATTTTAAGGGAACTATGAAAAAGAACTACGAAAAGGATACAATTTCTATTGACATATTTTTAATAATATATATATTTAACATTTATTTAACATTTATTTAACATTTATTTAACATGTCACGTTGTTTGTCCGCAATGGACTACTAAACTACTGATTGAGATCTAAATCTAAACTATCTTATCTAGATCTAAACTATCTTATCTTTCAAATTGGATGAAATTGCACACAGTGTGCACAATTTTATTCAAATTGGTTCAATAGTTTAGGAATCCATTGCGGACAAACAACGTGACATGTTAAATAAATGTTAAATAATAATTTCTCAGAAGACAATTTATAAGAAGAAATTTCATTACTTTGATGAGATTTGTTACAACATGAAACTAAAGTATTATAATATAATACTAGACATGTATACAACATGTTGAAAAGTCTACGAATGAGAGAAAAAAAGAAGAGAAAGAGAAGAGAAAGATAAGAGAGAAAAAAAAAAGAGAAAATTTCTTTTTCCCTCGAGTAGAATCGACTTGAAACAATGTTTTATACTGTACTGTACTTGCTAGGTACTACGTGAGTTTTTAAAGGGAATGAACGAATGAACGAACGTACGAAATAGTAGAGAAAGTAAGAAAAATAAGGGAAGAAAATAGGAGAAATCCAAAGAAAAAAAGAAAAATACAAATAAAACACATACCAGTTGTAGTAGTAGTAGTAGTAGTAGTAGTAGTAGTAGTAGTAGTAGTAGTAGTAGTAGTAGTAGTAGTAGTAGTAGTAGTAGTAGTAGTAACAAAAAAAAAAGAGAACAATGGTCAATGGTGTCGTGTAAGAAATAAAAGAGATATTAGAATAGTAGTAGACACATATTATACAGGTAAAAGAGGAAAAGAAATAAAGAGAGGAGACATACATATATCAATAATACAAAAGAAAAAAAGGAGACAAAGAAAGAGATAGGAAGAAGACAACAACAAAACTATGTGAGAAATAGAAAGAGAAAGAAAGAGAAAGAAAGAGAAAGAAAGAGAAAGAAAGAAAGACAGGAAAGAAGGAAGGAAGGAAGGAAAAAGGAAGAGGAAAAGTGTTAGGTAGAATAATGAATGGTGTAAAGATGTATGTATGTGTGTATGTATGTGTGTGTAGAAGGATGAAAGAAAGGGGAAAAAAAGAAAATGAGAGGAAAAGGGAGTGAAAAAAAGAGAAATAAGGATGAAAGATAAAGCTGCACACTTCGCCACACTTCTACTTCTTCTTCTTCTTCTACATCTTCCTCTGACGCCCTTTTATCCAGGAAAAAGGTATAGGGAACAAGAATGTTTAAGTGAGAAAGAAAAAGACAGATAGATATAAAAAGAGTAAGAGAGAGAGAGAAAGAAATGAGGTTGGTGTGGAATCGATAGCTGTCCGTCCCTTTACCTCGCACACACCAAAAGGGGTCGTCACTGCTGCTACCCTTCGTTTCTACAACGAGCCTTTTAAAGAAAAAAAAGGGGGAAGGGGAATATCCATCCATTGGGCCCAAGCTTCTGAAAAGGGGGACAATGTGGAGAGACGTAAAGGGAAACCAACGATGACAGTCAGGATGACAGTCAGGATGACAGTCAGGATGACGGTCAGGATGACGGTCAGGATGAGAACGATTGTTTTAGCTGGGTTTTTTCTTTTTAAATATAAAACGTCACGCGGTGTGTGTTGTTTGTTTATTTACTGTTAGATTATCACCGATGTGTTTCTTTGGTTTGGTTTAGTAGTTCTTTTTTTTCTTTTTTAATTATGCAAGGTATTTTTTTGTTGTTGTTGTTGTTGAAATCAATTCTGTTTTATTATTTTATGTTTTTGATTATATCGCGTATAATTTATTTAGTTTTATTATTATTATATATATGTGCTATTATTTTGAATCCGATCCTAATAAAATAATATATGTATATAAACGATATTTTGATAATTTTCAAGATTACCGATATTCATTTGATATAAACAACAATTTTCTTAATTTACAACTATATATATATATATATATATAAATTAAATAACTTAAACGATCATGGTATTATTACAACTTGCTTGAAATTCAAATAATGATTATAATAGGGTTTCTAAATTTTGTTTTTAATTGTAATTATTTATTTTCTTTTGTATTTTGTTTTGTATTTCTTTTCTTTTAGATTTCATCGAAACTCTCAGATGAACGATACCTCTTCCCTGAAAAGGTATTCAACCGTGGACCTATAAGATCTTTCTTACTCATGCTACTTTGAAAGCTGTTCGGCTGGTTTCGTTATGTGTTCGTATCAACCAAGTAGTCCTATATCTATCTATCTTTCTTTCTTTCTTTCATTCTTTCTTTCCTTCCTTCCTTCCATCTTTCTTTCCTTCTTTTAATTTTTTTCACTTTTTAAAAGAAACTCTAACTAAAATTCCCGGTGTCTCTGTTCTCGTTAGAAACCAAGTTACTCGTTAGAAACGAAGTTTCTCGTTAGAAACGAACTAATTATCAAAACATATATATATATATGTGTACTTGTATATATATTTATGTATGTATATTATACATAAGCAAAAGAAAAAAAAAGTAGGACAAATATTTCTATACACAATGAGTCACAGAGAATTAATTTATATATCATAACTGACAAATTGTATAAACAATAATTGATAAATAATGTTTTCAAATTTATATACACATTAAATCTATTTTCATAATTATTTGTTCCTGTAATGAATGAATCAATATGAATTTATATTACTTTAGAAATAATATATTATTCTAGAAGCAATATACTATTTCAGATAAATAATAAGAAAAACAAATTAAGAGATTATTGTATCATTTGTATCCTGTAAGTCAAATTTGAAATGAATACTGTGTAACGTATATTCGTAAATCAATATTATTTGTAATACCTTAATACTGTAAACGGTTTATAAATGATATTATATACTAAAGAGAAAACATTATAAATAAACTTTAGTAATGATCATGAAAGTTTCAAAATTTACTTGAAACAAACAAAAAAACAAACGTTTCTGTAAATCCCTCCCGTTTAAAACTGAGAGATTTTTGAGATTTTTAAAATTTTTTAAAAAGAAAATAACACTTTTATTATACACACATATATATATATATTACTATTAGGTATAGAAATTTGCTTACGGTTTTGTTCTATTAATTTGTCATGTGCTTCCATACAATGTAAGTAATAAGAAATTGTAGTTACGCTTAGGCCAAATAGTCTTCCTATGGTCTGCTTAGATAAATGTGGATGTCTACGTTTTAAGCGGACAATTTGATGAAACAAAAAAGCTTTAAATGGAAGAAAAAAAAAATTTAAATTGTAGAAGAAACAAAATTGATATATTTATATTTAGTTAATATATTTGTATTATATTATATTAATGTTTAATATACATATGTATATTACTATTAGGTATAGAAATTTGCTTACACTTTTCATTATTTATTACTTTATTTAATCCCAGACGTTTAAAGTGATAAGAAACACAGTTTCCGCTTATTCCCAATTGTTTTGCTATATCCTTTTGAGTTGGACGCGGGGTTATTTGAAACAAGCGGATTATTTCTTGTTCTATTAATTTTGTATCTCGTTTTCCTATGTGTTTTCTACCACGTGTTTCTATGTTAAAATCACCACTCCTGAAGCGTCCATACCAAAAATAACATCTACTAATGCTTATACTTTTTTTCTTGCCATAAGCTTGAACGAGCATTTGGTGAGCATTAGCGGCGGTTTTGTTACTATTAAAATAATAAATTAACACTTCACACATATGACGATAAGTAGGCTTATAAGCTGACATTTCTAATTTAAAATTACTATATTTACGATATAAACACAAGTCAATAACTGATAAAATGTGAAAGAGTATCTCAAGCTGTCTTATATATATATGTATTCAACTTCTACTCCTCGGTACTGCCATCTACAGAAAATCTATATACATATGTCTATAAATAATATATTACTATTATATTTAATATATAGGGGGAGTTCACGTAACGTTTAACGGCATCTATTGCTAACTACTCAGATATCTCAAAAATAAATAGTGGGAACGATTCAAAAACAGGTGAAAGGGTTAAAAATCCTACGATCCAGCTGATTAGTTACGCTTAAAGCAGCATCAGGTGCGGTCAATTTCTGTATATTTAAGTCATTATTGTATCTACTAATTTATAAAGTGCTTTATTCTATTTCGTTATATTTAATTTGTTGATTTTCAAAAGAGATTAGGTATAGGTCACGTAATGTTGATATTATCCTTCTACCTTCTACCGGACCAAAATATTCCTTTAACGCTGAACAGTTAAAACTAGATTCGAAATATCAAAAAAAAAAATGTAGGACAAATATTTCTATACACAATGTATCCCCAAAAATAAATTATATATAATAACTGACAAATTGTATAAACAATAATAATAATAATGTTTTCAAATTTATATATACAGAGTAAATTTATTTTAAAATTATTTATTCGTTTACAGAATAGATCAATAATAAATATATAAATATAAAGAAATATATTATGTCAGATAAATAATAAGAAAAATAAAATTAAGAATATTGTAATCATTTGTATTCTCTAAGTCAAATTTTAAAATGAATTCTATGTAACGAATATTCGTAAATCAATATTATTTGTAATTTCCTTAATACTGTAAACGGTTTATAAATGATATTATATGCTAAGAAGAAAAAATCATAAATAAACTTTAGTATTGATAATGAAAGTTTCAAAATTTGCCTGAAACAAACAAACAAACGTATCTGTAAATCCCTCCCATTTAAAATTGACTGGTGTTCAAAACCGTTTAAAAAGAAAATTACATTTTTATTATACACATATACATATATAAATTAAATCTTATTTTTCCTATAGTTAAATTTCATTTCTAAAATTTAACAATTTTAAAAAAAAGAAAAAAAAACAGAAAAAAAGGAGAAAAAAGAAAAAATATATATATGTTTATTTATAGTTAATATATTTATATAATATTATATTAATATTTAAAATATATATATATATATATATATATATATATATATATATATGAGTATATTACTATTAGATATAGAAATTTGCTTACACTTTTCTTTTTCTAATTTGTCTTCTCCTTGCATACATCTCAAGTGATAACCAACCGCAGATTGGGATATGTCCAATAGTTTTCCGATCTCCTCGTGAGTTATATCCGGGTATTTAAATCTCAAGTAGAAAATTCTTTCACGTAAGGAAACTTTTAATAGAAGAAGAAAAAACATTAAATAGAAGAAAAACTATATATATTAATACATATATATTTATTTAATATATTTATAATGTATTCTATAAATATATATATATGTATATTACTATTAAGTATAGAAAGTTGCTTACAATGTTTTTCTTTTTCTATTTTTTCTAATTCCAGATGTTCTAAGTGATAAGAAAGTGTAGTTTGGGATAGGCCCAATTGATTTCCGATCTCCTCTTCAGTTATACCCGGATATTTACATTTCAAGTAGAAAATTCTTTCACGCAACCAAACTTTTAATGGAAGAAGAAAAAATATTAAATAGAAGAAAAACTATATATATAAATACATATATATTTTTTTAATATATATATATATATATTACTATTAAGTATAGAAAGTTGCTTACAATGTATATCTTTGTATTTGTTTTCTAATCCCAGACTTCTTAAGCGATTACTAACCACATTGATCTTTAGTTTCAATTTTTCTGCCATCTCATATTGAGATAGATATGGGTTTAAATGAAACAAACGGCATAATTTTTCATCTATAAATGTTTCATCTTGTATTCTTTTACATCTATTAGCAAACTTATGTAAGTTAAAATCACCACATTTGAAGCGTTTATACCAACGATAACATCCAGTTTTGGATATACTATTCTCGCCATAAGTTTGTACGAGAATTCGGTGAGCATCAGCGGCGGTCTCGTTACTAATAAAATAATAAATTAACACTTCACGCATATGACGAAATGTCGGTATATAAGCTGACATCTCTAATTTGAAATGACTATAAATACGATATAAACACAAGTCAGCTACTGATACTTTCAAGTAAGGGTCACAAAATGTTAAAGAGTATTGCAAGCTGTCTTATATATATATATATGTATTCAACTTCTACTTGTTGGTAATGCCATCTACAGAAAATATATATATATATATGTCTGTACATAATATATTATTATTATATTTAATATATAGGGGAAGTTCACGTAACGTTAAACTGCATCTAGCAACACACAGCAACTTATATATCTCCAAAAAAAAATAGTGTGAACGATTCAAAAACAGGTGAAAGGGTGAAAAATCTTACGATCCATTTTGTCAGTGACGCTTAAGGTACCATCAGATGCTGTCAATGTCTGTATTTAAGTCTTTTTTGTATTTACTAATTTATAAAGGGCTTTATTCTATTTCGTTATATTTAATTTGTTGATTTTCAAAAGGGATTAGGTATAGATCACATGTAATGTTGATATTATTCTTTTCCTTAGTACCGGACCAAAATATTCCTTTAACGCCCGAACAGTTAAAACTACACTCGAAATATCCAAAAACAAAAAAAAAGGAGGGTAAATATTTCTATAAACAATGAGTCACAGAATAAATTTATATATATTAATTAACAAATTGTATAAACAACAGTTGATAAACAATGATTTCAAATTCATATACACATTAAATCTATTTTAAAATAATTTGTTCCTGTAATGAATCTATAAATTGATATCAATGTTATTACTTTCAAGAGATCATATTATTCTACAGAAATATACTATGTCAGATAAATTATAAGAAAAAACAAAAAATCAAGAATATTGTATCAATAGTAACCTGTAAGTCAAATTTGAAATGAATTCTATGTAACAAATATTCGTTAATCAATATTATTTGTAATATCTTAATACTGTAAACGGTTAATATAAACGATATTATATACTAAGAAGAAAGAATCATAAATAAACTTTAGTATTGATCATGAAAGTTTCAAAATTTACCTGAAACAAACAAAAAAACAAACGTTTCTGTAAATCCTTCCCATTTAAAGATGACTGGTGTTCAAAACTGTTTAAAAAGAAAATACCATTTTTATTATAAACATATATATATATATATATATTAAATCTTATTTTTCCTATCGTTAAATTTCATTTCTAAAATTTACCAATTTTTTCAAAAAAAAAAAAAAAAAAAAAAAAAAGAACAGAAAAAAATATATGTTTATTTTTAATTAATATATTTATATAATATTATATTAATATTTAAAATATATATATGTGTGTATATTAATATTAAGTATAGAAATTTGCTTACACTTTTCTTCTTCTAATTTGTCCTAAATTTTCATACATCTTAAGTGATAAGAAACCATAGCTAGGGTTATGCCCAACATTTTTCCGATAGCCTTCTTAGTTATACCCGGGTATTTACATTTCAAGTAGAAAATTCTTTCACGCAACCAAACTTTTAATGGAAGAAGAAAAAACATTAAATAGAAGAAAAACTATATATATTAATACATATATATTTATTTAATATATTTATAATATATTCTATTAATATATATATATATATGTATATTACTATTAAGTATAGAAAGTTGCTTACAATGTTTTTCTTTGTATTTGGTTCCTAATCCCAGACGATTTAACTTATAATGAACCGCACTACGGCTAACTTCCAATTTTTCTGCCATCTCGCTTAGAGTTTGATACGGATTTGAATAATACAAGTTTAGTAACTGATCATTTGTAATTTTTCCACATTGTTTTCCTATATGTCTTCCCACAAGATTTCCTATGTTAAAATCACCATCCTTGAAACGATTATACCACCTATAACAGGTAGGAAGGCCTATACAATTCTCGCCATAAGCATGTATGAGCATTCGGTAAGCATCAACAGCGGGTACGTTACTAATAAAATAATAAATTAACACTTCACGCATATGACGCGTTGTTGGTTTATAAGCTGACATCTCTATTTTGAAATTACTATATTTACGATATAAACACAAGTCAATAACTGATAAAATGTGAAAGAGTATCTCAAGCTGTCTTATATATATATATATATGTGTATTCAACTTCTACTTGTCGGTACTGCCATCTACAGAAAATCTATATATATGTCTATACATGATATATTATTATTATATTTAATATATAGGGGAAGTTCACGTAACGTTAAACTGCATCTAGCAACAGCAACTCATATATCTCAAATAATAAAAATGTGAACGATTTAAAAACTCAGTGAAAGGGTCAAAAATCCTACGATCCAGCTGATTAGTTACGTTTAATGTAACATCAGATGCTGTCAATTTCTGTATTTAAGTCTATGTTGTATCTAATAATTTATAAAGTGCTTTATTCTATTTCGTTATATTTAATTTGTTGATTTTCAAAAGGGATTAGGTATAGGTCACGTAATGTTGATATTATCCTTCTACCTTGTACCGGACCAAAATATTCCTTTAACGCTGAACAGTTAAAACTACATTCGAAATATCCAAAAAAAAATGTAGGACAAATATTTCTATACACAATGTATCCCCAAAAATAAATTATATATGATAACTGACAAATTGTATAAACAATAATAATAATAATGTTTTCAAATTTATATATACAGAGTAAATTTATTTTAAAATTATTTATTCGTTTACAGAGTAGATCAATGTGAATTTAATTACTTTAAAAAGAATATATTATTCTAAAGAAATATATTATGTCAGATAAATAATAAGAAAAATAAAATCAAGAATATTGTATCATTTGTATTCTCTAAGTCAAATTTTAAAATGAATTCTATGTAACGAATATTCGTAAATCAATATTATTTGTAATTTCCTTAATACTGTAAGCGGTTTATAAATGATATTATATGCTAAGAAGAAAAAATCATAAATAAACTTTAGTATTGATCATGAAAGTTTCAAAATTTACCTGAAACAAACAAACAAACAAACGTTTCTGTAAATCCCTCCCATTTAAAACTGACTGGTGTTTAAAACCGTTTAAAAAGAAAATAACATTTTTATTATATACATATATATATATTTAAATAAATTAAATCTTTTTTTTCCTATAGTTAAATTTCATTTCTAAAATTTGCCAATTTTTTCAAAAAAAGAAAAAAATATATGTTTATTTTTAATTAATATATTTATATAATATTATATTAATATTTAAAATATATATATATATATATATATATGAGTATATTACTATTAGATATAGAAATTTGCTTACACTTTTCTTTTTCTAATTTGTCTTCTCATTACATACGTTTTAAGTGATAACCAACCGCAGATTGGGATATGTCCAATAGTTTTCCGATATCCTCGTGAGTTAAGCCCGGGTATTTAAATCTCAAGTAGAAAATTCTTTCACGTAAGGAAACTTTTAATAGAAGAAGAAAAAACATTAAATAGAAGAAAAACTATATATATTAATACATATATATTTATTTAATATATTTATAATGTATTCTATAAATATATATATATGTATATTACTATTAAGTATAGAAAGTTGCTTACAATCTTTTTCTTTGCCAATTTTTTCTAATTCCAGATTTTCTAAGTGATAAGAAAGCGTAGTTTGGGATAGGCCCAATTGATTTCCGATCTCCTCTTCAGTTATACCCGGATATTTACATTTCAAGTAGAAAATTCTTTCACGCAACAAAACTTTTAATGGAAGAAGAAAAAATATTAAATAGAAGAAAAACTATATATATAAATACATATATATTTTTTTAATATATATATATATATATTACTATTAAGTATAGAAAGTTGCTTACAATGTATTTCTTTGTATTTGTTTTCTAATCCCAGACTTCTTAAGCGATTACTAACCACATTGATCTTTAGTTTCAATTTTTCTGCCATCTCATATTGAGATAGATATGGGTTTAAATGAAACAAACGGCATAATTTTTCATCTATAAATTTTTCATCTTGTATTCTTTTACATCTATCAGCAAGATTATGTAAGTTAAAATCACCACATTTGAAGCGTTTATACCAACTATAACACGCAGTTTTGGATATACTATTCTCGCCATAAGTTTGTACGAGAATTCGGTGAGCATTAGCAACGGTTTTGTTACTAATAAAATAATAAATTAACACTTCACGCATATGACGATATGTCGGTATATAAGCTGACATCACTAATTTGAAATGACTATATTTACGATATAAACACAAGTCAATAACTGATAAAATGTGAAAGAGTATCTCAAGCTGTCTTATATATATATGTATTCAACTTCTACTCGTCGGTAATGCCATCTACAGAAAATCTATATATATGTCTATACTTAATATATTAATATTATTTTTAATATATAGGAGGAGTTCACTTAACGTTTAACGGTATCTATTGCCAGCTACTCAGATATCTCAAAAATAAATAGTGGGAATGATTCAAAAACAGGTGAAAGGGTCCAAAATCATACGATCCATTTTGTCAGTGACGCTTAAGGCACCATCAGATGCGGTCAATTTCTGTATTTAAGTCTATGTTGTATTTACTAATTTAAAAGATCCAAATTAATATTCGTTGTATATGAATCTTTTTCTGTTAATTTTTAAAAAGGATTAGGTATAGATCACATGTAATGTTGATATTATCCTTCTACCTTGTACCGGACCAAAATATTCCTTTAACGCCGAACATTTAAAACTACATTCGAAATATCCAAAAAAAAATGTAGGACAAATATTTCTATACACAATGAGTCCCAAAATAATTCATATATAATAACTGACAAATTGTATAAACAATAATAATAATGTTTTCAAATTTATATATACAGAGTAAATTTATTTTAAAATTATTTATTCGTTTACAGAATAGATCAATAATAAATATATAAATATAAAGAAATATATTATGTCAGATAAATAATAAGAAAAATAAAATCAAGAATATTGTATCATTTGTATTCTCTAAGTCAAATTTTAAAATGAATTCTATGTAACGAATATTCGTAAATCAATATTATTTGTAATTTCCTTAATACTGTAAACGGTTGATAAATGATATTATATACTAAGAAGAAAAAATCATAAATAAACGTTAGTATTGATCATGAAAGTTTCAAAATTTACCTGAAACAAACAAAGAAACAAACGTTTCTGTAAATCCCTCCCATTTAAAACTGACTGGTGTTCAAAACCGTTTAAAAAGAAAATAACATTTTTATTATACACATATACATATATAAATTAAATCTTATTTTTCCTATAGTTAAATTTTATTTCTAAAATTTGCCAATTTTTTCAAAAAAAAAAAAAAAATATATGTTTATTTTTAATTAATATATTTATATAGTATTATATTAATATTTAAAATATATATGTGAGTATATTACTATTAGGTATAGAAATTTGCTTACACTTTTCTTCTTTTAATTTGTCCCAACTTTTCATATATTTTAAATTATTAGAAACCCTAAATTCGGTTATGCCCAATTGTTCTCCGATCTCCGCGTTAGATATATCCGGGTATTGACGTCTCAAGCGGAAAATTTCTTGACGCAAGGAAACTTTTAATGGAAGAAAAGAAAAAACATTAATTAAAAGAAGAAAAACTATATATATTTATACATATATATTTATTTAATATATTTTTAATATATTATATTACTATTTGGTATAGAAATTTGCTTACGCTGTATTTTTTTGTATTTGCTTTTTAATCCCAGACGTTTTAAGTTATAACGAGCCACATTAAAGCTAACTCCCAATTTTTTCGCCATCGTATTTTCAGGTAGATACGGGTTTTTATGGTACAAGCGGACTAATTCTTCATCTATCCATTTTTTACATGGTTTTGCTGTATGTATTTTTGTACATCGTTTCCTTATTTTTCTTTCAGCAACTTTTTCTATGTTAAAATCACCACTACTAAAGCGTTTATACCATAAATAACACATACGTTCGGACATACAACTCTCGCCATAAGTTCGTACGAGAATTCGGTAAGCATTAGCGGCGGTCTTGTTACTAATAAAATAATAAATTAACACTTCACGCATATGACGCGTTGTTGGTTTATAAGCTGACATCTCTATTTTGAAATTACTATATTTACGATATAAACACAAGTCAATAACTGATAAAATGTGAAAGACTATCGCAAGCTGTCTTATATTATATATATATATATATGTATTTAACTTCTACTCGTCGGTAATGCCATCTACAGAAAATCTATATATATATGTCTATACTTAATATATTAATATTATTTTTAATATATAGGATAAGTTCACTTAACGTTTAACGTCATCTATTGCCAGCTACTCAGATATCTCAAAAATAAATAGTGGGAATGATTCAAAAACAGGTGAAAGGGTCCAAAATCATACGATCTATTTTGTCAGTGACGCTTAAGGCACCATCAGATGCGGTCAATTTCTGTATTTAAGTCTTTGCTGTATTCTAACGCCGAACAGTTAAAACTACACTCGAGATATCAAAAAAAAAAAAAAAAAAAAAAAATAGGACGAATATTTCTATACACAATGAGTCACAATATAATTCATATATAATAACTGACAAATTGTATAAACAAAAGTTGATAAACAATGATTTCAAATTCATATACACATTAAATCTATTTTAAAATTATTTATTCGTATACAGAATAGATCAATGTGAATTTAATTACTTTAAAAAGAATATATCATTCTAAAGAAATATATTATGTCAGATAAATAATAAGAAAAATAAAATTAAGAATATTGTATCATTTGTATTCTCTAAGTCAAATTTTAAAATGAATTCTATGTAACGAATATTCGTAAATCAATATTATTTGTAATTTCCTTAATACTGTAAACGGTTTATAAATAATATTATATACTAAGAAGAAAAAATCATAAATAAACTTTAGTATTGATCATGAAAGTTTCAAAATTTACCTGAAACAAACAAAGAAACAAACGTTTCTGTAAATCCCTCCCATTTAAAACTGACTGGTGTTCAAAACCGTTTAAAAAGAAAATAACATTTTTATTATACACATATACATATATAAATTAAATCTTATTTTTCCTATAGTTAAATTTCATTTCTAAAATTTGCCAATTTTTTCAAAAAAAGAAAAAAATATATGTTTATTTTTAATTAATATATTTATATAATATTATATTAATATTTAAAATATATATATATATATATATATATATATATATATATATGAGTATATTACTATTAGGTATAGAAATTTGCTTACACTTTTCTTCTTTTAATTTGTCCTAATTTTTCATATGTCTTAAGTTATTAGTAACCCTATATTCGGTTATGCCCAATATTTTTCCGATCTTGGCGTTAGATACATCCGGGCATTGACGTCTCAAGCGAAAAATTTCTTGACGCAAGGAAACTTTTAGTGGAAGAAAAGAAAAAGCATTAATTAGAAGAAAAACTATATATATATATTTATACATACATATTTATTTAATATATTTATAATATATTCTATTAATATATATGTGTATTACTATAAGGTATAAAAATTTGCTTACGCTTTACTTCTTTGAATTTGTTTTGTAATCCCAGACGTTTTAAGTGATAATGAACCGTACCACGGCTAACTCCCAATTGTCTCGCCATCACATATTCAGATTGATACGGGTTTTTATGGTACAAGCGGACTAATTTTTCATTTATCCAGTTTTTACATGGTTTTACTATCTGCATTGTAATATGTTTTTTTACGTAAAAATCACCACTTTTGAAGCGTTTATACCAACTATAACACGCAGTTTTGGATATACTATTCTCGCCATAAGTTTGTACGAGCATTCGGTGAGCCTCAATTGCGGATTCGTTACTAATAAAATAATAAATTAACACTTCACGCATATGACGCGTTGTTGGTTTATAAGCTGACATCTCTAATTTGAAATTACTATAAATACGATATAAACACAAGTCAACTGCTGATACTATCAAGTAAGGGTCACAAAATGTTAAAGAATATCGCAAGCTGTCTTATATATATATATATATATATATATATATATATATGTGTATTCAACTTCTACTTGTCGGTAATGCCATCTACAGAAAATCTATATATATGTCTATACATGATATATTATTATTATATTTAATATATAGGGGACTGGATACAGTATTCAGTTGCCATAGGTGGGCTTAGGAAGCATTTGTAGATTTACAAATTTTCAATGCTAGTTGTTTTAAGTGAAATCTGTCCGGTATTAGGTGACAATTGTGATTTAGCAATTGATTTTACGATTGAATTTTTTCAAGCTATGTATAAATTCAAACAATTCGTAGACTTTTGATTAATTAGCAAAACGGTATAATATTTAATCAGTTGACTGTAGAATTTAGTTAGAAAAGATCACCACAAGGCTGCAGAATTGAAAACAAGCAACGACGTGTATACACGTCGAACGCACCGCAGTAGAGATTTGGTCGGACGTGTGTATATACACGTCTCAACACACTTAACTGGTTAATTTTACAGTTTGTTGACAAATATATAGAAAGATAAATAGATATTGAAAGGAACGAAGAGAAGGGCTACCATTTTATAAGTAAATTTTCGCGAAAAATATGAGTCAGACGTGTAGGTAGATTTTTGCAAAAAAAAAAAAAAACAAGGGTGTGTAGAATTCTCAGCGATAACTTAAATCAACCCAACCTACCCCTTATGAGTTTCTTAGAAAAGCGTATCGACGAAAATTACTTCGTGCAATTACGCGATATGCATATTCACAAGAAGTGCACGCGGCGTTCGTTGTTCGCGTGCGTAAAGAACCTTTTTAGGAAAGAGGAAAATACGATGGAAGGGAAAGAGAAAAAGAACCCTTCTAATCCTCCACCCTGCCCCTATTTAATACACCGTGTCTATGATATCATTTTTCGAAGATAGTAATTTAGTTTCTCAGATAGAATATCATCAAATGTAAGGTTTCGTGTAAATAATGTCATGTTTAATATATACATTAGATAAGTTCTATATATATATTTATATATATGTATATATTAACACGTTCGTCGCCATGTCACCGTATAAATGAGACGAGCATGCTTCCCCGTGGGCCCGTCAACGACGCTCTTCTTGTCGAATTTTTAGTTGAAAAAACTTATCACATTTCCCATTTCGAAAACAAAATTATTTTCGATAAATATATACGATATTTTTATATTTTATTGCGATTAGAAATTGAGATATAAACTATTTTATCTTTCAAGTTGAATGAAACTGCATACAGTGTACAAAATTTGATTAAAATCGGTTCTGTAGTTTAGGAGTTCATTGCGGACAAACAACGTGACACCTAATTTATATATATTAAGAAGAAAAAGATATACAAACAAAATATAACGTGAAAAACAAAGTTGAGTATTCGTATGAAAAATTGTTTTCTTTTTTTTTCATTTTCTTCCTTTTTTGGGGAAGGTTGAGGGGGGAATTGTAAAATTGAAGAAATGAAAATGTAACGATTGGAAAAATGATCTTTAATTGACATTATCGAAATATAACATGGAATAATTGATTGGAACGTTATCGAATTGGAAATAAAGAAATAAATATATAGTGAAGAAAAAACAAAAAAAAAAGAAAAGCTAAGATGAAACGAGAACATCGGGCTATATCGATAATCGAATTTTCATAACACGTTAAAGAAGACGTCAAGAAAAGTGATGGTGGTAGTAGTGGTGGTGGTGATGGTGGTGGTGGTGGTGGTGGTGAACGGGGGCGTAGCATTCGCAATTATAGATTTTCCCAGGAGAAAGAGAGTTAGTGTGGGTGAGTGTAAGTGTGAGTGTGAGTGAGTGGTATATGGACGTGTCCACGCATATACGAGAAAAATCCTTTGAATTTTTCACTGAAGATGAAAGTGGACTCGTCTAGAAATCGAAGAAGATTTTCCCTTTACTATTTTTTCTTTTTTTTATATATATATATATACAAAAAAATGTAATAATATGAAACTATTTATAATCCAATATGGATAGAAGGAAATAGATGGACACTCGATGAGAGATGAAAAAAAAAACATCGAGATTAGGATTGAAACCTCTTAAAGGTACTTTCTCATGGTCGAGATAAGCCACGGATTAGTTTGCCAGCAATAGCAGAAGTAGCAGCAACTAAGCAACAGCAGGAACAGGAACAGCAGCCAACCAGCCAGTCAGCCAGTCAGTTAACAGACCAACCAGAACCAACCAACCAACTAACCAACCAACCAACCAGCTAGCTAGCTAGCTAGGTAACCAAGTCTAGGTTGTCTAACTAGTGCTAGCCAAAAGCAAGAATTCACTGAATCTGGTAAAAACGAGCAGAATTGG
Organism: Polistes dominula; assembly: GCF_049000335.1. Classification (NCBI taxonomy): domain Eukaryota; kingdom Metazoa; phylum Arthropoda; class Insecta; order Hymenoptera; family Vespidae; genus Polistes; species Polistes dominula. The sequence goes on along the minus strand of NW_028300914.1, from coordinate 1,192,252 downwards.
CAGAGCTCAAAAAGGTTCTCGAAACATCTGCCAAAAAGCTGAGGAAGAGAAACGAATAGCAAACGAATGAACGTATGTGAAAAAAAATATATATGAAGAAAAAGAAAGAAAGATAAAACGAGAGAGAATGAGAAAGAGAAAGAGAGAGAGAGAGAGAGAGAGAGAGAGAATTACATGCAGGTTTTGCTTTTATACCACCTTTGCAAAACTGCGTGCAATTCTCTTAATGACCCATCCAGTGTGTGTATTAGTATAAGTTGTTAGAAAGAAACGGGTTTAACCGAAAAGGGGGATAGGTAGATAGATAGAGATGGTTAAAATGCCAATGACGATGACGATGACGAGAATGACGATAATGATCTTTAGAAATATGAGAGAAACTCTAATGAGGAATATTGGGAAAATGAAATACATATTATATATGTGTCACTGTATATATGTATTACATATTATATATAATACTAGGGGTGCCCCGTTCACAATCAGTCCGATACACACGTCTTTAAATCAACGAATTACCTTATACCACCATCTGTTAGAATCTTATCGAATTAACAGGGATAATCAGGACTCTTTGTTAATAAACAACAAATAATTGGCAATAAAATAATATTGCAATTATAAATTGAGGTATGAACTATCCTATATTTCAAGTTGGATGAAATTGCACACAGTGTGGAAAATTTGATTAAAATTGGTTTAGTAGTTTAGGAGTCCATTGCGAATAAACAACGTGACGTGACGTAATTTATATATATTAAGATAAGATATTATTATAAATCTCTCTTTCTCTCTCTTTCTTACTCTCTTTATTTTTATTTTCAAATTTGACGAACGCAAATTAAGTTTAAGTTTAAGTATTTTTTTGTAAGTCAAATAACATCGGAGGTTTCCTTCAACATGATAAACAGGTAAAAAAGTAAGATTTGTTCGGAGATTAAAGGTACGAATTTTAATTCCCCTCTTTCTTACAAATATATAAAATAGTATTTTTGTTTTGTTTTTTTATTTTTTTGTTTTTTGTTTTTCATTCATTTAATGTAAACGCGTAAACGGTTTTTATTTGAGGTCGTAAGCAAACGTTGATTCGTAATTTTCTACCACGAACAAGAATTACGACTTGTAGAAGAATACGTACAATGGATGGTGGTAGAAGGAGGAGGAGGAGGAGGAGGAGGAGGAGGTGGAGGTGGAGGAAAAAGGGGGGAGGAAGTAGAGGGTGGGACAAAAGTCACGCGGTATAATTACGCAGCTGAATAAAATGGGGGGGAAAAAAAACCAAATAAATCTTTCTCCCTTTCTCTTTAAGGGATGTGGAAAAAAGAGAGAGAGAGAGAGAGAGAAGGGTAAGGGGTAGAAGAAAAAGAGAGAAAGAGAGAAAGAGAGAAAGAGAGAAAGAGAGAAAGAGAAAGAGAGAGAGAGAGGGGATGAGAAAGAGTGGTCGTTTTAATTGTACGCATTTGTTACCTCGCTTGGTAACAAACAAATAAACAAAACAAAAATAAAAAAAAACAGGTACAAAATTAACAAAATAATATATTGTTTTTTAACCCCGTGAGAGAATTGTTTTAACAAACAAACAAACAAAACAAACGAAAAAAAAGGGAACAAGAATAAAATAGAATTAAAGAACGAAATTTTGAATAAAAAATCACCATGAAAGTGAAATATTAAAAAAAAAAAAAAAGGGGGAATAAAATTGAAATCAATTTAGTTTAATTCACGTTGATTCTTCTCATTCATTGATTTTCAAAAAAAAAAGAAAAAAGAAAAAAAAGGGCATCCATTTTAAATATCATTCGTTTCAATCCTATAGAAAGCATCATAATAAAAATAATATTAACATTGATATTTGATTTTAAATATAACATTGATATTTTGTTACCTTAATAAGGATTGATCCTTATTAATTAAGGTAAAATAAAAAAAAATTTATATTTTATACGAGAATTAAAAAAACGTGCTTTTTGTAAAATATTACCGCGAATATTACCAATAGTTGCAAATTTTTTTTAACTATATATATATAATAATAATAGTATAATATATATCACACATATAGTATTATGTATATATATATATAGTTATATGAGGTATAGTTATATATATATATATAGTTATATATAGTTATATATATATAGTTATATGATATATAGTTATATAGTTATATATATATATATAGTTATATGAGGAAAAATCTCATGAATTTGTTAACATAAAATATAAATGACGTTAACCCCCAACCCCCCTTCTTATCATTTTTTTTAGTTTAATATATACATACATATATATATATAAAGAAGACGATACCAATGAAGGACGAAGTGGCAAGAAAAGATACTCATACACACACACATGTATGTACACGAGAAGGCGTGGAACGAGAGCTACCACTCGATAAATGGGAGCTGGCGCACTGGACGCCATCTTTCCTCTTGGTAAAATGAGAGGCGTCCTCGTTTGTATGTGTATGTGTATATACATATATATATATGTACAGAAGCACCTATTACACACACTCACACACACATATATATATACCATACATATAAATGTATATACATAAAAGACACTTATACTTAACACTTAACACACTTTACACATTTCACATTCATACACATATACATGTATATGAATATATACATATATATATATATATATGTTATAATAGTGAGTTTGGTCACGGATATATCGTTTGACGATGACGCGTCTCTCTGTATGATATATATCATGAAGAACCACACTCATGCTACTGTATAACGTATCATCCACACGATATCATATCTAGTATAGTAGTAGTAATATTTGTGTAGTATGATAAGTAATGAATAACTACTAAGTTTAGAAAAATCTCCAAAAATAATGGTCATAATTGAAAATACAATTATTCATATTAAATGGAATTTTTGCGTAATGATCTCAAACTCCGGATATTTGGTTTAATACTAACACGATTATTAAGCCGATTGCTGTATATTATCATAAGTTTATATGTATAATAGAAGGCTTGTGGTTACGTGCCATTTATCAATGTGGTTTATAGATTATACATATATATACACACGCCCATATTATATACGTTGCATATATATTTATATATATATATATATATATATATATATATATATATACAAAAATTGTGTGAATTATATTTATTAAATATTTTCTAAATTATAATTATTAAATATTTTATAAATTATATTTTGTAAGTTATAATTGGTTTGTCAAATTCCAAAATTCTGGAGATACGATCTTAAAATATGAACCGAGTGCAAGGACGTATTTCCGACTTTAATGAACCTTTTTAAGGTAATATTTGAGAGCAAAATCCAATAGATATGTTGAACAATTGCAAAGAGTGCAAGAAAAAAAAAAAACTCCATGAAAGGTGTGTTGCACTTATCAGTGCATTTGTCTCATAAAAAATGGAAAGTTATTTATGACTCGACCAATGAACAACATTTTTGGTATTTTGATCAATATGAAAAATTCAAATATTATTTCTATTTAATCAATCGTATATTTTTCTATTTATTGATCTCGACGTATAAAAAGAAAAAAAAAGAAAGAAACAAAAATAATTAGAAATAATACAAATAGAATATTAGAAAAAAAAGTGTCATTCATTGACTCACTTTTATGTGGAAAAGATGGGGCCCTTCTTCTTAGGGTGTCGTCTGCATAAGGTATCCGTTCTCTCATACTTTTTCACGACAATCCTTAAAGTCACCATTTAGGCGTCTTTTCTGTATGCCAATTGTATACAATTCTGAAAACAAAAAAAATAATAAATAAATAAATAAATACAATTATAAACAAATAGGTAAGAAAAATTTTATAAGAAAAAAAAATTGAAAAAATTCACTTTATAATATTATAATAATATAATACAAATTTAACAGTAATAATGTATCATTAAAAACAATTTATTTCTAACGGTATTATATAGTTTGTCGTTGGCTCGTTAACTATCGTCTAAAGTGATCTACTAAGTTCTATGATGTCCGTTATTCTACTCTAATAACATGATCCGTTAACGTTTGCTTTTTCTTTTTTAATAGAGTGTACTCATTTCAATATTATGTTCATTATTTAAAAAAAAATAACCAATTTGTTATAATTAATATTCGTGTTGTTCCAAATAAATTAGATTTATTAGATAGATAAATTTGATTTATATTTAATGCTATTATTTTATATGCTTCTATATATATATATATATATATAATATAATGAATATTATATATTATACATTATATTATTATTATATATTATATTATTATATATTATACATTATATTATTATTTTATTATTATATTATTATATATTATATTTATTATTATTTTATATTATTATATATTATATGTTATATATTATATATTATTATTATATATTATATATTATATATTATATAATAAAATAATAATAGATATATATATATATATATATATAATATAATATGATAAATAAATATATTATAATATTAAAATAAAAAATACATAAATAAAATAATAAAAAAATATAATATAATATAGTAAAAAAAAAATATATAATAAAATAATATAATAAAAAAATGTAATATATATATATATATATACACACACACACACATATATATATACCTACTAGGAAGGTATTTAAATTTTTTAAAACACACTTTACTCACATTAGAGTATTATTTCGTTCTGGAGAGTGTAGTATATGTTAAAAGAAGAAGAAGAAAAAAATAAAGAAATCCAGAGAGAGACAGAGAGAGAGACAGAGAGTGAGAGATAGATAGATAGAGAGAATAGGTTGAAAAAACGAAGATAGAATATGAAGAGAAAACGTTTTCTAAACGAGATGCATGCAACGAAAGCAGGCAAGCAGGCAAGCAGGCAGGCAGGCAGGCAGGCAGGCAGGCAGGCAAGGAGCATTGCCTTTGGCGTTGTACCAAGCCACGAATTGCAACGAGAGTACGAAGCAACAGAAAACTCCCTTAGGCTGTTTTCGAAGCAGCAACCTTAACGTGCCAATGAGAATGTTCGAATGCCGTTGGCGCAATCGTTTCGGCCAAATCAACTCCAACCATCAATTTCCGTATCTGTGTTTCTCAATTAAACGACGTTTTAATTTTCAAAGTAACCCACTTTATGATTAACGTGACAATTTTTCCCTTTTTTTTTCTTTTTCTTTTTCTTCTTTTTTTCTTTTTTCATTTTAATCATAAACCTTTCGTATGGTGGTAAAAAAAACATTTTGGGTATGCATACGTATACACACTCGTCGAGTGATGATAAACTTTGCAAGGAATTTTTCTGTTCATTTTTTTTTTCTTTTCTTTTTTCTTTTTTTTTTTTTGGTTTTATAAATCAAATTTTTTTTTTTTTATAGGTTTTCTTTTCTGTTTTATTACAAAAGTTTCGAAATAACATGGTTCGAGACAAAAAAAAAAAAATCTTCTCTCTTTCTCTTTTTTCTCTTTTTTCTTTGGTGACGGGGGAGGTAGGGGGAGAGGGAGGGGAACACGTTTTTTTTAATTTATTTAACGAGATTTCAAAATCTTCTTCGAACTTGTTCTCTTAATTGGAATGCTCCAAAATTTATATGCAATAAACAAAGACATAAATATATATATATATATATATATAAATCGTACGTATGTATTTAAAAACAAGATTTAAAATTAGTTAAGTTTGTTTGTTAGAGATTCGTACTTAAACCTTGTTAGAAAACTCACAAAATGTTTGTCAGATTTATTCAAATCCTATGAGGAAAAAGTTGGGGGGTGTTGGGAGGTGTGGGGGAGGAGTGGGTGAGCACCAAAGTAAACTAGTTAGTTATGCATCTAACTTTATTTCTACATGATAGGAACGAACCATGTTATCCAAGATTCCTTATATTTAGATATGAATTAAAATATTTTATTTAATTCGATATAAAAAAAAAAAAAAACGTATATAAAATATTTAAGAATACCTATCAAAAAAAAAAAAAAAAAAAAAAAATAGAAAAAAATAGTAATTCATTGATTGAATATACATATTCAATATATATATATATATATATGAATTTACATATGAATATACATATGAAATTACATATATTGCATATATAGGTAATAGGATATTATGTTATATATATTTAATAATATTATATATTATATATTATATATAATATAATATTTAATAATATTATATAACATATTAAATATTATATTATATATTATAATATTATATTATATATTATAATATTATATATTATAATATATAATATTAGTATAGTGCAGTATTAGTATATAATAGTATAGTAATATTAGTATTATGTATATATATATTATAATTATTAAATATTATAATAGGATATTATGTTATATATATATATAAAGTAGAGTTGATATTTTTTAGTCAAACAACGTAAAGTACAAATAAAAAGAAAAAGTAATTCACGTTCAACAAATTTCGTATTATCAATTCCAAAAACAAAAAGTAAAAATAAAAAGAAAAAGAAATTCAAGTTCAACAAATTTTTCTATTCGAAAAAAGAATTTATATTTTATTTCACCCTCCTTGTCTATTCTACTCCTTTTGTTTATTTAACGTTAATTTTTTATTTTTTTATTTTTTTATTTGTTTCCTCGCTTCTTTTCTTTCTTTTTTTTTTTTTTCATACCACACGTGCTCACGAGTTGTTCGTTACAAAAAAGGTTATCGCAAAGACTGTGCTATCTGTCTGTCTGTCTGTATGTCTCTTTCTTTCTCTTTCTCTCTCTCTCTCTCTCTCTCTCTCTCTCTCTCTCTCTCTGTCTTTCTCTGTCTCTTTCTCTCTTATTTCGTTCGCATAACCGAGTAACAGTACCGTGAGCTGGAGAGCCGTACGAAACTTACGAAGCCTTTCACGCACACACGTATTCACAATGAGAAGTGTATTCCCTCCCTTTGAAAGACCTGTATGTGTATATATATGTAACACAACTGTATATGTGTATGTATGTTACTTTTTATGTATATGTGTGTATGATGATGTGTTCTATAGAGAATATATACGCATACGCATCGTACACGCATACTGATGCTCAGATCAGAATGACGATATAAAGCCCCCAGACCCCGGTGGTTCTTCGAGGTCCGTAAACCTTCTATCTTTCTCTCTCTTTCTCTCTCTCTCTTGCATTGCCCTCGAAGTTTGTGGTGTGTGTAGTAACGAGAAGTGATTCTCAACCGGATTTTCTATCACGAATAGTCGCTCATGTTAAGTTCAAAGATTCTATTTCTCGTTGGACTATAACAGTGATTCTCATTACTGTGTTTGATTATCTATATATCTAATATCTTATATAATAATAGGAATATATAATAATTATAATATATATATATATATAATATAATATAATATAATTATAATTAATAAAAATAAATTATATAATATAATTATATATATATATAGATAGATAGATAGATAGATTAATTATATATATATATATAAATTATATAATATAATTATATATATTATACATATAAATATTATTATAAATTATATAATATAATTATATATAAATATATATATATATATATATATATATATATATATATAATATATATAATTATAATATTAATTATATAATATATATGTAATACTACATGTTTTAACTTTTATACATGTATAGAATGAAGATGATAGGATATAGATAATATATATATATATATATATATATATATATATATATATATATATATATATATATATATTATATTTATATTTATATATGTGTATGTGTTGAATAAAAAAGAAATTCGAACACGTAGCTATAGCAGTAACTATTTGCCATAGTTTTGCTTTTGTACTAACACGTTTCAACAGTATACTACTACTACTACTACTACTACTACTACTACTACTATTACTACTATTCTAGGTATCAATGTAAATTCGTCGTTTTATTCGTGAATTTTCAACCGAGAGAACTTCTACTATGTATTTCACCTCACAGTAATACTTCAACAGACACACACTCACAACACACACACACACACACATACATATAAAAGCATACATTGAATGTTATGTTGCGTTTGAATGCTTTGATCTTCCTGCATCTGACAGAGAGCAAATGCACTCCACGATTTTCAAAATCGCGAGTCAAATCTCCTATTCCCGAATCGTAAACAAATCGATAACAGAATCAACACACATTTGGGTTTTTTTTCTTTTTTTTTTTTTTTTGTTGTGTTGTGTTGTTGTTTTATTTCTTCTCTACTTTGAAATGTAACAAAACAAATGTTTTTTAACACGATCAATCCTTTTTTTCTTTTTTTTTTTAACAATCAAACGTGTGTAAATCAAAACTTCTCTGTTTCTTGTTTAACACAACTAGGTGTATTTTTTAAAATGATTATTTTGTCAAATTTCAAATAAAAGACAAAAGAAGAAGAAGAAAGTAGATTTTATTTGTTACAATTGTATATATTATAAAAAAAAAACCAATTATACACATAGAGTTTAATTATTTTATAAAAATTGTAATAAAAAAACAAACAAACTGAGTTACTTCGATCGATGATAAAAAAAAAAAAAAAGAAAAAAAAATAAGATGGGAAAATACGTGACCGGATATCATACACATACCAACTTAAATATAAAGTGTAAAATTAAAATATACAAATATAAACTTAACAAATATAAAATATAGAAAAAATATATAAACCTACAAAATATTATAAACCCCCCTAAAAATTAAAATATACAAAAATATATAAATCTAAAAATTGAAATATACAAAAAAAAATATTATAAACTTAAAAACAAATAAGATAATTTTTCAACTAAAAAAAAAACCCGTATGTGAATCTTTAACGATAGGATGAGAAATAGGATGAGAAATGGGAGGATGATATTTTTTTTTCCAAGATAGTAAAAAAGGTTACTTTTTCTAACGAACGAATACTTGCTCGAATAAATACAATTTTCCAAAACGAACTTTTCACGATGAACTACTATGCTTTACTATATATATATATACACCTATACTTTTCTACCTATGCTTTCGGGCCAGAGCTCGTGGAACTTAAAATATCGAGCTGCACACCCCGATGATGGCGCCGGAACTCGTGGAACGTGTGTAAACGACTAAACGTGTAGATATATCTATATATATATACATACATACATGTATATATGTGTATGTGTTATGTGAGAAAGAAAGAGAGAAAATATGTGTATACTCTCTCTCTATATATATGTATGTAATAGCATGTATACATAGCCACAAACCACATATACGTGCATGTAATAGTAAACCCATACATATGAGTCATATTGAAGATAGAAAAAGAAAGAAAGAGAGAGAGAGATAGAGATAGAGATAGAGTAGAAATAGAAGCTTATGTTAGACTTTATTCAGACTAGTATTTCCACCCTCTAAGAAAAGGATGGAATTTCCAGCAGGTGAAAAAAAGAGAAAAAGATTAAAAAAAAAAAGTAGAAATGCTGCTGCTACTACTGCTGCTGCTGCTGGTCCACCTTGAATTTCGAACTTCAACAAACTTTCCTATTACTTTTTAAGTCAAGAATTAAGAAGAACCATTTTTTTCGTGTGTTATTTCAAATGATAAGGGGGAGAAAAAAAAGTTATATATTTTTAAACAAGTACATATACCATATATATATATATATATACACATATACAATTAACTTGATCATTGTGCAAAACAAGTTGTGTTAGACCATTTCAACTACCTTTTAAGTAAAGAATTAAGAAGAACCATTTTTTTCGTGTGTTATTTCAAATGATGGGGTGGGGGGAAAGGTATATATTATTAAACAAGTATATATATATATATATAGACATGCTACATGTACATTAACTTGATCATTGCAAAACAAGTTGTTAGACCATATGCAGTTAACGCTTTTAGCATTGAACGCGCCTTTGTTGTCCTGCGCTGAAACGAACTCTGTTCGTAAACAAGGAATCGATAATAGCATAAGAGAGAGAGAAAGAGAGAGAGAGAGAGGGATGAGGGGAAGGGGGATAATAGTTAATGGTAGTGTGGTAGTGTAGTAATGATAAGGGGTGAGGAAACAAAGGTGATACGATGAATACAATTGAACGAAAGTTTCTCGTACGAGTTTGTACGTATCCTCCCTTCTCTACGTCAATGGATGCTCGATTTCATTTTCTTCTTTTACAAACTTCCTATTACATATATATACATATATACATATATATTTATATGTATGTATATATAAAAAGCATTTAATGAAGGTAACTTAGCGTTACATTCTTTGTGGTGACATAGGAAATGACCACCACGAATGACATTTTCCGGTATTATTAAGCAAGCATTTTAACGAAGCCAATTGCAGAATTTAATTAACGATTTAAATTATCCCTTTTTTTTTTTTAACAACGAAAATTAACCCTTGGTTAAGGTAGTCAATGGAAAAAAAAAAAAAAAAACAGTCGCAATGACTGATGATGACATGCGAAAATTGTGCCATTCATATTTTAATGGACTCGTTCGAAGAGCGCGCATGCCCGCCCCACAATCAAAGGGGTTAAATCTCCTAGTTGAACAAAAAAAAAAATAAAACTTTTGTACGTTTGATTAATTCGCGTATTTATAAATAATTACTTTTGTTTTATTTTTAATCCAGCTCTCTTCACTTTCCTCACTTGTAAATAATACAATCATTAAACGGGAAAGCATCATCATCAACGTGAAAGCGTAAGTGCGATAGATGATAGTGCGAATCAAGAAGCTTCTATTTTTAAACAAAACGCCACGTCGTGAATAAGACAGAGAAAGAGAGAAAGAGAAAGAGAAAGAGAGAAAGAGAAAGAGAGAGAGAGACCTCGTAGAAGAGGAGCTCTTTGTTTTATAGACATGGAAAGGAAGCCTTACGTGCAAACGTGGCATGAATGGAAGCCATCGTTGATGTCTGCTTCGGATCATCGCACCAAACTAGACGTCTATCTTCAGTCTAGGAACATTAAATAGAAAAAAAAAGAAAGAAAGAAAAAAAAGAAAGAAAGAAAAGAGAATAATCAAGCTTTTGAAACATTATTAATTACTCACCTAACTAATCTCAACTAATCTCAACTAATCTCAACTATAAGAAGTTTATTTAATGTGACAGGTTCATGTTTTAATAATCAATAAATGATTTTGTCATGGTTTTTTTTTTTTTTTTTTTTTTAATTAATTAATTTCATTCATTTTAAGTTTCATCAGTGTTTAGATCATTTTTAATAGTATTAATTATAATATTTAAGTAAAAGTATAATGACAATAGTTAGAGCACAATGTTTTAATACTAAATCGTATTTTTCTTTTTGTGCTTTTTGGATACGAACCAAAATCTAGTTGGCAACGTTTAAGTAGTTTAATAAATCCTTCTCTCTCTCTTTTTCTCTCTCTCTATCTTTCTATCTATTTCTTTCTATCTCTCTCGTACTTTTTCTGTATATTCTTTTGTTAAGTTAAAGCTTCTTTAAGTATTGATTAAAATGTCAAATTTACTATAAGATCATAAATAACGTATGAAAATTGATGAATAGTAAAATATATATATTTTGATAATAAACTAATTTCCTTTGACTTTTAATTCTTTTAATACAATTTTGAAAAATGTTGAAAAAGAAGAAAAAAATTAACTAAATATATATTTAACGAAATATTTTTGTTACACGGTCAAATGCATAATTTTGCGTTATCAAGTGTATTTGAGATTAGAAAAAAAAAAAAAAACAAAAAGGAAAAACAAAACATATGTTATCTATTTTCCTTTTTTTTTCTTTCTTTTTTTTATGATATTTCAAGTAGAATAATTATCGTAAAAAAAAAATATTAACGAATTATTTCTTAAATATTAGTTTTCAAACGATACTTTTAAATCATTCAATTGTTATTTCTATTATTATATTATTAATTATTTATATTTAATAATATATTAAAATATATTATAATTGTGCAAAATAATTATGCAAAGTGGTCTATAAGTCTGAAGTAAAGAAAAATTATTTAAATAAATAAATTTATCAGTTTTCTTTTTGGTTTTTCATACAGCACATTATTTGAAACTAAATAAATTTTTTTACGATATTAACAACAAATAAATTGTTAAATAATATTTGTTATTTCAATATTATACAGAAAATTCTATTTAGTATTGAAATATAATTCTGAAAATATCTCGAAACAAGATATATATATATATGACTTATGTAAAACCACTTTCATAATTATGGGCATAATTAAGTATATATATATATATACAAACTAAAATATATAGAATACTTAAATGTTAGTCAATGTTTAAAATAATACAGGTATAAGGAGACGTGTTTAGATCAAACTAAAATTGATTAAAAAGAGAAAATTTGCAAAAGTTTGTAAGCAAACTGACTTGTGAGTTGTTCTTCTGACGTGAATCGTCGCAAACATGGCACGGATATTCTGCTTACTCGTCAGTATAGGGCAAAATGTTATCTTTCAAAGCGTTGCTCTTCGTTATAACGAGGCTTCCTTGTCACGCAACGAAAGTACAACATTTATATATATATATATATATATTATACATCTACACGTATACGTATGTATATATAATATATTTGCAATATAGTATTCATCAATGTTCGTAAATTTAGAATAAATAATAAATAAATAATAAAATAAAGCTACGTAATTAAAAAGGGAATTCCCCAATTAACAGCTCAATATATATATATATATATATAAATACTATATTTTTAGTATTACAATTATATTAGTATATAATAGTATATTTATTATTATATTTAGTATTAGTATATAAATATATAAATACATTTACAAAATATAATTATTATATACACTATATATATATAAAAGTAAAAAAAGATGATAATAAAAAATAACATAATAAAAATAAAATATCATAAACTCATGCATATCACATTAATTATAATTTAAATATATATAAATATAATTTGAATATATAATTAAATTTGACAAGAATTATCTTAGAATTTACCTCTCTTACTAACCGTTATCTTAAACATATAATAATAATAAAAATAATAACAATAATAATAATAATAAAATATTTCAACGAATAAACATACGACGATAGTTTAGCACCTGCTTGCTTTTGCTTAACGTGTTTCAATGATCATTCGATCGTATACACATTATATCTATATATATATATATATATACATATATATACGTACGTTACCGTATGTCTAAGGTTTCAGTTACCGGACAAGGTCGTAAGAATGCGACATATAGTGAAAACATGATTAATACCGCTTCTTCTTCTTCTTCTTCTTCTTCTTCTTCTTGTCAGTGATGATTAATATCGATATACATATTCGTCGACATTTACGACGTGTAAGTGGAATTTGGAAAAAGGTTTCCCCCTCCCCATTCTCCCTCACCCTCTCCCTCTCCCCCGCCCCTTCCTCTTTAAGGGATGAGAGTCACGTAGAAACGTAATACTGCATCATACGTAAATATACGTACATACATTCGTACGTACGTACATACATACATACATACATACATGTATGTACATATATGTACACATTTGTGGGTTTATACGAGGAAGGCATTAAGTTTTCGAAGAACATAAATCACGATGATACTCGTAAAAGGGTGAACTTTTGAGAATGATATATACATGTATATGTATGTCTGTGTGTATGTGTATATATATATATATTGTAAAAAGAGAATATAACATATCTAAGAAATCTTGAACATATCTAACTACGATCATACAATATTTGTGCCATTACGAATTATGAATAACTATGATGTTGGGGATATATTCGTGACGATAATAATCGTTTGGAAAAAGAATTGTAATAGAAACTTTTGTTTAAAAAAAAAAGAAAAAAAGAAAAAAAGAAATTAAAAACTAAAGTATGTGACATTAATTGTTCATTGAAATGATCTTAATGATAATTAATAAAAATATAATCAAACGTGATAATATTATGTAAAAATAAATAATTCGATATTGCGTGGTTTTGTATAATAATTTTGTAACATCATTTAACGACGTTACATATATTTTTATAATCATACGATTATCAAGTTAATTAGTTTATTTAAATACAATCGAAATAGACCTCCTTCGTATCGTATGATAATAAGAAAAAAATAAAAAGAACAAAATTAAATGCATTAGATAAATATTCTAAGTCATTAATACTTTATTTAAGCAGTTAAGTACGTTCTCAGACGTGTATACACGTCGGATCAAATCTCTACTGCGATACGTCTGACGTGTATATTCGTCGTGTCAAATAACAAATTATCATTCACTATTAAAACTCGTAATGTCAATAAATTGTAATAAGAATATTATTTGATGGTATGTGTTTTCCTATTTATATTACCAATTACGATCTCTATGTATTTTATTGATAATTATTGAATTGATTTTTATTTATAAAATGTGCACGTTTGCTCAAAAAAAAAAAAAAAAAAAATGGAAAACGCAAGGAAACAAGATTTTTGCTTGTACGACCTGTGAAGTCGCATTTATGCGTAGTATCGGTGCTTTCAAACATTTCACACATACATAGCTTGAAATTGTCTACAACTATTTTCTTATTTTTCTTCTTTATTGCTTCCTATCATCAATTTTTTCTTCTTTATGTAATTTATTCTTTTTTCTGACAATTTTCAAGCTTTTTAGTAAAAAATAGGGATCCGATAGGAGGGATGCGCCATGTACATTGCTGGGAGACCGGAACTCGATTTTGCGCGCGAATGATTTAAACATTGAAATAATTCAGAAATAATGAATTGCATCAAATACAGAAACCAAAAAAAAAAACAAAATGAACTATATTTAATGATAATTACAAATTTATATTAAAATAGAATAGGTTAGACGAAAAAATTATTATAAATACAAGCGGTCAACCCAAAATTTTCAGCCAATGGCACATGTGAGCTGAATATGAATGGCGCATCCCCCTCCTACAGGATCCCTAATAAAGAATAACGTATTAAGAAACGAATTGTTCGTTTTATTTTTTTTTGACTTTGAATAAAAATGTATAATCCTTCCTTCCACATTTTTCGTCAAATGTAATAATAAATATCATTTGTCTTGCATACGACGTGTATCACACGTCGTTGATTGTTTTTAATTTTACACCCTGTGGTAATCTTTTCAAACTAAATTCCACACTGTCAACTGATCAAATATTATAATGTTTTGTTAATTAATCAAAAGTCTAAGAATTGTTGTTTTTTTTTTATTTATACATCGCTTGAAAGAAATTCAATCGTAAAATCAATTGCATAATCTCACAATTGTCGTTTGTTTAGCATAACTTAAAACTGTTTCTCGATAGATAAATCACGAAGGTGATTTATCAGATAAATTATCTAATCTTAATTGTGATTACATACATAACAAAACCAAAAAAAAAAAAAAGATTCATTAGAATTAAGAATACAGAAAAAAAAACGTGGCTTTTTTTTTTTAAATATCTCGCGTTGATTGAACGGATGTAAAATGTTAAATGAATATTATACATGTGAATAAAAAAATTATTCTAATAAAAAAATTGAACGACCGATCGATCAGATTACTTCATTCCTTTTTGATTATCATCTTTATTTTTTTTTTATCAAATTTACGATCAAATCATGTTTTTTATCAGTGTATAAACATCTTCTATGCTTTTCTTAAGAATAACACGCCCAACTTATGATTTATGTATTATATACATACATATATATATAGATATAGATATAAAAAAATAGAAATGTGTGTGTGTTGTTTAATTTCAGGAATTTCTTCTTTTTTTATTTTTTTATTTTTTTTTTTTCTTTCATTTGAACGATCGTATCGAACCCTACGATATCCACCAATGCGGCTGATCGAACGCAGGACGAAGGGAAACTAAAGTGAGAGAAAGAGAAAGATAGAAAGAGAGGAGAGAGGAGAGAGAGAGAGATGTAAGGTACGATCAATAATTCACGCTCTTCCGTTCCCCCATATCACCATTTATACGGCTCTGACCTTTCCAAGCTGTTTCCTGCATACATGCATACGTTTGAAAAAATTTGGTCTCAAGTTTAACAAGATTTTTTCTAAAAGTTTAATTTGATTTTCCTCTAATAAGAAGGAACATTGAATAACAAGAAACTTGAGAATTTTGTTTAAATATTTTCATCATTTTGTTTTAGATCGATCAATAAATTAATCAAAAATATTATATATATATATATATATTAAATAATAATTGTCATATATTTATTTTTTGTATTATATTTTTAAAAAACTATATATAATAAAAGAAAATAAAATTATAATTTAATATTCATATTTTATATATATATTATATTTATATATAAAATATTATACAATATAATATAAATTTATATTATATATTATATTGTTATATAATATATTATATAATATTATATATTATTTATAATAGTATTATAAATATTATACAATAACAATTATATATAATATTATATATAATATTATATATAATATATAAATATATATAAATATATAAAATGAATATAACATTATATAATAATAAATATAAAATATTATAAACGTTAAAGAAAAATAATAATCTCCATACTATAATATACATTATTTCCACCCCCACTCCTCTTTTTATATAATATTTATATAATTAAAAGAATTTTATTAACAAAATATAAAATGCATGTGAAAATCGTGAAGAAAATTATTAAAGTTAAAAAAAAAAAAAAAAGAAAGAAAAATTTGATGATTCATAGATGGTAATATTTTTAATGGTATGCAAATATGGTAGTAAAACACGTTGATTAACATTATTAACATACTAAATCTATCATTCTGAATATATTCCTCACGTTAGGAATGAATGACTTAAAAAGAGACAGAGATAGATAGATAGATAGAAAGAGAGATAGAGAGAGTGAGATAATGATTGTCATCAGTTATGATGAATTCAGTATTTAAGAAGATCATAAATGTATAATACAGGCAAACCGTGAAAAGTATAATAAATTTGATATTACAATGGTAAAGAACGTTTCATTGTTCGTTCCGATAAAAGGCCATTTTATTGAACAATTTAATATGTATCGTTATGGTTGAGGAAATATAGGAAAATGTGAGAATATTATTTGAAAACCGTAACATTTTGTATTAATGCATGAATACGTATAAATGTGTATGTGTATATATATATATATATATATATATATATATATAGATATAGATATAATAAATTTTCTCATAAAAAAATAAGAATTACTGAAGTGGCAATGAAATTTTCTTTAACTTCAAAAAAAAAGAAAAAAGAAAAAACAACGAGACATAGTTGAAATTTACTGTAAAGATTTTGATAATTCAACAGAAATAGAAAAAAAAAAAATGTAATCGTCCCATTTTCAAACCGATTATTCGAACCGATAACATGTTCGTTTACATTTTTAGAAAAAAATTACCAGAAGTATTTATGTAAAATCAAGATTAAAGTTTTCATTCGTTATTTTCAAGAAACGATAAGGAAGAAAACAAAGAAATTATCTAAATATGTACTATTAAATACTTACATAAATAAATATATAGAAATAATGTATAATTAATTAGTATTATTACAACGATGAAGAAAAACAAGATTCCGAGTATATATTATAGATTGAAAAGAATTTTAATTGTTTTTGTTTTTTTTTTCTTCACATTTGCGAGTACTTCTGTTGGATGTATATATAATATATTATATTATTATTAATTAATAATATACAATATATAATAATAATAATAATAATAATAATAATAAAAAATTTAATACATTTAAAATAGGAATAAATGAAATAAAACCAAAATAATATAATCCAATTATTTTGCTATCTTCTAATCAAAACGAATTAAGAAAACAAAACAAAACAAAACAAAACAGAATAAAACCAATCATAAACAAAATAAAAAATAAAAAAAAGAATTCTCCCACTATCATCCTTTATCCCTATTTCTATATTTCCTTTTATTTCTTTTTTATTTCTTAACGGAACGACGAGAAACGAACCCATGGTGATCGCCTTAAGCTTTTTCCACGATATATACACGGTGACCCACTTAAGCCGGCAGCAACGAACAAGACTCGACGCCGTCGCCGTAAACTGCCCGAAGAACTTTATCTCTCTCTTTCTCTCTCTCTCTCATACACTCTCCCAATCTTTCCCTCTCTCTCTCTCTCTCTCTCTCTCTCTCTCTCACTCTTTCTCTCTTTTTCTTTTTCCTTACGAACGAGTTACTTCCGACGCAAAAACGCCGCGAGCATTTCCATCGTGGAAATTCCGTTTCCCCTTTCTACCCCTCGTCTCCCCCCACCTTCCCTTTTGCTACCACCACCCTTCCCCTACTCCTCCTACTCTTCCTCACACCCCTTTATCTTTCAGTCTTCTCGTCGTCTTTAACGCTGTCCGACCAACTCTCTATCTCATCTCTTTGATGAAGATAGACAAGGCATGGGAGGGTGAGGGATTGGAGGGATTGGAAAGGGGGAGGGGTGGGGGGTAGTTGGGTAAAAGGGGAATCCAGTGGTAAACGAACAAACGAGACAAAATTCTAACAATATGAAAACAAAAGGGTGTGTTGGGGGGAAAAAACAAGCCAGGTGAATTTGATAATACAGAAATGTATTTTCTTATTTGAACAGTCCTAGCCACCCCCCCCCCCTAGTCCCCTTCTCACTCCTCACCAACATCCCCTGTAAAACTTTTATTTCTTTTTATTCTGATGGAAATTGGAATATGTCAAAATGTTCATATGTGTGATCAATTGTCAAGTTATACACACAGACACACACACATGTATAATACATGTTATTTTGTACATGCATGTTGTACCCAGAAATTATGTGAATCTATCATGAATGAAAATTTGTTTGAAAATGCATCCATACATTTTGTCTAGTCATGATGATGATGATGATGATGATGATGAAGATGATTGTGTTTAAAAAAGGAAAGAAATAAGATAGAAAATAAATTGGAAATGGACCAATGGGTTGGTAAAATGAAAATGAAGAAAATTTGTAGCAAGTAGAAAACGAACGAACGAATGAACGAACGAATGAACGAATGAACGCGTAGTACAGTACTTCGATTTTCACCTAACTGAGTTGCGGCCGGTCTGCGCCGCCGTAGCCGGTCATATCGATTAAATAATCCTATAACATTTCCAGGGCGTTATACGATTTGTTAACGTCGACTGTAGTACGAGATTAAAGAAAAAGAAATTTCTTCCTGTTTTTTTTTTTTTTTTTCGGATAAAATTATCATCCCTTAAAATTTCTAAGAAAAAAAGAAAAAAAAATCAACCTACAGCTAATCATAAAAAGGAATACAATATTTTCCACAATTGTTTCAATTAATTTATTCATTCATTCATTCGTGTTTTACAATCATGTATGTTAGTAAATGTAATCCTCAAAGTAGTGGTTAACTAATACAAACAAAAAAAAAGATGGGACTTACGTGTTAAAGCCAACGCAGCAAAAAATTTCCGCTAATGCGCCAATTTACACAGCTTAAAATTGTTGCGACGACAAATCATAGAATAAAATCGAAAAACACTTATCAAAATTCAAAAGATTTTATTTCTAAAATGTAGTCAATCGAATTTCAATGGAAAATGGGCCGATATAGAATTTAATATAAATTTAAAACAGTTCCAGTTTTCTTTCAGCTGATACTGTCGATATATGAGCTCTGATAAATAAGATTTCAAATGATGTCTCGCATCTTTGTTCTGTTTTTTTTTTTTGGCAAATACCAAATACGCATTTTCGTAGCACTAAAAAAATGACGAAACCCTGAGGAAACCCTGACGCAAACCCTGACGAAACCGTGACGGTTGCTATGTGCAAGCAGCAAGGTTGTTATATGCGAACAACAAGATAAATAAGATTCCAAATGATGTCTTGCATCTTTGTTCTGTTTTTAGCAAATCCCAAATACGCATTTTCGTAGCACTAAAAAAATGACGAAACCCTGAGGAAACCCTGACGCAAACCTTGACGAAACCCTGACGGTTGCTATGTGCAAACAACAAGATTGTTGTATGCGAACAACAATCTTTGCTCTTTATTGGCGTATTAGCAGAATTTTTGCTGCGGTGTCATGGCGTTAATACGTAAATACCAAAAAAGAAAAACAAAAAGAATTGATAAGTTGAAGATTGATATTTGTAATTTTTTTTTTAAAATACACGTCTCCATCTATGAGATATTTATTATTTGTCTCTTTCTTTCTTTCATTGTTCCTCATTTATATATCAAAGAAAAGAACGAAACGGAACGAAACGGAACGGAACGGATCAAGGAGAGTAGTATAGTATTCCTCTCTTTATTTTCTTTTTCTTTTTGGGACCCACCTTTCCTTTAGTCCCGCTACCTATATCTACACATCTACGCACTCTCACACGGACAATCGATACCTACAAAAACTGGCGGTCCCTGTTTTATTGTTAGACGAAGAGAAAGAGAAGAATAGTGGTTCTCAACCGGATAACTAATAATACAAAGAAACTTTAACTTTATTTTATTTAAAAAAAAATAAAATAAAAAAAAAAACAATAAATAAAAAAGAGAAGAAACTTTTGAGACGACCCAATATAATATATTTTAATTTTTCTATATGTATAATATATTTTTAATTTAAATTATAATTTAATTATTGTTATTATATTTAATTTATATATTTAATATATAATTTCAAATAATTATATATATAATAAAATATAATGGTATATAAATATACCATATTACCACAATATCTATTTGTTTATCTATTTTTATTTATCGTAAAAATTCTATATATTTATTATTATTATATTTTTACACAAATTCTTTTTACCTATTCATTGTATTGATTTGTTCATTGAAAATTATATTACTATATACATTATATTACCTTATTACACGTTCATTACGAATTAAAATTGATTATTCTTTTCTATTCCATAAAATTACAATGATTACATGGAACAAGGAAAATTGAAGTATTTATCAATCGTATAGATCATGTCTACGATGAAGGAAATATACATACATACACACAGGATATTATACATATATAATCATATATAATAATTCTAATAATAATACATAATAATATAAAAAATTCTATTATTAAAACTTTCATATTCTATTATTCGATTACAATGAATTGAATAATTTAAACGAAGTAACAAAAACCAAAACCAAAACAACAACAAAAACCACGTTCAATCCGTCCGTCAGAGATTTTATATACCCAACGATTTTATCTGTGACGTTACATAAGTCGTCATAAATCTAATATACTACGAGAGAACACGGTCTGTCTCTGTCGTATTTCTATCATTGTGGTGGTATAACTTGTATAGAATAGGTGAATTAAGTTCGATATCTCGTAACTCGAAAAATATATTATTCATGTAAGTATCATAAAGATGATGAATTTTTATGTAAGTTCAATAAAAAATATACTAAATATCAAATTCTTCTTTATTTTTTCCCATATTTTTTTTTTTTTAAACAAATCATTCATAGAAATCTTAGTCGTGTATCATATTTTTTGTCACGTATTATATTATACAAACGATAACAATTTTATTTTAAATGACAAAAAAAAAAAAAGGAGATTTGTGTTTTCATTAAAAGAATTTAATGATAGATCAATAATGTTCCCCCCCCCCCACACACACATATATATATATATAATTATGAAAGTGGTCTAATTGTAAGTCATGTATCTCTTGTTTCGAGATATTTCACAAAAGATTTCTATTTGAACATTATATGAATTCTATGTAATATTGAAAAAAAAAAAAAAAAAAAAAACAAACATTATCTAACGATTCTTTGATTTTTGATAATATCGTTTTCTAATTACATTGAATTTATTTAGTTTATAATAATGTAGTGCGTAATAACTGATAAAGTCATTTGTTTATTAATTTTTTTTCACTTAGACCACTTTCATAATTATTGGCACATATTGAGAAAAAAATGATTGATCTATATATATAGATAAGACTTTTCCTATATAAAGGTTTTGACTTTTCGATGATACTAATTAGGATGCATCGCGATTTTCTCCAATGGTTTCTCGATCCATTAACCTATCAAATATTTGATGAAGAATAATTAGTACGCTTGAATGACCATAGGACCATTCAAAGAGATAGATAAACCTATTCCTAGATTACTTCCTTCAAAGAGAGATTTACAAATGATTTCATTTTCAATTGTGCCGGGGGGTTGGTATTGAATAATAGTTTTAATCATTTTCAAAATATATATATATATATATATATTTTGTTTCTAGATGATCATGAAAAAGTCGCGTAAATTATCTCAGATGTTTTTTCTTTCTTCTTCTAATTTTTAAATTATATAAAAAGATAATTAATTAATTGTAGTATCAATCCCATTTACTTTTTTTCTATCTTTTACAATTATAAACAAAACAAAACAAAATTACATATATATATATATTTATAAAATAAAATGTGTATCAATTATATATTATAAAGATAATTTATCTGACTTATTAGATAACTTTTCATAATTACAAAAGTTAAATAAAGTGTTGTTAAAACCACTGTAATATACCATATGGGATTCTAACAGTCTCGTTGTAACACATATGTATTACACATCGTTTTCAAATAAATGAAACTTATATACAAACAACAAATTTATTCTTCTAGACAATATATCGAACGGAAGTTGGATTCGAATAATCCTTTGAAAACGCGCATTTCCGTTTTCTCATTTGTTCGGACTATCATCGGACATGAGTTACGTTACGTTACGGGCAACGCCCGCATTAAATGCACCGTTGTTGCCCTGTAAAGAAATTCGCGTGATCTCGAAAGAAATAGATAAATAGATATAGATAAATACACAGAAAGATAGATAGAAAGAAAGAGAGAGAGAGAGAAAGAGAGAGAGAGAAAGAAAAAGTAACGTTGATAACGAATAAAAGTGATAGAAAAATATATATATATACACATGATTATATATAAACTGCATACACATACGTATGCATATAAATATGTCCTATGTAATATAAATATAAATCAAAATATGTGAATGTAATATACATATGTGTATGCAACAAACATATAAATATATCAATGCAATATACATATGTGTATACAATAGACATATAAATATGTGTATGTAATATACATATGTGTACGTATGGAAATGTATATATGGATATTCATATATTTATACATATACAAGTATATGTATATGTATTTATAAATATTACAAGTATGTATATATATATATATAAAGTAATTTTGTATACACATATACTTGTAACATATGAGCACACATATTACAAATATATATATATATGTATGTATGTACTATATATCTAACGTATGTAAATGTATATATGGATATCCATATATTTATACTATTTATTATATATAAAAAGTAATTTTATATACACATATACTTGTAACATATGAGCACACATATTACAAGTATATATATATGTATGTTAGGAGGGACAAAAGTCATGCAAAAAGAAATGGAAGAAAATACAGAAAAGCCATCGACGTCTTTCTTTCGTTCTCTCGCGAAAGAGAAAAAATAAGAGAGAGAGGGGGGAGAGAAGGGGGAAGAGAAAAAGAGAGAGAGAGAGAGAGAGAGAAGATCGGATCGTTGCCGTCGGGAAGAGATTGCCGACTCCATGTTAGCGTTGACTCGAGCGAGTCTCTTTATTGCGCAGCAACGACCTCGACTACGGATTTTGCCGAATTTCCACGCGTCCTCTCTTTCTCTTTCTCTCTTTCTCTCTCTCTCTCTCTTTCTTACTCTTTCTTTCTCTATTTTTTCTTTTCTTACTTTGATTTCGAAAAGAAAAATGGGGGATGAGAGAATCATGAGAGAAATAGGGAAAAAAATGGGATTGAGATAAAGATAGAAAATAAAAGAAAGAGAGAGAGAGAGAGAGAGAGAGAGAGAGAGAGAGATGAGGTGTCGTCGAGGACAACGATGACGACGATGACGATCAGACGATTGCAAAGATTTTTCTTTTTATTTTCACGTAACAACACCCGACACACGTCCTCCATTTTCTTTTTCCGTGTCTCACTTGCGCTAGGCGACCATAACCTACATCTCGTTACATCGTTTTCTTTTTACACATTTTATATTACTTATTATATAGTTATATATGTATATGTAATAAGAGAGTATATAATATACATTATGTATATGTATATACATCCTATATATTTATTGTATATATGAAAGATTATGTGAGATACTTATTCGATATGTTATACACACATATGTGTCGATATATAATAGCATTCATTATTTAATATAAAAAAGGACGATGAGAGATTATGTTTGATTATAAGTAAATAATCGATTATTATCGATCTATATAGATCGATATGGTAAGATTAATGATGATCTATGTGATATTATGAATTTACTAATTCATTTTAGAAATAGAAAAGTTGGAACACTATTTTTGAGTAAAATTGAAATCGTTATTATCCGACGATCGAATTAAAGAAATATGAGAAAGATAGAAAACGATAGATAGATAGAATGAAAGAGAGAGAGAGAGAGAGAGAGAGAGGTGTCTGCTTTTGGTCGAGGTCTTCAACCAGGTCCGCGTGTGGTACCTAAAAATAAACTTTCGTATTGCGATAGTTGAGAAGGCATGAGAGAAAGAGAGAGAAAGAGAGAGAGAGAGAGAGAGAAGGATTGTCGTTGCATCGTCATGTGCGACGACTTCGTAAGAAAAATTGTACTGGAAGATATCAACGACGACGAAATATGAGATTACGAATGAATACGACACACACACACACACACACACACACACAAAACTAATAAATAAACATACAAGAAATGGGAATTGCAAATAAAATAAAAGAACAGAAATAATAACAAAATTCTAATAAATTTCTATTGGTAATCAATCATTGATAAATTGTATATATAACACCATAGCCAATAATATGTGATCAATTCGTGCATTCATTCATTGGTCATATCGAATTAAATTCTAAAGTAGAGGGAGTAGGGTTTAGAAAGTGTTTCATAAAATCATAAGAGTTCAATTCTAATTGGATTAGATTGAAGAAAACATTAGACAGATCTATTGATATGTTAACAAAGATTTATCAACAGTATATTAGGAATAATACATATAAGTGAGTATGTATGTATGTATATGTGTGTATATGTGTAATGGGTATATGGATGATGCGTTTATATTTTACTTACAGCATCACGTAAAGATGAACATGTTGGTTGGTTGGTTGGTTGGTTGGTTGGTTGAAATAAGTTGACGAAATAACGACGATAGTAGTAGTAATATAACGACAAAGAGGACGACGACGACGACAACGACGACGATAGAAGTAGTCGTAGCAGCAATAGTAACAGCAGTAGCATGTTTCACGACGATAGTTAGTTAGTTAGTTAGCTAGCTAGCTAGCTAGCCAGCTAGCAGCAGTCACGGTCACAGTCACGTAGTCTACGACGAGAAACTATCGCGACAAGATGCGCTTTATTGGACGGTGTAACACATACCCATAGGGCAACCACACTCCTCATCATATCATCATCATCATCATTATTATCATCACTGTGTCACAGCTGGATAAGGGACCAAAAAAGGGATAGAATGGAATAAAAGTATGGAATAAGATAGTGACAGACATATCAAGAGAAAGGAAGAGAAATCGAGAAGAAAGGGATACGCAACCACACAACACACGTATTACACATACACACACGCACAGTATATAGTATAAAGAGAGAAAGAGAACGAGCAAATAAACAATAAACAACAAACCAAGTATTTAACTGTTGTGTGTTATATTATACCGAAATGGAAGAAAAACACAAAATAAGAGGAAAACAAAGTATTCTTGAAACAACTTATGTCTCCCGGGAAAGTGATAATCGGTAATGTGTATATGTGTGTCTGTTGTGTGTGTGAGAGAGAGAGAGAAAGAGAGAGAGACTTATATGCAACAAACATACACATAGAGAGACATATAAAGAAAAAGAGAGAAAGAAAGAGAGAGAGAGAGAGAGAGAGAGAGAGAGATAGAGTGTTAAAGGGGGTCAGGAGGGGGTGATGGATAAAAAAGGGAGGTGGAAAAAAAAGGAATGGAAAAATAAAAAACAAGAAGAGACGGCAAAAAGGCTTGGCTCGTCTCCTCTTCTCTTGGATTTTCCTTTTTCCTTCTTCTTTTCCTCCTCTTGGAAATCCTTCTCTCTACACCACCTTTAACACCGCCTCCACCATCTCCTCCTTCACTTCCACCTCATCTGACTCCTTCCTTCTCTTTCGTTTACCTTAGCTTCTTCTTCTTCTTCTTGTTCTTCTTCTTTTCAACGATGATCCCAGTAGGTCTTTTAAATAAACTATTCAATGATTTTTTTATCACTTGTATAGGTGTGTTTTCCAATGACGACGACGACGACGACGACTACGACGACGACGACGACAACGACGACGACGACTATGGTGACGATGACAATGTGACGTTCACGTTAACGTTGACGTTGATGACGACAAGATTGAAAAATCGCGTCACTTTTTAAGTAAATTTTCAATAACTATTAGAAAAACTTTCGAGGACACCGACGATGATAACGGGGAATACACAAAACTCACGTTTATAATATATATATATATATATATAGATATA
This sequence comes from Polistes dominula, assembly GCF_049000335.1. Classification (NCBI taxonomy): domain Eukaryota; kingdom Metazoa; phylum Arthropoda; class Insecta; order Hymenoptera; family Vespidae; genus Polistes; species Polistes dominula. The sequence continues at coordinate 1,165,564 of NW_028300914.1, read as the reverse complement.
TATTTTCGTTCTTTCTTTCTTTTTATCGAATAATAAAAATGAAAATAGAAGTAAAAGAAAGGAATAAAGAAGACAGAAAATCCAGACAAATATATTTATATATATGTATATATATATATATATTAATATTTATGTCTCTCTCTCTCTGTTTATAAGATTGAGAAAGAAAAATAGAGATAAAGATAGAGAGAGAGAAAGAAAGAGAGAAAGAGAGAGAGAGAGAGAGAGAGAGAAAAAGAAAGAAAGAAAAAAAGAAAGAAAGACAGACAGATAGACAGACGACAGACGGTGAGAGTAAGAAAGAAATGAAGATAGATAGATAGATAGATATATAGATAGATAGATGGATAGAAAGATAGAGAGAGAGTGAGAGAGAGAGAGAGAGAGAGAGAGAGAAAGATCGAAAGAGATAGAAGAGACGGTGCGCGGAGAGCAGCGGAGAGCGACCGCGCTCCTTCTTGCTTTCTATCTCTTCTTTAGTAGTGATTCGGTGCAATCGAGTTTTCTGACTGAAAGCTTGGACCTCGAAGAGCCGTGCCCCGTGAGCCACCACTTCTACCAACCTAATATTTACCTATAACAAATGTTACTAGATTTTACTAATCTTTCGTCCAAATAGATGTTCCCAATAATTATTCTATTCTTCTATCTTATTGTTTTGTTACTTTTTTTGTTTTTTTTTACATTTGTAAATATTTATATATATATATATATATATATATATATGTATATATAGTTAAAGATAAAAGTATATTCGTGTGTATTAATACTGTAGTAGTAATATTATTAGTAATATTATATATTATAGTAATAGTTATATAATTAAAAAGTTAGAATTAGTAGTAATATGTAAAATTGTATTACTAATAGTAATAGTTAATAGTTAATAAGTAATATATGTTAAATTATTATATATATATATATATATATATATATATATATATATATATATGGTATATAGGTATAGGTATATACTATACTACTATACTACTACTATAGGTATACCTATATAGTATATAGTAGTACCTATATAACATATACCTATATATATATATATATAGTAATATATGTATATTATTAATTATAAGATTTGTAATATAACTATATATATCTTTTTTTTGTATATATTTTGTAATAATAATTATTTTCACATGCAAACACCCACACATTTATAAATAGATTTTTATATACGTTGATTCATTAAGTCCTATGCAAATTAACCATTAGTGTACGTGATTTATCGTGATTTCTATACAACATTTTTATACTTATCGTTGAAATCACAATTTCAATACATTTATACAAATATTTCAACTTAATTCGAATAGTTTGAACAGAATATTATTCCCATAAATTATAAAATACTTGTCATCGAATCGATCATTTTACTCATTCGTTGAAATAAATCTGTTGTTTCATTACGATTAAATATCTATGCACGTGATGCAACAGGTTTTACTTGTTCGATATATAACAATAAAATTTTTCATATATTCATTCATTTGCAAGAGTATTTTGATTGATTGTGAACACTTTTTATCGATTTCTAAAAAACAAAAACAAAAAACAAAAAAATTTACAATTACGTGTGAATATTAAAATATTTCTAATTATAAACAAAATATCATATATATATATAATTAAAAATATAAATATATAATATTCATCTTCGAAATTCAATAAATTTATCACGTTTTCTATTTTTCATTAATTAAGATTCATTATATTGACAATTTTCACTTGCATAAGAATACGTAATTAAATACAAAATTATTAAATCTATTTTATACAAATGAGTATAAATATATATATATACATAGATGCAAGAAAAAAAGTATTATTCTTAATAATAATAAAAAAAAGAAAATACAAATATAAAAATAATTAAAACCTTAAATAGTTTTTTCTTCGAATAGAGAATCACTGACATAACACTATCATACGATTACATTGGTAACACTGTTTGATCATGATTGGCTAACGATGAACTAACTGTACCGTTGATTGGTGACTTGATCAAGTGTCGCCATCTTGTGGAAGTGTACTTAACTTTTTCACAGTTGAGTGGTGGGGCATCTAGTAGGGCGCGTACGACGAATGAACGTGAGTATTAGCAGGCAGCGACACACGTCTCTTCTACATAACCTGTTTAGAGTCATTTTGCGAGAATATTGGCTTCTACGAATAAATCGTAAGTTCAGAGAGAGAGAGAGAGAGAGAGAGAGAGAGAGAGAGAGAGAGAGAGAGAGATAGATAGAGAGGAGACAGACACGAGTCTATACGACGAAGTTTATTCGTGATTTCAAATCATTCGAAAAGAAGAATAATACGAAAAGAATTTGAAACTCATGAAATAAAAGTAACGAATTGAAATCAAAAAAAAAAAAAAAAAAAGAGAAACATAACAAATATTAATTTTCTTCATTTGACTTTCGTATTACTTACTCGCCATATTTCATCAGAAGATAACGCGTAGAAGTTAACGGTGGAAGAAGTAGTGTGATTTATCGTTGAGAATGAAGAGCTGAGAGATAAATTTGTGACAGTAAGAGTTGGAGGTAAGAGAACATATATCTATATATATATATATATATTTATATTCCTGTATTATTTACATTAATACTTCAAAAGATTTATTTATTTACTTATTTATTTATATATTTTTTTTTGTTCACCTCTCTATATTTGATTGTAATATTTAAATGTGTGATGTTTTATCTTGTAAATTTTTTATATAAATCAATCAATATGGTGATTATTTTTTATTATTTAAAACAAAAGTATCACAACACACTGATGTAATATATTTGACAGAAATTCTTCTCGTGTTTTTGTCACATTTCAGTATACAAAAAAATAATACAGTGTCTCTATGTGTTTTTCCTATGTGTGTGTGTGTGTGTGTGTGTGTACGTTTGTTACGTGTTTTTGACAGTGGCTGATGTGTTGTGTCGCGTGTCACTTAGAAACATGACTGTTTTTTTTCTTTTTTTTTTTTTTTAATTAATCACGTGATGAGTAGTGTATAAAAAATTAATTGCTTGTGTAAAATAGTGAACCTTTTTTTTTATTTATCGTTGTATACTTGTCAACGAAGAAACAAGATCACAATTTATGTAATCAATACAATTCTAATCGTAACAGTTAAAAAAAAAAAGAAAAAAAACCTGAAAATATTTTTTCAGGTTCGTTATCGAGAAAGATTAAAAAAGGAACACGTGATGATCTTACGAATAGTGTCGTTTTATTACAACATTTAAATGATCGTATAGATAAAATTTATTTTATATTTCCCGCGCAAACCTTTCATTAAAAAAAAAAAAAATTTAAAAATAATTGTCATTTTACTAATAACAAATAAATAAATACGAGTATTCAAAAATTTGAATGAAGTTAAAAAAAAACGAAGATAATTTAATTTTAATTTGTCATCAAAGTTTACACTACCTTAATCTTTCAAAATGAGAAATTTTTCGATAAATGAAATTTATTTTGAAAGACACACATTTCATTTACCAACACAAAATTCTCAATTTTTATATTTAAAAAAAAACACACACACATACTGACAAATGCTGTTGTTATCGTATTCATTCAATGAAAATTGTCAGCAAATTTTTAAATCGTTAAAACGTGTCATTTTTAGAACAATGAATCAAATTTACGGTGTCTAAGAAACTGCGCTGTATAAAATCCGACCAAGGATTATTTTCAATAAATTTTTGTAATAATTATGTAACAACACGTGTGTTGTAATCTATAAAAAACAAAAAAAACGACTATAATACGGAAACAAGATTAAATCGGCTGTTTGATTGTATGAACCCTTTCTTTATTTTTTTATTATTATTTCAATATACTAAAACTACCCCCTTTGAAATGATGTCAGTATGTTTTGAAACACCCTGTATATGTGAGCAAGCACATAGAAAACAAGAGTCAGTGCGCTTGCTCGGAAATGTCAATGAACCCGTGAACGAACGAACGGCAGAACATTTCTTGCAGACGGTTTACTTTCGCATTTCCCCTAGCCCCTTCCCCTTTTTCCCCTCCCTCCTGCTTTTTTTGGTCTTTTTTTCTCATCAATTTATATTATTTTTTTTCCTTTATATATATATATTTGTTTTTTATCTTTATTTTTATTTTGTCGCAAAGATCCTTCTCACTGTTACTCTCCCCCATCCCCCTTTCGAGCGTTTGAAAATAAATGCAATCTAAAAATAATTTGTTATTTATATGCGATTTTATTATATAGATCAAGATGAAAGAAAATAAAAATAAGAAAAAGAGAGAGAGAGAGAGAGAAAGAGAGAGAGAAAAGAAAAGAAATAAGTTTCATAATGGTATTTTGTAATTTATTTAATATTTTATTTCATCTGTAGTATATTATTTCGTTCGATCAATATTTGATTTTATTTTATATTTGTTTGTATATATATATTTAAATATTAAATTATAAGTATATATAAAATGATTATTGTAATATATAAAGTATCAAAATTATAAATATAAAATATATTAAATTAGGGGTGCACCGCCACACTTTGCCGTGGCTCACAATCAGTCCGATACACACGTCTTGAATTAATAAACAACAAATAATTGGCAATAAAATAATATTGCGATTATATATTGAGATATAAATTATCCTATCTTTCAAGTTGGTTGAAATTGCACACTATGTGGAAAATTTGTTTAAAATCGGTTTAGTAGTTTAGGAGTTCATTGCGGACAAACAACGTGACACATCATTTATATATATTAAGATATTAAAATATTAAACTTTGATTATTATATATATATATATAAAATAATAAAATTGTAGATATATCTAAAGAGAGAGAGAGAGAGAGAGAGAGGAAAAAGGATGATAGATAGAAGTATTCATAGATAATTTCCAAATAATTATCTTAAAAGATTAATTTTCAACACATGTTACAATAATCATTGTTAAAATGTTTCCTTCACCGAAAGTAATTTTTGTAAATTTATTTCATAGAATGTGGGATCATCGTAAGGGGTACAATTTTTCCTTTTTCCTTTTATTTCTTTTTATTTTTTATTGTCTTCTCAAACGTTAAGGTGTACTCTAAACGAAGGACGAGAGAAAAGTAAAGAGCTAAAATAAAATCTAAGTCGTTTGTCGGACGAGGTCAACTTCTCTTTCTCTCTCTCTCTCTCTCTCTTTCTCCCTTTCACACACACATATATATATATATATATATTACTTACTCACATACACAACAACCAACTATTTCACTTTTTTTTTTGTCAAACTCCATCTCTTTCTCTCGAATTTCTATCTTTCTCCAAGAATACCACCTTTACCACGGACAATATTAAATATCCCATTTTTCAAAAATAAAATGACGAAGTTGTTGTTGGACACACGTATCACATAGAATAACAAAGAAAAAAATATTATCACTACAGTGAATGATAAAATTAGTTATTTCAAAGATCTGTAAAATACAACAAAACTACCCCCGTTATTAAATTCGGTAAAGTCATTTTTACGACACCCTATATATATAATACATATATGTATATGTTTGACTAAACGTTTGTATACATATGTCTATTCATAGAATCAACTAAAAGGGGGGAGGGGTGTTGAAAAAAGGGGAATGAGGAAGAAAGTAGAGAAGAAAAGTGTACCAAAATTCTTTTCCTACACCTCATTGAAATTACTAAACAACTCGCATAATATGTGTTAGAAATAATGAAAAAAAGAAAAAAGAAAAAAGAAAAAAGGTGAAAGCGTTTAATTGGTGGGAGTTCGTCCTTCGTTAAAATCCCACACACTACAATCGAGCGTTACCGGTTATAAGTATTACGAATTCACCTTGTGACCTTGTTCCTTACGGGTTTTAAGTAGTCACGAGCCAAAGAGGAGCCCTCTCCCTTTCTCTCTGTATCACTGTATGTTCACCTGTGCACATTGGTGAGTATTTAAAATAGCGAAGAGTAAAACAGTGGTTCTCTAACGCCTAACTTAAAATATAACCAATCAAAAATCATTTTAATATACGCTATATAAAAACTAAGATTTTTTTGTAAGTAATAATTTTTCGATTAAAATCAAAAAAGGGATATTATAAAAATAACAGTACGAATTATTTTGAAATATTATTACTTGAAACAAAAAACTATGATCAACTATTGATTATTTAGTATCATTCTTTTCTAATTAATTAATTTATTTATTTATTTTTTTTTTTTTCTAGAGATGAGCGGCTCTCGGCTTGGAAGAGGCCGAGGTGGTCGCCTGGCCGTGTACGGGGGTTGCGGGGTGGTGATCATACTTTTGGTCTTCCTTTACCGTGCCGCCACCTCAGAGATGGCCAGGCTACGTGAACTTCATATACAGTGTGTTCATCAACACGAATCACTTGCTGCACAACTTCAAGGTATATATATACACTTTACTTTTACTTTCGTTCCACCCTTTATATTTGCATGACACGCTCTATATCATTTTATTACTACTACAACTGATACGATAAAATACAGTAACATGCAAAATCTTCTTAACACGTTCCGTGCCACGTGTACTACCGGTGCTACACATTTAATCTTTTGACAATGTTTATAATAAATTTAATTCTGTAAAATACAGTAGAGTATAGAACAAGGTACATAAGTTTGTTAAATTATTATATTTACAATAATTAATAATTAACATGTAATGTGTGGTTGATTTTGTTAAAGCAAAGATCAAATGACCTGTACGACAAGTCAGCTGAAAACAAAGTTTGTCATGGAACGTGTTAACAAACTTTGTACAATTACGAATATGAATTTTTATTTTTATATGCAAGTTATACCGAAAATAAAACAACAACAACAACAACAGAGGTGCGCATGATTTGTTTTCAGTGATATTCGAGTACAAGGTGCGTCTAGAAAAATCATTGGCCGAGGAGAAGAGTTCTAATGCCATGGCTAAACAAGAATTACAGCAACGTGCCTCACGAGAAAAATCATTGAGAGACAAGGATAGTATGGAAGCTATGCAAAGATTTAAATCTCTTCAACAATCTTATAAGATTTTACAAACTGACCATCGTGATCTTGAAGAGGAATGTAAGAAACAAGAGGCTCATGCATATGAAGAAAAGAACAGATTGGAATCTATGCAGGAGAGTGTTATCAAACGAATTGTTGAGAATAAAGATAAAATTATTAGCGAGAAGGAGAATACATTGGAACGTTTTAAAAACAAATATTTTGATTTAGAAACGGAAAAGGAAACATTGGAAGAGAAATATAAAGATTTAATCAAGAGTACTGGTAATACCGATAGTACCATCGAACACCTGAAAAAGGAAGTCTTTCAATTGAGAACACAACTGGAGGAAACAAAGGTAATTTGGATTTTTGTTTTACATTTTTTTAACTTAAGACAGATTTGTATTTGATCAAATGTGACTAATTCAAATTGTTTGTTTTTAGAAACAATGTAAATCAACTTTAGCGGAAACAAGTTTGGTTAGTCCTAAAGAATCACATCAGTCGAATGATCAAAACTTGACGGGTAATGCTGTGATAGATCCAACACAACAAGAAGAACAACAACAACAACAACAACATGTACATGAACAGGAGCAGCAGGAGCAACAACAACAGCAGCAGGCACAACAACAAAATATGCAGGTAAGTCGGCCGAACAACGACGATGAAATGAATTCTGAACCTCTGCCCGCTCCTCGCAATCATCACGCAATCGGAGATGCTTTATCGAACGAAAAGAACATGCAGGATGAACAGGACGACGCATTGCCGAATCAGGAACAAAGTAACGTCAGGTTTGCACCAGAAAATGGGAATATAATACCGGTAGGTCCTAGCGAAATGAAGGAGGACCAACAACAAAAAATATTACCCTTGCCGTACGATTTAAGAGACAAACGTTTGAAAAAAGACAAAACGTTTCCTTCCGCGGCTGATGATAATGCCGAAATAGATGAAATTCCGAAGAAAGATACGAATGTCGTCGATGGTGTACATGATTCTCAAAAAAATGTCCTAGCACCACCGAAAATGTCTTCCTCCAAGGATCCTAACGAACTTGACAATAAAATACAAGATGAAAGATCAACGAATAATGGTGATACTTTGATACGACCGGATTCACCAAATAACTTTGCTGATTTTAGGGATATCGATAATGAGATAGATCCTTGGCAACAAAAGGAAGTTGGAAATTGAATTGTTTTCTTGTTTTGAGGTTTTCGTAATGATCAGAGTCAACGTCGTAGTTTTTGTTCTGTTTATGGTTTTCATAATAGCAAAAAGTTGGAATGAAACATCATTGTTTAGAAACGTACGATCTAAATTACATATATACATACATACAAACATACATACATATATATATTTTTCAACAACGTAAACAAAGCATTACGAAACCGGCGACACGCTTGGATCTTCTCTCGAATGAGTGTCTGGGTTTTGTCGCATTATTTGTGAGAATGTGCCTTCGAGTGATATCTCTTATTTTTAACCCTTTGAATGTGAATCATTTGTAAGATTCAAACGTTTTGATATTATACATTATATATATATATATATATATATATATATATATATATATATGAAATTTAAATCGATATAAATCGAAATATTATTTATTGTATTGTAGTATTGCAGAAATATAAATATTGTAATTTAATTGTATGGGTATTATATATAAGCAGTATTAATCTATCTCTCAATTTTACTTATATTAGAAATGTAAGTTGTGTCATACACGCCATATTACATTCAAAGGGTTAACAATATTCTATATGTGCATTTATATTAGTTACTCTAGCGCAGCAGGGTACTTTTTTTTGGGTTATTTTGTTGTTTTGTATTTTTATTTTACTTTTTATTTCATTTTTTTGGTCTTTCTTTTTTTTATTGGATTGTTCGAAAAGTAATTTCGTTTTATTTTTCTTTGTGAAAATGAAGACAATTTATGTTTCGAGATTAAACTTAGGATTTTACAGAGAGTGGGTTTTTTTAAATAAGGATGTTTAATTTGATCAATTTAAATTCTGCGTTATTTGCCAATTTGTATTAACACCCTTAAAGTGCACTGTGGATGTTTGACACCCCCGAACGTGTTTGAACGCGTCTCCTGAAGCAGCTATTTTAATATTTAGACGCATTCGCAATTTTTTTCAAAAGTAGTTTGATACACCCTTTTTAAAAATAGAATAGGTTTTATAATTAACTGAATGAACACTAGATGGCATTAGACAAATAACCCATTTTTTTCGAATACAGTACAGTTTTCGAGAGATCAAAAAATTTGTTTTGGGATGTCAAACACCCCATGTGCACTTTAAGGATTAACTAATTCACAAAATTGTGTTAAAAAGGAAAAAAACGAAATTATTTTCCAAACAATCTAATAGTATGGTTTTAATTTTATTTTATTTTTTTTTTGGTTACATATACATATATATTATAATTTTGTAATTTCGTTAATTAAATTAAAAAATGTGTATTTTTGTTTTTTTATATGCCATGTAGTTTGCATGATTTTTAACTGGGTATGGTAGATAGACTACTACTGTGACAGCTATACACTATTTAATTATTATTCGAATTTTTTTAAATCGAGATGATATTTTATAATCGATAGAATCGCGGATTTCTTTTTTTTTTCTTCTTTTTTTTTGTTATTACATATAAAGAATTATTTACCGAACAATATATATTTATTTTATAAGAGAGACACGCGTTTTTTATAATTAAAAATTAATCAAAGCATTTTTATTCTTCGATAATATTACATTATAAATAAATATAAAATCGTTTTTGATTGTAATTATATTGAAAAATAAATAAAAAAAAAAGAAATTATTAAAACGAACAACGTTGAATGAAATGCAATACATATATATATATATATATATATATATATATACATAATATAATATACAATATAAAAATAAAAAGATAAATTATTAATATACGTAAAAAAAAAAGAAAAAAAATTATATAGAATTTATAATAAAAAAAAAAAAATCAAAAAAATAATAAAATCTTTCAATATACATTTATATATAATTAAAAAAAAAATTTAAATAAGGGTAGGTAGAAATATTAAAAAAAAAAAAAACAATATGTATATATATATATACACAAGTAAAGAAAAAAAAAATGAAGAGAGGGAAAGATGATTTTGTGTATGCACGAGAAAAAACAATATATATATATAGAAAAGAACAAAAAAAAAAAAAAAAATTAAGAAAGAGACTTGCACACATAATCAGCGATAATACGCCTTGTACTCTTCTGTGTTACTTACCGCATTAATAAATTGTTATTATTTTTATCGGCTCGCATTTTTACTGGCACCCCTGCTCATTATTATACCTAATCGTACTTACAATGCTTTCAATATTTTTCTTTCACCCCCATTTTTTTTTTTTTTTGTATAGAAATTTTCAATTTTTTCTGTTCAAAGAAAACGAAGTAAAAAAATGAATGAAAAAAAAAAAAATACAATCCATTCGAAATTTTAAATCGTAGAAATACAATTTAAAAAAAATAAAGAATAAATAATAGAAATATAACAAGTTAATTCAAAAATATCAAATAGTTAAACTATTTTTATTCTCGTTCGTGAAATGAGGTATTGTTCAAATAACACAATTAAGCTTTTCTTATAAATAATTTATTTTTAAAAAATATTCTTTTTCTTCTTCTTCTACTACTTTTAATTATAAGTTGCATGCTTCGTGCAAATATTTATTTCTTCTTTTCTTATATTATTTTTTTTTTTTTTTTAATTTTATTTCTTTTTTCTTAAATTAGTTAAATACTCGCTTTTAGTAGTGTCACGATAGAGTGGTGTAGAATTATTATAATACTATATATACAATATATATATATATATATTATATTTTGTTGTGAAGAATAAAAATCTTCTATTACTCGAAATATAAAATACGATTGGACGAGACATTGTCAGATTTTACAGGTAAGTTCTATATTAGGTAAGCTAATAAAATAAAACAAACATTTTTGAAAATTCTATTTCGAGTATAATTAAATTATACTCGTTTAATTGAACAAAACAACAAAATTCATTTATAATATCATATTAAACTAATGATATCAAATGATGACATTTTTACAGGAGGTTGTTATTTCATCAAGCTCAATGAAGACTACAATATCATCATCATCATCAATGAAATTGGAAACCAGCACGAAATTAAACAATATCGATTCCGTATCATCTAACAAAGTTATGAAGACGTCATCGAAGGTAAAAATACCACCTGGTGTATTACCAATTCTCATGATAATGGATCAAAATGTTGAAAAGATTGATAAAGAGAAGAAGATCAATAATAAAAAAGAAGGGAAAAAAAATGACGTAACTGGACAAAATTATATAACATTGAAGAAGAAAAATATCATACCAGAAGTAAATAGTAAAGAAAAAAAAAATGAAATAGATAAGGATAAGGATAATGATAATGATAAGGATAAGGATAAGGATAAGGATAATGATAATATTGATAATAATGATAACATAGATTCACCGTATAAAATTTTATCAGCAAAAAAATATGACGATGATGAGAACGTTGATGGTAGACGACAAAATGGGAATTGGTTTAAGGTGAAACCAGGTGTACAGGAATTTGGGGAGGAACCTAATCCGATCGATCGATTAGCTGGGTAATAATTAGATTTTATATACATTATATCGATTTGTAATTAATACTTTCAAGATAACAAATCTAAATTTAATTCAATCTATCCCAAATATATTAATATTATATAATATATTAATTATTAAATTAATATTAATATATATAATATATATTATTATATATAATATGTTATATATTATAAATATGTTATAATATAAATTACATATATAATAATAATATATAATAATATTAAATATTAATATTATTTAATTACTATATATAATATATTTTATATTATAAATATAATATAATAAAAATTATATATATAATAATAACATTAATAAAAATATTAATACTATTTATATTGAATAATATTTATTACCAAATAGATATAGATGTTTAGTTGTTGCCGAATTTCTTACTAGTACACGACGAATAAATTTTTTTTCCCCCACTGGGATTTGAACTCGGGAACATACGATGATTACTGTATGAATATTCTAGATGGTGATTTGCCTTACTGAGCCATGCGAACTTATAATTACTAAATATAAATTCATTATAAATATCATTCTGTAAAATATAAGAAAAATAATACTATTTTATACCAATGGGATGTTTAAAAATTTGTTATTTTTAATATTAATAATTAAATTAATAATAATAAAAAATATTAATGTTATATATAAATAATTATTTTGATCTATTGCAGATTGGAAAGCATAGTTGGTAGACAATTTGATACAGGTGATGAACAATACGTTGGTGCCGATTTTGAGGCTCATGCTCAAAAAGTCGATGATTTGCGTTTGGCAGAGGGTGAAGAGGAAGAAGGTAATAAATAAATAATTGGAGATATTTTAATCGATCATAAGATCGATGATGATACATCACAACTAAATAAAAAGGTTTGATATGGTGCTTTTAAAAGTTCAACTTATTATTGCTTATATATATTTGATATGTTAATTTCAAAAATAAAATTGGTGTTTGAATTGGTCGAATTCTGGATCATTGATAAAATTTTGGTCAATGAAAAATCCTGAATTTTATAAAAAAAAGAAAAAAAACTTATGTGAAATCAACACATTGATGTATTTTCAAAACTACTACTGCTGATAGAATCAAAACCCTGTCATTTTGTTGACAATTGATACGTGTTCCAAATGATACTACAAAATAAGTTCAACTTTTGAAGCATCAAAATGCCTGACAAATGATACACCCTATATTAAAATAATTTGTGTAATTTATATATTTTTTCAGACGAGGACGATCCTGAGGATATTATTTGAACGAAACAAGGAAGATACGTTTTCATGTAGTTCGATGTTATATTAATGAGCTTTTTTTTTTACACGAGACAAATCATATTCTTAAATAATATTAAATAATTTTTGATAATATCTTTTCTCGTAGTACACTAGAAATGAAAACATTGTTTTTTTTTTTTTTTTTTTTTTTAAATTAATTTTAACATTGAAAGAACAATTTGAGAAATAGTTCAATAATAATTCAACAATATTTTGTGAAATCAATGACTATCATGTTCGTATTAAGAAAATGTGAAAGTTTCTAAACTAATTATTGAAAAAAAAAGGAAGAGCGCCTAGTTTTGAAATAATCGTTTTAAACAAAAAAATATTTCTATACTTTTTAGAAGAAGAAGAAGATGAAGATAAAAAAAACCAAGAAGACATTTTCCTTCTCATCATTTCTTTTTTTCTATTCAAAATCCGTAACACAGGTTAATAATTAAATAAAAAAAAAAAAAAGCCAAAAGTATTATAATATGAAAGTATCGAATAGCGTGAATCGTTCTTATAAAAAAAAAAAAAAAAAAAAAAATATATAAAAAAAGAAAACAAACAAAAAAAAATTCCACACGCCGTTCACAACACGTGCGATAATTTTTAATTGCGAATTTTTAAATATAACAAAAAAAAATATTAAACGTAATTAATTAAATATAGAGGAAACAGACTGTATTTTTTTAGGATGAAAAAAAAACAAAACAAAGAAAAACCAACAAGGTCGTCACATAGTGAGAAACACCACATATGGTTCTAACCTTGATAATGTATAATAAACACACATGTAAATGTTAGCGATTGTAAAAAAAAAAACTTGATTTTGTTTTTCTCGACCATGTAGGAGAGGTCATCATCGGTGACTTAAATGCACTTATTACTTACAATTAGATGATAATTGAAGTACGAGAGGTACCACCATACACAGAGTAATATCTACAAACAAATAATAAAATTATTATTTAAAAAAAGGATGAAAAAATAAGTAAAACAATTATGCAATCGTCTACTTGTCGAATTGCTATATAATATATTATATATAATAATATATGTATCGGTAATTATTATATAACATTTGAGACACTCTTTGAAGTTAAAGAAAATTGAACAAATTGATTTTATAATGTATTTTATAATATTATATAAATAATAATAATAATAGTATTAATCATATAAGTCTAATTTTTTCAATTTTTTCCAATTAATATATTAACATAATTATCGATACATATGTAAATAATTTATAATAATTATATTTATATATTATATATATATTATTTTATATATATATTAATTATAATATATTATATATGTATAATAATTATAATATATTAGATATATAATAATATATATATATAAAATAAATATATAATATATATAATATATAGTATTTATATTTTATAACAATCATAGTTTTTACTTTGAATGATCGAAATGTAAAATGCAAAATGGTGAATGAAATAGAACGAATGAATCGTACGAATGTGTGTGAGATGAATTATTTAAAAGAAATTTGTTATAATAATAATAAAAAATAATGCACGAGAGACTATACGAATGTATATATACATACATGTTTTTATGTTATTATAATTATTCCTTTTTTTTTCATAATAAACAAAACAATGATAAAATCTCAATTTACATTTATCTTTTTGTTTTTTACAAACTATTTACCAAAAGAAAATAATAAGAACAATTTGTTTATAAACCTGTATCATCGATCCCCATATAAGTATTTTGTATCCCTAATAATTTAAAACTTTGTTAAATTTTGAACCAATCATATTTTTGTTTCATATCATCAATCACAATTCATATTGTTTAATAAATAAAATTAATTAGTTTTTTTGTTCTTCGATTAATACGGTACAATCAATACGAATTATTAATCATGTTAATAAGAGGGTAAAGTATACTAGAACAGTCTCGAATGTCTTAGTCGTAATAACTCGTCATTATGAAATTATCAATATTTTTCTAGATCATAATGTCGTTGAAAAATAAAAACAACACACATTCGATTTCTAAGTAGTCATCGAGTCACGTAGTATTTCTTTGATACGAAATAGATAATTCTTCCATCTTTCTTTGAATTAATGAAATAAACAAAAGAAAGAAAGAAAGAGAGAGAGAGTAAAAAAGAACTTATTATATTTAATTTACATAATCTAGAACATATTTAAATTATACTTAAATTATATATATTATATTATCACTATTATTATAAGATATAGTTATACTAATATATAATATATTATAATATTATACATAGTATTGTATATATATTTTATTTTAAATTATTATTTATAATAATATAAAATATTACTCTATATTGATATAATAATATATAATATAATATATAATATAGTATTAAATATTAATATTTTATTATATATTATTATATATATATATATTATATTATTACTTTATTATTATATAAGATATTATATATAATATTATATATAGTATTGTATATGTATTTTATTTTAAATAATTATTTATATTAATATAAAATATTATATAAATGTATAATATATATATATGTATAATTATTAGATATAAAACATTTATTTAACATTATGTTATTAAATCTTTCTAAAAACGAAAAAGAAAAGAAAAAAAAAGAAAAGATGAAAATATAATTATATAAAATTACAGTTTCATTTATTTCTGATAATAATAATTACTTCTTGTCAATTATTTTTCTATTTTGATATTTATTTTTCTACGAATAATAATATTCACTGGAATGAGAAGATTTATTATCGTCATTGATAATAAATGTTCAATCGAATTCTACTACATCATTACGAAAGAAATACATACGTTAAGTAGAAAACACGTATGTCAAGTTTTTAACATCATCTCATCTAATCTTTATATGTAAAATGGTAAAAAAAAAAAAAAAAAAAAAAAAAGTATTCGAGCATTAGGTTCATTCGTGATAACCTTTAACCGATAGATCAAAACTTTCTTCTCTCATTTTTGTTTTTTTTTTTATGCGTTCACTTATTTACATTTAATATGCATTAATATGCATTGAAAAAAAAAAAGAACCATAGTAAAATAATATTAAATTTTTTATTTATTTTACAATATTATTTAAATTTTTTCAAACATTTCATTCAAGAAAAAAAAGAAAATAAAATGATTAAGTTATCAAAACTTGTTATTTTGTGTGTGTGTGTGTGTTTTTTTTTACAGAAATTAAATTATAATCGGTTGTCGTGGAATCGATTTTCATGGAATTGAAAAAAAAAGAAAAAAAATGCAATAAAACAAAAAAAAGATAAAGAAGAAATCATAATTTGATTAAATTCATCGTTGTTATTGTTGTTGTTATTATTATTATTAATATTATTATTATTATTATTATTATTATTATTATTATACATGATCGAATTAAAGTGACTTTAAACGTCCTGACCGATTATCTTGTAAATTTATGATTTCAGGTCGCCAATGGTCGTCATGCAAATTAACTTCTGAGAACGGATAACGAATATACTATGTTATATATACACTCTAGTAGAGTTTATGTAATAATATTAATACAGCAATGAGTCAGAATCACGAGCAAATAGATTTCATGTTAGAATATGTCCTTACAATTTATCCTAATGAAAGAGATTACTAAGAAATACTAAATCTCTCTCTCTCTCTCTCCCTCTCTCTCTCTCTCATAGATATTATATATTATTACAGATATATTATATATTATCTATTTGTTTCTAAGTAAAACTTTTGAACTTTTTTTTTCTTTTTTAATTCCATTTATATATATATATATATGTAATTAGTATTTATAATATTTATTATATTATATTATATTATTATATTATATTACTATATTATAATATTATATAATAATATAATGTAATGCAAATATATATACACGATAATATTATTTCTATGATTTAGTATTTCTTATTAATCTCTTTCATATATATATATATATATATATATATAAATATATATATATATGTTATATTTTCAAAACTTAAACGACTTTAAATACGTATGAAGAAAACATCTTAGAAGAAGTACTTTTATTTAAGATCACGATGATCTCATCGTTCATCTTGATAACATATTCGGATAGTTACCTCAAATTATCTCGTTAGAACTTATTCTTCACATGTACACACACGTTCTTAATAGAACGTCTAAGTATATCATATATGTTACACGTATGTCTAATCATTCTATACACGTTATAAGGAAGAAGTAATGAAATGAAATGAAATGAAAAGAAACAATAAGTTATCGATTTTAACGATGACGAATAATTCACCTCGATTTTATATTCTGTATTTTTTTGTTCTGTTTTGTTTTGTTTTGTTTTTTATATACATACAGATCACGATGATCGTAGAAGGAAAATATTGAACAGGGGAATATTTTTTTTTTTTTAAACTAATAAAATATTCAAAGATATGATACAACATAAAAAAATATATATATAAATCTGTTTCTTTCAAATGATAAGATAGAATTTATTTCATCGAGTTTTAAAATAAAAAAAATAAAAAAATATAAAAAAAAAAAAGAAAAAGAAGAAAATTCTTTCAAGGTTTTTGATTCAAGATTTTGCAATAATCACAATTTGTTGTTGTTTCTTTGCTTCTTATTGAATTTCTGTAGAAATTTGTTCATTTAAATGCTTCTCGACACCTCGAGGACCTCTAACCTTGTCTCGTATCTACTCATACATACGACAAAACACATATATACATGTATGTGTATATAAACATTATAACTACGTTAACATATGTATATATTTAAAAGAGAATGTTGCTGGGAAGTTTTTGAGAGATTGTAGAGAAGAGATGGTTTGACGTAAATCCATTGGTTCTTCCCCCACTTCAAATTTCAAAGATCGCACGAACATAAGAAAGTCCTTGACAAGTAGCTCGGATCGTTCAGTCTGAATCCTTCTACGTTGAAGGTAAGATCGTTTTTTTTTTTTTTTTAACATAATACTTAATTATTTATTTTTTATTTTAAATATAATTAATATTTAATCTCGTACACGTAAAAGGTTTTTGTTGCATTTGCATTTTTTGTTGTTGTTTTTTTTTTATTTTCACGTAATTTTTATTGTCAACACTTCAACGAAGTATTAAAATCGTTTTTTTTTTTTTTGTTGAATTTTTATTAATTTTCCATTGTGTTTTATTTTTTGTTCATAATGTGAATTTTGTTCTTTTGATTATTTTATAGAATAAAAGAGACATGAAGACATTATTTTTCACGGCATTGGCCGTGTTTGCTTTTGAGGCATCATTTGCCGTTGATACTCATGAGCATAACAAGGTCGTTTGTTATTGGAACGTTACATCTTTCGAAAGACAAGGTAAATATTATTTTAACAACATTATAAATGAATGGAAACAAAAAATATATAATCTATTTATAACATTTATATATATTGATAAGAAATTGTTAAAAATATTTCAATTGATCGTTTAAATTTACCTAACAAATTAATCAACAATTTTCAACGTATATTTTTACATTAATTATAATAAACCTAATATATATATATATATATATAGATAAATTAGGTGTCACGTTGTTTGTCCGCAATGGATTCCTAAACTACTGAACCGATTTTAATCAAATTTAGCACACTTTGTGCAGTTTCATCCAACTTGAAAGATAGGATAGTTTGTAATCTCAATTTATAATCGCAATATTATTTGTTTATTAACAAAGAGTCATGATTATCTCTGTTAGTTCGATAAGATTCTAACAGATGGCGATAAAGGATAATTCGTTAACTTAAAGACGTGTGTGTCGGACTGATTGACTAATAATTTATTAAAATGACATGCGAAATACGTGAAAGCAACTTTCTCCTTCTCCAATGATGTAACTTTCTATTTATCGAAATTATTACATCCTTGAAAAGAAAAAAAAAAAGAAAAAAAGAGAAAATCATCGAGAAGATAGATCGTTTGATTTATCTTACGAATATATTTTTGTTTTTTATTTTTTTTAAGGACCTGGAAAATTCCAAATTGAGGATGTTAGACCTGCATTATCACTTTGTACACATTTAATCTATGGATTTGCTGGTATCAATCCCGAAACGTTCGAAGTTGTCCCATTGAATCCAAATTTGGATACCGGTGCTGGTTACGCTTATTACAGATTGAGTACACAATTGAAAAGATCTTTCCCAGATCTTAAAGTTTATCTTGGAATTGGTGGAAATGCCGATCCTTATGAGGAAACTCACAAATATTTAACATTGGTAAGTTATTATCGTGAGTTCATAATTTATTTTTTATTTATCGGGTTGTTCGAATAGTAATTTCGTCTTTTTTTTTTTTTTTTTTGAAAAAATAAAAGTCATTTTCACTTTGAGATTAAACCTAAGTCTTTTGAGTAAGCATAAACAATTGAATTAGATAAATTTAATCACTCATTGAACTCACGTATTGTTATTTGCCAGTTTGCATCAAGTAATGCAACTGTATTGTGTCAGAAAAAAGACGAAATTACTTTCCAAACAATCCAATATATATAAAATAAATTTAATTAATCATTTAATAATATAATGTAAATTAATAATTAAAATTATTGATAAATTAATAATTTATGAATAAATTTAATAAAATAATTTACTATTTAAAAAAACCCCCCCAAATAACAGATGATTAATAATTTTGTTATAATAAAAATAATAATAATAATAAAAATCTTTCTTAATTAACGAATCATTAAAAAGAATATAATGTTTCTAATAATAATAATAATAATAATAATAATGATTAAAAATTTTCCTATAATTTTCGATAGATTAAAATTGTATCGTTCAACTATGATAAGTAAAGAAATAATACATTACTTATAAATAATTCTATCTATTTCTTATCAATATTTGTTTGATTCAACAGACCGAGACCTCAGAGGCTAGATCAAAGTTCATCAATTCAGTGAACCGTATGTTGACCGATTATGATTTCGACGGTGTAGATTTAGGTTGGCAATTTCCACCGGTCAAAGTAAAGAAAAATCGTGGTACATGGGGTTCCCTATGGCATGGTATCAAAAAGACATTTGGTTATGGAAAATTCAAGGATGAGAAGGAACAAGAACATCGCGATGGTTTTACCATAATGGTTCGTGACTTGAAGTCACAATTAAGGCCTAAAGGAAAAGCTCTTACATTGACTGTACTTCCACATATTAATTCTAGTGGTATGTGTTTTTATATATATATATATGTTTGTTCTCTCTTTTTGTTTTTGTTTTTAATCGTCCAGTTTTCAAATCTCATTACGAATGATAATTTATTTAATGTGTTAGTCATCAAACACATACTTGAGTATAAGGAAAATCACAAGATGACGTAATTAAGGTGGTATTCTGATCTAGAGGCATGAATTTTAGGTACCTTTTTCAAGTGTAATAACAACAAGACGACAAATAATATTTTCACTATCTATAATGTACATATTCTATATCTAATGGACATACAAAATCGATTTTTTTCAAATTTCTAGACCAGAATACCCTCACCCCCACCGACTACCCGCCCGCCCCCCTTAAAGAAAAGAAACGAAACTGAAATCTAATTAATATTTAATAAATAATATTTCTCTTTTATGTACAGTTTATTACGAGGCAAGATTGTTGACACCGAATCTCGATGCTGTACATTTGTTAGCATTCGATCAAAAAACACCAGAACGCAATCCAAAAGAAGCCGATTATCCAGCACCAGTATACGAAAGTTATGGACGTGTTCCACAGGACAATATTGATTCGTCAGTTAGGTAAAAAAAGAATTTAATATAAAATCGTAAAATTCATTTAAACAATTAAATATGATTAGTAATTTTGTTGTATCAACGTTTCATCACACAGATATTGGCTGGAAAATGGTACACCAGGTACTAAAATAGTAGTAGGTATTCCAACATATGCAAGAACATGGAAATTAACATCAGAAAGTCAAATATCTGGTGTACCACCGATAATAGCCGAAGGTCCAGGTGAACCAGGACCTCATTCCGGTATTCCAGGATTACTCTCATACGCTGAAGTTTGTACGAAATTAACTGAAACACATTTGGGACGTTTGAGAAGAGTCAATGATCCATCGAAAAAGTATGGTAGTTATGCATACGAACCGTACAACGCTGATTCCGGTGCTGAAGGTCTTTGGGTTGGTTTTGAAGATACTGACACTGCTGGCAATAAAGCTAGTTACGTTAAAGCAAAAGGATTGGGTGGTGTTGCTATATTTGATTTATCCTTGGATGATTTTCGTGGTGTTTGCAACGGTGACAAATTCCCGATCATTCGTGGTGCAAAATACAAGCTCTAAATCAATCAAACAACAACATTGTATAATAATAGAGGTTAGAGACTGTTGTTTTTGCCGTTGCCTTTTTAAGCGAAATAATTAATTAATTGTCTTTTTAATCTCTAGATATTTCTTTGATTTTTTTTATATCGATAATCAAAATATAACGATATTATTTTATTTCTTTTTTATTCACACGAGTTACACCCCCCGCCTGTACGCTTTATCTACGTTCTTTTCAGCTTCTCCTACAATTCTCATTAGATTATATCAATCATTTATGATTACAATGATCATTTTTCAATATTATTATTATTATTATATTTGTTTGATGCGTTAATTTGTTACAAACAAATAATCAGACAAGTGGAAAGATAAATAAAACCATCGTAGAACTAAATTGTTAATTCATTATTTTTCTTTTTCTATACCCAAATAATGTGTGTGTTTTTGTGCTCGTTTCATTAGGATCATTTATTATATAGAGGGAAGGTTTCTAAATAAAGATAAATCTTTTGATATATATATATATAATATATATTTCGTGCAGTCTATTATTCGAATAAAACACTTTTTTTCATTGGTTGATTTACCAAAAGGTCTCACACTTATTATAAATCAATCAGACTCATTAATATATTTATATATATATATATATGAAATGTGTTCATGTGATGAAATTACGATGAAATGGCACACGATGAAATATTACACGTACAATTAAATCGATTATTTTATTTTTTATCATTTTGTCATTTTTTCAAATTTACCATTTAATTTTTCTCATTTTACTTGATTTTTTTTTTAAACTTTTTTTTCCAACATTTACTTATATATATATATACGGTTATCAATTAATATTTACTCTCATTTGATATTTTTTTATTTCATTTATTTATTATTACTACTAATAATTATATCGGTAGTGGTGGTAGTTTAGTAAATGGTCACATTTACTTGATTATACTTTTTCATTTCATATGCATGTGTATGTATACATATATATATCTGTTTTGTTTTGTTTTGTTTTGTTTTCTCTTTCAATTATAATACTTAGAAAATACTGGGCTTGGTATGTGTAATTTTTAACCCTTTCGATACGGCCGACTTTTACTACGCCGTGATATTTCCGCTTATACGCGGCCCGTATTATGTGAGTGGCATTTTATGTAGAGCGTCTATAATCGCCCGTAATGACGAAAGGATTAAACCAACTTATTTCTCTATTATACAGATAATATTGTTCATTAGCACCGTTTAACGCTAATTAATGTGTGTACGTGTGTGTTTTATCTTTGTATTCAACATCAAATCGAATCGTATGTATTTGAGATAGGTCACACGTGTGACACTGTAAATTAACACATTGCCAGCTGGCGACCTAAGAGACATTTTTAAGCCTGAGCTTTAATGTGGTATAACAAATGAAGATTGGCGTAAACATGGCAAGTAAATACAAATCAATGTGTAAGACACTCATACCAGCAAAAAAAAAGGGCAGCTACTCAAAGACAGTCTCAGAAATTGGGGCCAGGGCGCTCAAGCGACAGTCTCAGAAACCGGGGCCGGGGCGCTCAAGCGACAGTCTCAGAAACTGGGGCCGGTTCTGTGTCAATGTGTTAATTAATTAGTCATTAAAAAAACAGAAACTAGTGCAAAATGAAGTGAAATTACTCAGCACATGTATACTGTAATATGAAATTCAATTGATTCGATTTACGTTGTCATTCATTCATTTATTTTTGTTCAACGGTGCAATAATTCGATACAGAGTTTTTTTTTATTTATTATTATTTTAATAAGGGAAGGGCACTCTTAGATATATCACGTGTATGTATTATTATGTTTCTGACTATGATTATTTTTTCTTTTTTTTTTTTTTTTTGCACATGTTTCTTTACGTGTAGATATTTGTATATATATATATATTATATACTATATATGAATATTTGCTAGAGAACGTACGATAAAATGATATATCATCTCATATCTTTCTTAATTCTAATACAATTGTTATTTTCTTACTTTATTTTCTCTCTCTCTCTCTCTCTCTCTCTCATTTTTTATTTGTTTTTCTATTCTATAATAGAGGGAAGAGGGTTCAGAATATATTTCGGCGAGGTTACGATGAAAGCATTCGTTAAACAACGACAAAAGTGCGAATTATTCTTATCGTGTTTAAAAAAAAAAAAAACAAAAAACAAATGCAAATAATAAACTATATATGATCAATGACATATATTATATACTTATATATATATTTATGTAATATGATGTATATAGTCTTAAGAAATAAATTATTAATTATATAAGAGAGAAGTAAATTATAAATGCTCGAATTTTCAATGATTTCATCGATTCTTACTGTATAATTAATGTTTCTTTATGAAATGCTTCGTTTTTTAGTTTGAAATAAATGAAAAAAGATGTATAAGTGTATAAATAGGCTTGTGTCTGCATAATATAATATAATATAATATAATATAATATAATATAATATAATATAATATAATATAATATAATATAATATAATATAATATGTTTATAGGCCGACGAGTTATTGACAAGATTGATAAATAATTGTTAATTTTTTTCAGTAATAAAAAAATCGTGAAATTTAGTAAGAAAAAAAAAACAAAACAAGTAATGCTTTGTTTTGTGGTAGGATTATAAATATTCCTTTTTTGAATTTCGATTAAAAGATACGCTGTATATGTATATGCTATATATACCTATATGATAACGATATATATAGATATATATTTATATAATGTGATAACGATAATATATTATAAATAATGAACGGTATGTTCCATAAAATCATTTTTACATGATGGAACACCGTTTAACGTTGTACCTATTATCTTGGTCCACGTTGTTAACGCTAAGCACCTTTAATAATCTGTCGGTGTCCTTAAAACCGTGTCTGCCATTTTGTTCCTGTTTCATTAACATCATCGTAGTTGTTTTCTTTTTCTTCTTCTTCTTACATCTTTTAGCCTGAGGTAGGGTAAGTTCTAACATTTGTTCTAATCTAAGTCGAATCGGCCATGTTATTTCTTCCTCAACGTGTTCTTCATCCTCGTAAGCATAATCCGACATGTTTGAAGTACCTTGACGTAATTGTTGTTGTTCATGCTGTTGCTGTTGCTCTTGTTGCTGTTGTTGTTGTTGTTTTTGAACGAGTTCCTGATGACGTCGTTGTTGTTGTTGTTGTTGTTGTTGTTGATTTTGATGGTCCTGTTGGTGATAGAATTGTTGATATTGACGATGATGTTGGACGGTGTAACCACTGGTAATCAATTTTTTCGGTTGTACGAAAGAATCGTGAACGCGTACTGGCCTAGCTAGGGACGATCTTTTTCTAGCTGGTGTCAAATGAATCTGATGATTCCTCGATAGATATTTCATTAATTGGTCATTGCTACGAGCGTTGTAATAACGTCTCGATGAGTCATTATAGGGTGTTAACATTCTATTAGAATCTTTACTCTTGATCGAACAATTGTCCAAATTAGTTATTGGACGTTCCTTATTGCTACTACCATTGATCATGCTCTTAGCATTGATATTCTTGTTACTATTATTACTGTTACTAGTGTTACTATTATTATTTTTGTTACTACTCTTGGCATTATTTTTAGTATTATTATTATTATTACTATTACTATTATTATTAATATTATTGTTAATATTACTATTATTATTATTATTATTGGTAACGGTGTGACGACATTGCTCGGCACATTGGAGACAATCGTAATACTTTTCAACGACGCTACGGCGCATCGGATTAGCAAAATGGCTGCGAAGATTAGCGCAATGTTGTAGTTCGCTCGTCATGTTCATGCGAGTGCCTTGATAAGGTTGCTGTCACACCTCTTGAAGGTACATCAATGGACAGAGGGTTTCGTTGTACAATACGTCACCCTCTTTACCGATATGTTCGGCCGATCTAACGTCAGCCGCAAATCTCACCATAGCAACACCATCAACTTCTTCCCCAACTTGGATGACGATCTATGAACAATCATTGAAATTTGATCAGATCATTCAATTGTCTTTCATTATTTGTTTTGTTTTGTTTTGGTCCCTTTTTTTTTACCTGATCTCTCAATAAAGTAATCTGATCTTTAAGTTGCAGGTTACGTGTAACCTGAAGAGTCTTTTGGCCAGATTCAACTCTCATGACGTAAGCACTGGGAAAATATCCTGCACGACCACCAAGACATTTACCCTTCCACCAATCTTTCTCAGATTTATCGATTACAGTTACCTTGTAGCCGGGCCTACAAAAATTCAAACCATTACAATATATCTTTATCTTACAAGTATATGTATATTATATTTCTAATGAAGATGATTCTCACTTTAAGTCCAGTTCGTCGCGATGACGTGCTTCGAAATTGTACAATACAACGTAAAGATTATTAGGAGGAAGTACACGTTTTCCAGGTGGATTCATATGATTTTGATTATTTGGATGTGGCGAAGGACAAGGTGACGTGCTAGCAGAAGAATAACATTTGTCATTCTCGTCTGGTAATTCAACGCTAGACGTTCTTATGGCACTCCTTATGTGTTTATGCATAGCATGACCTTGACCTGGACTGCATGGAGCTGCGAAGAAGATCGGTTAAATATTCTGTCTCTGCAGGTATCATACGTATCAACGCGTGACGAGGAAAAATAATTTGCTTATTCTCATAAAGAAATAAATTCGTATTATTCTAAATAAAAAAAAGTGATATCAGATTTCAAGTGTTTTGTTTTGTTTTTTGTCTACTCACATAATCTATTGATACTTCCACTGTCAGAATGTCTAGGTGGGGTTGATTCTCTTTGACCAGAAGTATAATAATCTCTTGGACGATGACGTACGTGTGCTGTACCTTCCGGTGAATCCAAACTGAGACTCTTCATTCTCAAATTCAATCTCTCGCGTCTACGTTGAGGGCTATGCGGTGCTTTACATTTCGTTATAAGCATTATTATTATTATTATTATTATTATTGTTAATCAATTGTACGATATTTTCTAATTTCATTTCTATTAAAAAAGAAAAACAATCGAAATTTTATTCTTTTATCCAATGATATGTTTCATCGACGTTGACGTTCATTTTTGTTTTTCTTTTCTAACGATGATTCATCCGTGTCACATTTCAATTGCTCTTCAATTCTTTAACTTTTTCTTTTTTTTTTTTTGAAGTGAAAACTTCATTAGAATGGGTGTTGTAATTTGAAAAAATGTAACGGATCGGTACGCAACGATGTAACGGAACGGTAGGCGGCTATGTAACGGAGCGGTGATGGGAGACGATGAAAATAATGAGCCGCGTTACTAAATTAGAAGATTCTTTCGAAATTTAGTTTCTTTTTTTTTTTTTTTTTGAAGGTTTCACTTCTAACACGTGTGATCCTGCACCCATGTTTTTATTTTTTCTGTTGGTTATATCAAAATTTTTATTTGAACGTTAACGACGACGAAATTGAGACATAACAATTGCTAAGTCTTTATCACTATTTTCTTATTTTTATTTTATTATTAATTGTTCTCACTATACCACCTCCATCTTTTGCATGTACAAACGAACAAATAACAAATTCGTACATATTTTGAAGAAGAAGAAATAAAAATGAAAATTTAATTTTTTTTTTTTTTAAGGGACACGACTCCGAGTTTATAGAAAAATAGTGAAAGATAGTGAAAAAAAGAAAGAGGGGGCGGCTTTTTTGTGACTTATTTTTGTCTTTTAACAAATTACAGGAAAATATTTTATTTACAATATTTACATATATATATATAGATAACCGATAGGTTCAGGTAAAACGTGTGTGATAATTTTATTTAATTTATATGACTCTTACCTCTCGCACATTTCAATTAATTCAATTAATTTTCATCGACGTTCGAAAATTATTGAACAAATTCAATAATGAATTGTTATTTATTATATTTATTAGAAATAAATTTTATTTAGATAAAACAACAATTAGATAAACTCGAAATAATTTGGTGTTATCTAAAATATAACAAATTTATATCAAATACAATTATAATCAATTATTATCTTGCAAAAAGGAGTTTGATTTACGTATATTTATTTAATCTGATAACAGGCTGTTTATAATAATCTCTTTATGTTCATTTAATAAGATTATTTGCATATATATATATATATATATATATATATTGTGTGTGTGTATACGTTTGTGTGTTGTATTATATTCTACACTTATATATTAATAGAGATAGAGAGGATCAATTAATTATTAGATAATTGAAACGCTTTTAATTAATTTGATGAAAGTTGTGATACGATAGAAACGTGTTAAGATCTTATAATAGTTATTCGATTAACGATGCCTTCAGGATAATCAGGATAACCACACAAACTATCCTGAATATTAAACTTTGTTAATGCTTTCCTGAATAATCCTGAAAATTTGAAGAATTTCTTGAGCTTGTGAAGGAAACTTTTGTAGGTGGAACTTTTTTCATGGTAAATTTCTAACAGTGTTACAAAGTGTGTGTTTTATATACACATGTAAAATTTGAAAATATTTATATCATAATTGTTCGTGGTATTTATTAAATTATTTATCAAAATATATATTTATAATTTTCTTTTTTTTATATCTTTTCGTAATAAAATTAATGACACCATCTTGAAATAATATAATCTCGAGATAATATATATTATTATATTTATAATTATATATTAATATATAATATATCATCGTCTTTTGTTCCTTATTGTAAATAAATTTTAAATAATAATAATCCTTTTGTTTAAAAGTTATATTAGAAAATTGTAATCATTGCAATTACCAATATCAATACACAAACACACACACACGATACAAATTATTTCAATAATTTTCTCTCATTTTGTATTTTTATTTTTATTTTTAAATAATAATATTATCTTAATAAAATCACAAATTGATGTGTAACAATTTCATTAGAATTGAAGAAACGTTTTATTATCTAATTTGAATTGACTAAAATTGAGATCGTGTTAGGACAGAGCCATTTCTAATGGTAAAATCTGTTCTATCCATCATAGAACTTCATAGAACTTCAGCTTTAAAGCGTTTCCCATCCTGATGAAATCAATTAACCATACTCTCTATAAAGATAAAGAGAGATAGATGTAGAGTTTGAACATTGAACATAGAACCCCTAACAGAATGCTGTCACCTCGAATGCTATACAAAAGGTATACTGAACCTCGTGTATGAATTATCGATCGTTTTAGGGAGGGTCAAGTGTTGGATCTTTGATGATGACGATGACTATGTGAAGAGAATACCTTGTTGATGATTCTATTATACCTATCTTTCTCTCTCTCTCTCTCTCTCAATCTATTTTCCCTTCCTGTCATCCCTAACCCTTTACTTTTTTTATTCTTTTTTTCATATCATATTCATCATACTTTTTTTTTCATATTCTTAACAACACTGGACTCGTTCATGTGTCAGAAGATTGGTGTGTATGTATGTTTGTATATTTATATTTATTGATCATTATATTTTATTATTGTTCGTTTCTGATTATTTTTTGTTGTTGGTATATCAACGAGAAAACATTCCTAATGTGGGGATAGATGATTCAAAATAAAAGAAATGAAAAAAAGAAAATTGAAAGAACAAAATATTTAACAAAAAGGAAAATATATATACACATATATATATTATATTATAATAATTAATATAATTAAAATATTTTATTAATATAATTATTATAATATATATAATATTATTATTATTATATAATATAATTTACAATATATTATTATATACACATATAATATATATAATATTATTATTATTATATAATATAATTTACAATATATTATTATATACGCATATAATAATATTATATATTATTATTATATAATATAATTTACAATATATTATTATATACACATATAATAATATTATATATTTTTATTATACAATATAATTTACAATATATTATTATATACACATATAATAATATTATATATTATTATATAATATAATTTATAATAAAATATAATATATAATACATTATTATATACATATAATATTATATATATTATTTATATTATATATTTTATTATTATATTTTATAAAAATAAATTGTATTTGTGAAGGACTGCCAGGATTCGAACCCGCGATATCGCGAATACGAATCTGAGACTCTAGCACCGAGCCACGAGAACAATTCTTTACTATAATATATATATATATATTGTAATATATATAAAAATTGTGTACTCGTGCACATATGTAATCGATGCATCAATATGTAAACGATATGTTAAATATTTATTGTTAAATATATTTTGGTTTTTTTTTTCTTTCCATATGTGTACGTTACAAATAAAACAAAAGGGGTGTAAAAGGGGAGCAAAAGAAAGAATGAAATAATGAAAGAAAGAAAAGAAGAATGTATGCATGTAGTTTCGATCGAGGGTCATCGTCTCCTGTTGACGCTCAGCTCTCTGCGCATAATCGGAGTCTCTGGTGACCTCGACGACGAGGTCGAAGGTGGTGACTCCTGGGTCATCAACACCAGCGGTTGTCCGAATGGACGCGTGCCTGACATGGATCCTCCGCTTCCTCGTCCTAGCCAATCGAATTATCCCAACTTTTTGTCTTTTGTTTATTACTTTTCTTTTTGTTTTGTTTTGTTATTTAATTATTTTTAGTTTATTACTATTTACTTGATATTATTATTATTATTATTTTTTAGTTGTTCTTGTTTTTTTTTAATTCAATTTAAGCAAATTAGAAATATGGGGAAAATAATATTATTTATTCCTCCACCCTCTTTCACACAAAATAAATCGCCATTTTGTAGTATTGAAAAACTAACCTAAGATTATCTTGTTTTATTTTTTTTTTGAAATATACACACTATTTTTTGGTATTATCTATTAGTGATCACTTTTTGTTTTAAGATATAGAAAGCAAATATTATCATACGGTTGAAAAAATAAGCAACAATAGCAGCAGCAGCAGCAACAACAGCAACAGCAGCAACAACAGTAGAAGATGATGATGCTATGACGGTTATAAATGATTCCTATTTAAATATTTCTTTAACCCTAAATTATATTTAAATTATTATCTAATGAAATTATAACGTCGAGTATGTTGATGATGGTGTCGTTAATCTTATGTTAAAAGAGAGAGATTATTATTATTACATATTAAATTTATGGGGGGGTTGTTCTTTTACTTTTATGTAATATCAATCCTATTGTTATTTCAAATTATTCGTATGTATTTTGAGGTTATTAATTTACTATTCGAACGTCGATGAAGATTATTCATATATTATGCATACGATTTGTTAATAATAAACAAAAAATGTTTTTATATGTTTTTTTTTAAATGTGGGTT
The DNA here is from genome assembly GCF_049000335.1 of Polistes dominula. Classification (NCBI taxonomy): domain Eukaryota; kingdom Metazoa; phylum Arthropoda; class Insecta; order Hymenoptera; family Vespidae; genus Polistes; species Polistes dominula. Next base: position 1,134,870 of record NW_028300914.1, on the reverse strand, counting down.
TTGAAGGAGAGATAGATGTTGTGGGTTGACTATTTGTATTGGGATCTCTAGCACATGATTACGCTACCTGGTGGCTAAATTCAAAATTAGAGTAGATAGGTTCGAATTGCTATTACTATGCCACGCCACGCCACGCCCCTGCCAGTGATCCCAATATTTATTTCTTTTTTTGGGTTTTTTTTTTGTTTTTTATGGTTTGTTTCATTTTTATGAAACGTTTTACCTGTTACATATCGGGGGGCAGAGTTTCACGTTGTAAATTAATTTCTCTTTTAGAATTATACGAAAAATCTATTCGATGTAATATTCTTTGTTCGATTATACAATTCATTCTACGATTGAATTGTGTAAAAAAAAAAAAAAAAGAAAATACAAAATACAAAATACACGAGATACTTTTTACAAAGATAATAAGATAATAGTATGGAAGTTGATGATGATAGTACAGAGAATAGATAATTTATGCTACATTTCTCTCACCACGATGCGTTATATCACACGAACGTAAATTGCGTTTCAATAGATTATTATTATTATTATTATTATTATTATTATTATTATTATTATTATTATTATTATTATTATTATTATTATTATTATTAGACTTAGTTAATCTATGCATGTGAAAATTATCAATGACGTCAAACACTTTCTCACCTAGTTGCAATCAATCGTGATAGAATCAAAATTCAATTTGATTTTAATACGTGAGAAAATATGTCCATCATTGGATACATGTACAACGTGTACGTGTGTATACGTGTTTAGAATATATTATTCAAATTTATCATAATCATAATCATTGAAATCAAATTGACAATGTACTTCAGAATTCTCAAATCTTCTCAATTTTTATTCAACAGAAATGGTAAGAACAGAATTTAGGTCGAGTCATAAATAACTTCCATTTTTTATGAGACAAATGCACTGATAAGTGCAACACACCTTTCATGGAGTTTTTTTTTTTTCTTTGCACTCTTTGCAATTGAATTCTCATCTATACAGTGATATTGAAAATTCGTTTGTTTCGGTGACTTATAGTAGGTAAATACGAAAAATAGATTCTACATAGTCTACATCGGAAGTTATTTATGACTCGATCTAATATCAGACATAGATTGAATTCTAATAGATATGAATATTTGTAATAAAATATGAAAATTAAGAAAATATTGACAAATGTATTTAACGTTCGTGATTATTTAACGCTTCATGGGGGAGAACTTGAAATAGAGGAAGGAAAGTGAGTAAGAGAGAAGAAGAAGTAGAAGAAGAAGAAGAAGAGAAGAAGACAAAGAAACAACAGAAAATAGAATTAAAAATTCTAAATATATATATATATATATATATTGTATACAAAGAGAGAAATAGAAAAAGATACAGAAAAAGATAGTAAGATAATTATTGAAAAAAAAAAAAAATCAAGAAAATGATAGAATAATATGACGAGTCATGTCCCCAGGTGTTTAAAAAAAAAACCAGAGAATGAGACAACTACATATATATATATATATACATATATATACATATATATACATATATATATTTTTGTTTCAATAATTTATCTTCTCATTCATGAAATAAGAAGAAGAAGAAGAAGAAGAAGTAGAAGAAGTAGAATAGAATAAAGAAAGGGGTATAGAGAGAAGATTGATAGGAATTGGTATCTGTGCCTTACCAGAGGTGGACGAGGAACAAGGGTGGGAGGAGGCCCTCGCTGAACCGGAAGGTGCCGCACCGGAAGGAGGATGATCTGCTGTAGGAGGCGTAGGCGGTGAGTTTGTCGAATTTCCACGTATCTCGCCTGCCTGCTTCAGCACCTGGTATATGGTGTCCACGTCTGTGCCATACGGGGGGGAGGTAAGACAGAGAGACACAAAAAAAAATGGAAATGCAAATGCAAATGCGAAAGGTAAACCCGTCTACCCACTACCACCCACCCACCACCCTTCCCCCTTCTCATAATTTTTTTTTTCTTTTCTACTTTCAAAATTATATATATATATATTTTTTTTATATATATATAATAAAATTATCAATGAAATATTTCATTATATTGTTTTTTTTTTTTAGTTAATTATATTATTATTCAATATTATATATTTATATGTATTATTATATTTTATATATATATATATATATATTTTTTTTAAATTTAAATTAATTATTAATTTTATTATTATCTAATTTATATAATTATTAATTTATATAAATAATAATATATATATATATATATATATATATATATATATATATATATATATAATAAATATATGAAATATAATTTTTATAATATTATTTTAAATGTGTGTTTTGTTTGTTTAGTATTATTAGTGTTATTATTATTATTAATATTATTTTTATTATTATTTTTGTATTGTTAATGTGTATTTATTGTTAAAAAATTAAATCAATCGCGCGAATCCCCCTTCGTTGTTTTTATCTTCGTCGAATGACAAAGTTCAAATTGTTTATTCACGGGTTTGATTTTGAAATAATGATTAGAATTCATGACAACATTGTATATGTGGTATGTGCATGTGTAAATATGAGTGTATGCACGCGTTTGAGTAACGGTGAGAAAAATAAATGATAATAGTATTATGTGTGGGTGAACATGATACGTGATCGGAAATCGTAATCATCTGATGATGATGATGATAATGATGATGATGATGATTATAATGCAAATGCATTTTTTGTGCAACAACCACTCCTGATTTGTTGATTCATTCGTTCTATTATAGTTCATCTATTGATTTTATTTTTTTTTTCTATTATTTTTTTCTCTGTTTGTTATTGTTCATATAACAATGAAATGAAAGAACGCGAAGGAAAAATAAAAAAAAAAAAAAAAAAAAAACAGAGAGAAATAAAAACGTAAGAGAGATAGAAAGAATGAAAGAAAAACAACGCAATCAAGGGTTGAGGTATTGGGTGAGGGGTTGGGGTTAGGGGTGGTTTAAGCGATTAAACTTTTGTGCAACCCATGGACGTCAAATGTTACACGTACGTACGTTCGTCCGTTTTCTCTCTCTCTCTCTCTTTCTTTCTTTTATTTTTTTTTTTTTTAATCTTCTATTTGCTTTTCTTTAGTTTTCCTTTTTTTTTCTTTTTACTATTTTTTTTTCGTTCGGCCAATAGCAAAAAAAAAAAAAAATCGAAAAAATTCTATATGTCTCTATACTCAAATACGAATGGGTATTTGGTTGGAAAAAAAAAAAAAAAATATACAGAACGTGTATAAAATAAAATAAAATAAAATAAATATTCGTGTGTATCACTCATACACACACAGACACATGTCATGTGTAGTAGTAGTAAAATTTTCAAATATGAAATATAAAAAAAAAATCAAATAAAATAAAATTTGTTATACAAACTCGCATATATATATATATATATACGATTCGTTATTATTAAATTATTTGAACCTTTTTTTTTCCTTCTATTTATCTGTATATGTGTCTGTGTGTGTCTGTGTATTTTTTAATTCCCTTTAGGAAAAGTAAAAAAGCGTATAGTGGGCAAAAAAGAAAAAGATAAATCAACGAATAAAATGTTGTTTTAAACTTTCTCGATGAATATTTCTAAATCAAAAATAAACAAAAAAATAAAAAAATGAAAAATAGAAAGAGAAAGTGAGAGAGAGAGAGAGACAGAGAGAGTGAGAGAGAGTGAGCTTGAATGAGTGTGAGAATGTGAGTAAAATTATGATAGAAAAAGACAGATAGTAGAAATAGAAAAAGACGAAAAAGAATAAAAACAAGAAAATGAAAGAAAAATTGTTTAACAACCAAAATAAAAAAAAAAAATAAATAAAAAAAGAATAAAAAAAACAGAAGAACAATATTATAAATCAAAAGTGCGTACAGATTGAAAGGGGAGAGTGGTTGGGTTGAGGTTTCTTGAGGGTGCTAGGGGTGGGGGTGGGGGTGGGTGGTTGGGGGTTAGAGGGTGAGATGCGTTTGGTAAATTTTGAGTACTCACTGTGATCAGCTGGTGGTGTATCATCAACGGGTGCTTGTGTTTTTTGACGACGCAACAACGGAATGCCACCGCTCTTTTTTGGCGCCAAACTTGGACACTTAATTGGTTGTATTTGATTGATGCAATCGGAGTGTGCGTTGACCTTGCAATTTCTGCATCTAAGACCTTGCCTGCTGTGACCGCGTAATACTTGGCCGCATGCATCGCACGGTGTTATCTTTCGATAGGTGTATTCTCGCCACACGTGTCCATCCTCTATGTCATTATTTTTTCTGTAAAATTGTTCATAATAATTTTTATGAATTTATAAATTTGTATCAATGTAATATTTAAAGGAAATTAATTGGTAAATAGTAGTAGTTGTTGGAAACATATTTAAAACAGCTGATTTATAGTATTTGCATTGATCAGACACGTGGTTTGTGTGATATGTGATATGTGTTTTTTTTTTAGGAAAATTAATAATTTATAAATAAATAAATATGTTGTTATGCATTAAAGTTGTATTGTATATTAAAATTATTTTAGTTTTATATATTAATATATTATTTTTATATATTTTATATATAAATATAAATATATTTATATATTAAATTATATATTAAAATATAATATAATATATACTTAATATTAATTATAATTATTATATTATTAATAATTATAAATAAAATAATATAAATAATAAAAATATATTATAATTAAAATATAAATAAAAAATTTATATATTATAAATATATTTATATGTAATATATCTTATATATTAAGAAACTAAAAAATATGTTACATTGCTAATAAATGAGTTCAGTTAATTACACATGTCTTTGATATTTGTTAAAATATATATATACAATATGTATTACATATTTTACCTGGATAATGCAACTACGGTTGATACTGCATGATACATCGCCTGTTTTCCTCTAAGTTAGTCAAATATAAAAGAAAACATTCTACAGTTAGTATTTGTTCAATTTGTTAAACATGCCAATGATTTTTCTGTGTTTTTTTTTTTTTTTCAATCTAATTCATCGATATTCAACATTTATCAATCCTTCTTTTAAACATGCATCATTCTCATAACATTTTTATTTTTCCAAACAATACGACGATTAAATTCGAAATCATTTCAATTATATTTACTGTAATATTATTTTGATCAATACGTTAATTATAATTCACAAATTTATTATACATCAATTGACAATTAATTTAAACATAATATCATTTAAACCATTTTTTTTTTTTTTAATACGAAGAATCTTTAGATTGAGATAATATTTCTATAATAATAATAATAATAATAATAATGATAATAATAATAGATAAAAAGGAAAAAAATAAATAAAACAAAAAGACAAGGCAGGAATATAATAAACAATTGTACTCACTTGTCGGCAGGTGGTGAAGTTGTAGGTGAGCTTGTTTTCAAACTTTTAAACGCTTTCAACCATTTGTGTTTGGTACTCCCGGTCGAACCATTTGACATTTTCCTGCTACTCATCCCATCTGGTTGACCAGCCTCACCCCCACCGAATAGTTCCTTCTGCAAATGAACGTACTCTAGTGCATATTGAAACTTAATGAACTTAACTGTAATCCTAACTTGTTCCAAATTTCATCCTATTATTATTCATTACGAATATTTTTGTTTTTGAAAAATCAAAGAAAAGAATCAAAAAAAAAAAAGATCCAAGTGTGCAAACATTTTTCTTCACGTGACACGCATACACGTATAACAAATACACACACACATACGTACGTATATATATAAACACTTGAAAAAAAAATGATAAAAAAAAAGGAATTTAAGAATTACTGATTTTTTTTAGAACGCGTTTTTTTATTTTTTTTTTTAAATTATTATTTCTACACTTTCATTGTCAATGAATTTTCACCATACGTACTTTCACCGTACTACTGCTAATTCTTGGCTCGGTCCTTTTAACTGGCGGCTTTTTTCTCTCATAATTTCGTCTCCTTATTTTTCCTAGGATCATCTTTTGCGACGTGTATTATCTTTTTTTTTTTTTTTTTAAATTGATAACAACGAAATAAATCGAATGACCGATCAAATCTCTTGCACCACCACCAACCAACACTACCAGCACCAACACCACCACCACCTCTGCCTTCTGCACCGCCTTTTCTTTTTTTTTTTTTTTTTAATATAATTTCTTTATCTCCTATTTATTATTATTATTATTTTAATTTGAATTTTGTTCTTTTTTTTTTTTTGGTATTTGATTTTCCCGCCCTATTAATTATTATTTCTCACCAATTTTACTCGAACGTATTTTGTCAAAATTGTCGTAGTCTCTTCTCGCTGTTTTTACACTTTCGTGACAGTTGTGTGTTTTGTCAAACGAGTAAAATAGAAATCTGATATCGAAGCCAATGCAATTTTAATGCTTTCATAGTGTGTTGTTACGATGACATTAATTGGATCGAGGCTGCGCCATTGCGGAATTCATCACGAATCGTTTTTTCTTATTTTTTTTTTTTTCTTATTCAATGTCCTGTTTATATGATTTTATTAATTATTATTATTATTATTATCAAAATTAATGTATAATACAATTCGAATGAATGGTAAGATGTGATGTGTTATCAATGAATCTTATTATTTCTTATCTTTTTATTACTCTTAATAAAAAAGAAAAGAAAGAGTTGAGAGAGTAATAATGAGAGAGAGAGAGAGAGAGAGAGAGAGAGAGAGAGAGAGAGAGAGAAAACGAGAGTGACAAATTGATTGATTGATTGATTGATTGATGTTTAAAATAAATTAAAATATTTTGTTTCTAAATTAATTGACAAAAATCTAATTGATTTATTTAGAAAAAAAGAGAGAGAGAAAAAAAAATAGATAAAATAGATCAATAAATAAGATAAAAGAGATAGAAAAAAAAATAAAAAACTAAGATAGATAATAAGATCAAAAAATAGATAACAAATATATAATATTATAATTTTATTTTACTTTAAATGATAAATGAAGTAAATGGTTTGGTGGTAATTTTGTTTTTTTTTTAAATACGATAAAAGAGAAAAGAAAATAGATAACTAAGATAAATAGATAATAAGATCAAAAAATAGATCACAAATATATAATATTATAATTTTATTTTACTTTAAATGATAAATGAAGTAAATGGTTTGGTGGTAATTTTGTTTTTTTTTTAAATAAGATAAAAGAGAAAAGAAAATAGATAACTAAGATAAATAGATAATAAGATGAAAAAATAGATCACAAAAATATAATATTATAATTTTATTTTACTTTAAATCATTAAAAAATGGAGTAAATGGTTTGATGGTAATTTCGTTATAGAAAGATAAAACTAAAAAAAAAAAATAAAATAAAAGATAAAAAATGTATCCTTGAGATAATTAATTATCTAAATGGACGAGTTTGAAATACTTTCGTAAACACCTGAACACGATATTTAACTTTATCACGATACGCCCGTAACGTGTTTTATTTTATTTTATTTTTTTTTTTTTTTAATTATTTTTTATGTTGTATCTATTTCTGTTCACGGAGAAACCTGACGACTCTATGTATGTATGCAGCTGCATGTATATGCAATGGATTGATGGGATGCATCATCATTCCAAATGTGTGTATGTGTATATGGATGATGATGGTATTAGGTATATACACGTGTATATACAACACGCTGGACTTCCCAGAAGAGTCCATTATTCCTGAAATGGCAGAAGTTGGAGAGACGAGGGGCTACGGACCGCTGTACTTTACAGCGACTGCGTTCAATGAAACAGACAGAGAGAAAAAGAGGGAGAGGGAGAGAGAAAGTGAGAGAGAGAAAAAGAGAGAGAGAGAGAAAGAGAAGGAGTAAAAGAGAAATAGATAGAGAGAGAGACAGGTAGAATAAAGTATTTTAATAATTATATAAAAATATAATTATTAAAATAAAATATTATTAATTTATATAATTATTAAAAAAATAAATATAAAAATAAATTATATAAAATAATAATAGTAATAAATGTTATAATAAATTATACAAAAGTATAATTATTAAATTAAAATATCATATTAATTTATATAATTATTAAAACAAAAATATTTTATAATAATTAATATAAAATAAACACACAGATAGAATAAAATATTTTCAATAATTTATATATCTAAATGAGACTATGTATGAATAACAAACATTAAATGCATTTTACAATTAATATTGTAATATTTGTATTTTGTACCATAAATCTTAAATGTTTATGATACGAATTTAAATCGAAATCATTATTATTATTATTATATTTTAATTGTTCAAATTTTTTTGTTGTTGATAATTATTCCAAAATTCATTTATCAAATTTGTTATTTTTAATTGATAAAATATCTCACACGATAACACGTATCACATGATTTTATAAGCACAAGTGTAAAAAGTGTCACCTGTTTTCTTCTCCCCCACAAGCAACCAGAACCAACCCAACCCACCAACCCACCCTTAACTCACCGAACGGTTCATTCAGAATTTACAACACTACTTTAACAGTAGATATATATATTCACCCTTTTGATCACTCGACATTTGCATTAGAATAATAATAATAATAAAAAAAAAAAATAAATAAATAAGTAAATAATTATAAATGCTGAAATTATATGCTGAATCACGATTTAGAATAAAAAGAAGATACACAACACTGATATGATAAACAGATGTTTTTTTCTTCTTATTGAAACAGCCTCCATAATGCTAGATATTAATGAAAATAGGAAGTGGAGGGGGTAGGGGGTAGGGGGGAGGGTAGTGGAGGAGGGGTGCGGGGACAGGTTATGAAAGAGGGAAGTGAAAGTACATGCTAATAGTTTCTTTGATAAGACTAAAAACCATGTGACTAAATGAGATGATTCTAAAGATTCTGATAATTCTAATGATTCTAATGATTCTAATGATTCTGATGATGATGATGATGATGATAATACGATAGAGATTTAAAGTTAAAATAAAATACTAACGACTCTTGTACGTAACGTAGTCCAGCCCATTTTGTCAGATAGGATGAATTATCGACGTTGAAAGATAAAAATTGAGAGAGAGAGAGAGAGAGAGAGAGAGAGAGAGTAAGAGAGAAGATATAGAGATAGATAGAGAGAAAGAGAGTGCGGCGAATGCTTGGTGGATCCTTGCCTGGCCTGGCCTGGCCTGGCCTGTCCTGACCTAGGTAGCTAGACGACTCACAGTGAGAGAGAGACCAAGAAAATGGATTTTCAGGCGCTCATGCTCAACGATGACCCAGTTGTTAGAGCGCATGTCGTGCGATTGCTGCGCGCCGTATTTATTCCTCGTTTATAACCCCCCACAGTTTTCTCTTTCTTCCCCCCCCCCCACCCACCCACCCCTCTTCCAACTCCCTCTTCCTACCCCCATCATATCATCACTCTCTCTCTGTCTCTCTCTTTTTCTTTCTCTTTTCTTCTGATCTTCGTTTCTTTCCACCCTTAGGCCATTCCCTTAACCTCTACCTTTCACTCTCTTTCTGTCTCTTTCTGTGTGTGTGTGTGTGTGTTTTTTTTTTATTCTTCTCATCTTTCTACCCTCTTCTTCTTTATCTTCCTTCTTTCTTCTCTTACCCCTTTATTCACTTTTTTTATTATTTACAACCACTTTCGATAGTTGAAATATACTTTTTGTTGTTGTTGTTGTTGTGGTTTTTTATTCGAAGGCACACGTTAAGTTGTAGTAGTGGTACTTGTAACTCTTCTTTTCATTAGTGGAGCTAACTCTTTTCTCAGGTTTTTATTATTGTTCCATTCGTGTGGACCAAATGAATAGACTTTATTGAACAAAGGAAACAAATAAAAGGGTGGTATAACAGTGAAAGAAAGAACAAGAATCTATATATATATATATATATATATATATATATATATGTGTATATGGTTTCGTATATAAGTGGGTCAATTTAATAGGGTTTAATATTTAATAGGGTTGTTTATCACGTCGTGTGGATTGTGCACACGGTATATATATATATATATATATATATATATATATTTAAATTTTATATTAAAATATATTCAATTTTAATATATTCAAATTATATATATATGTACTGAAAATTTGAATTTTAGGACCTTAATTATATTATATATAGAATTTAGGAATTAAATTTTTAATTTAAAAATTTAGAAAATCATTTTTGTTTTTATGCGTTTATTCATTAATTTATTTAAATAAAGAAATGAACAAAAAGAGAGTGTTACGGATACCTGATTCGTTAAAATTATTATTATTATTATTATTATTATTATTATTATTATTATTATTTTTCTTCGATAGAATAAAGGAGAGTAAAAACGTTTCGTTTAAAATTAATTGTTTATCGCTTATATTATTATTATTAATGTTATTATTATTATGATTGGAAATGTTGGTGGCATTGGAGTGTCCAATTATCAGGACAGTTTCCGATTGGACAGCTCGGTATAACCGCGGTTACAGAATCATCCCCTTGTTTCCAGATCGGACAGCTTCGATTTACTCAAGAATGGTCAATTTGTCAAATTCACTGTTCACGTTTGAGAGAACAATCGTTGAATAGATCAGACGTTCCAATCGATCATCGAGAAATAATTTATTGAGGTAAGTAATCGATTGGAAAATTTTATAAATAAACTTTCCATACATTACTTTATATGTATATATATACAATAATAATAATAATAATATAATAAATAATAATTTAATAAATATGTACAATTTTTTTTTTCAATCCAAATATTAAAATTAGAAAATATATTAAATAACAAAATTTTAGAATATAAAATATAAAATATTAAAAAATAAAATTATATAGAATGTAAAATATAAAACATTAAAATATTGTTATTAAAATAATATTTTTTACTAACATTAATATTTCATACAAGCATACATGTATATATATGTAATATGTATTTATGGTCGTATTAATAAACAAATTTACAAGACAATTTCGTATAATTTGTTCGTAATTAGAAACGATGTAATTTCGTATATCTTATGCTTGGGTTATTGCATAAGCGTTGCAATTATAATGGATGATGATAATTCAAGTGGAAAGCTCGTGTGAATAAGGTTTATGCATTTCCCTATATTTCCATCCTAATTTTGTATAATGTGTCTACCAACCCGTCGCCATGCATCGTAAGGGATTAATAAAGCATCAATATAATTGATTCATCGATTCGTTCTTAATTTATTTCTCTTATCTCTCTTTTTTTTATTTTTTTCATTTATTCTTTCCATTATTTTACACACATATTCGAAACACGAGAAAAAATAGAAAAAAAAAAAAAAAAAAAATAGAAAAACAATCTTATATCCACCACGATTTTCTATTTTGAAAAAAAAAAACTAAAGTAATTTTAGATAAACAATATTGTTAAATACCAAACACCAAAGAGATAATTAATTAATTAATTAGAAATAATAATTAATCTTCTTAATATATATATATATATAAATTACGTGTGACGTTGTTTGTCCGCAATGAACTCCTAAACTATTGAACCGATTTTAATCAAATTTTCTACACTGTGTGCAGTTTCATTCAACTTGAAAGATACAATAGTTTATATTATTCTAACAGATGGAGGTATAAGGTAATTCGTTGACTTAAAGACGTGTGTATTAGACTGATTGTGAGTCACAGCAACGCGTGACAGGGCACACCCCTAGTATTATAATATACAGTCAATAATCTAATTGCTATAATATACAGTCAAGAATAAAGGTAATATAGAATCGAATCGATATTATTTTATTAGAAAAATATTACGCCTACAATATCGTGCAATTTATCATCAAGAAAAACGATCGGAAATTTTTGTTGGATCAACCTAATAACAATTTAATAATAATTCCCTCTATTATATATATATATATTGGTATTAGATAGAAATTAATCATGAGTTTAGATATAGAATGAAACGTGTCACAAGTCAAATTCATAACTTTATTGAGGTCTCCAGAGGAATTGGTGAGATCGATTGGAATTAGGTCGGTCATTTGGCTACTACTAGATCAAACATAATATATCGGATTCCGTTTCATGCTTTTCATATTGAATTATATACATATATATACATATATATATTAGGTATTGGTATTTTAGTATACATCATATGTTATACGTGAATGCTATGAACCACTGTTATTAGTGCTATTCATTTTGGATCATTAATGAGCCCCTTATTTTGAAAGTGGCCAAACTCCATTTATGTCCAAATCGAAATATTGAAAATAATATTAAATAATAAAATATATCTATTTGATGAACAAGGATATACAAATAAATAAAATAATTATCGCGAAATAATCTTGTGAAATTAAATTCATTCATATTTTTTAATTTAAATCAAAATATTCAAAACTAAATTTATTCCAACTTGAGAGTTCATTGAGAGCTTGTAGCTTTCTGCATAATTTAGTTCATTTACATCTCTTGATCTATCTTTCTCTCCTATCTCTCTCTCTCTCTCTCTCTCTCTCTCTCTCTCTCTCTTTCTCATCTATTCAGATATTCATGTTTCTAATTCAAAACTGAACGTAACAAGATAGTCAATAAAATCATATTATTACATATATATTAAATTTATATTATAAATATTGATATATATTATTTCAATTATTACGATTCAAAGATAAACACAAAAATCATATTTGCAAAAGAAAATAATTTCTAGAAAAAAATATATTAAGTAATTAAATAATATAGTAAATATATATAAAATAAAATTTATTTATATAAATAATTAAATAATTAATTTATTTATTTATTTAAATAATATATTATTATTATATTAATAATAATATATTATATTATTATAATAATATTATATATTATAATTATATTATATTATAATATAATAATATATTATTTTTATATTAATATATTATATATTAATCAAGTAATCAATATAATATATTATTATTAATATAATATATTAATCAAACATTGTACACTACTTGTGTTCATCGTTATACTTCGAAAAAAAAAAAAAAATCAATGAACAAAAATACTGTGAGTGAATATATGTGTGTGTGTGTGAGTGAATGTGTGTGTGTGAGAGAGAGAGAAAAAGAGAGAATGAAAAGTGAGAGAAAAGCTAATTTTAATCGAGTAAGTTGTTTCCTTTAGAAAACTTCGACCTCTTAAATGTAGAGTGACAAATGCACCGCATGCAATTTTTCCCTCTTACCACCCTCTTATTCCCTTCTTTCTTCTTTCTACAACCCCTGACCCTTTCTTCCCTTTCCTTTTCACCCTTCATCTTCACCAGTGTCTCTTATTCTTCTTCTAAACCAGGCTTTTTCCTTTTTCTTTTTTTCTTTTCCACCTCTGACCTTTTATTCCTCTTACAGTTCCTCTACAGTAGTTTCTTTCCATTTTACTTTTCTTTTCATTCTTCTTACAAGGAATCAAATTGCATCTTTTCTTCTTTTTTTCTTCTTCTTTTCTATTTCTATTTCTATTTCTATTTCTCTTTCTCTTTCTATTTCGTAATCATCATCCTCTTTCCAATTTTTAGTACTCATATTTCTTTTCTTTTTCTTTCTTTCTTTCTTTCTTTCTTTCTTTCTTCCTTACTCTTATTCTCAGTCAGTCAGTTTATTCGAGAGGAAGAGGAGGAGGTGGAGAAGTAGAAGGAGTAGGAGGAAGAGGAGGAGGAAGATTTTTCTCTCTTTTCAAAGAGTGTATATCCTTCAATTTACCTTCACTTTGGCAAGAACACATAGATGATGTGGCAAGTTAAACCCCTTCACACCCTACACCACCACCACCTCCTCTTTCCATCCACCCCCACACACACACACACACACACATACATCTTCGGCTTTTGTCGACCACTCAGAGATATTACGATGTACGAGGTTAGAAAGAGCTTTTCGTGCTTTTCTTCAAATAAGACAACCTCAATGTAATAAGAGAAAGAGAGATGGAAAGAGAAATATGATATAGAAAGTAACACGTGAGAGAGAGAGAGAAAGAGAGAGAGAGAGAGAAAAAGAGAGAGAGGGAAAAACACGTAGCACGTGTCTAGAAATTTAAGTAGAACTTTTCTTAACTTCGAGGTCATCCTTCGAAAGAAACATAGTTGCTTTTTTATCCATCTTATATTGCCAACAGATCTTTTCTAATTCTTTTCTAATGCCATTAGAACAAACTTTTATTTATTTATTTTCTTTTTTAGTAATGATATTAGATTTTTGTCTAAAGTATACTTTACAAAAGTTATTTTTTCAATATGATCTTTGTTTAATCGTTGTTATTATTGGTAATTTTTATTTTTATCATTATAGTATTATTTCGTTAATGAAATTTCGAGTTTCTAATGTCAATTAATAATAATTATTATTATATTATTTATTTGCTATTATAATATTATTTATTTATTTATTATATTATTGTATTATTTGTTAAAACAAAAAAGATTCACGTGGTGGTTGTGGTGGTTGCACGTATAACTGCATACGTTACATATTAAAATTCGTAAAATATAATACTTGCATACCTGTGGAACCATCACGACGACATACATCGAACAGAATATAAACGTCAATGTATATAACATATATACATATATAATATATATATAAAATACGAGTATATGCGTTTATATCGAAGTTGAATATTTCAACATTTGCAACGTACGTATAGTGAAATTTGACAAATATTTTATATATATATTTTTTTATATTTATTACTTATACACACACAAAAACACACACACACATACACATAAACACACACGTATATATATATAAAAAAAAAGAAAACTGTACTATACCTGAGCTTGTAAAGCAGCAAGATCCAATTTGGCAACACCTAACTCAAAACGTTTCATGGAAATGTTTTCTTGCAGTTCAGCCACTTTTGTATAAAGATTACTCTCGGCACTTCTAACATAAACAAACAAACAGAAAAAAAATGCATTTGTTTGATAAATTATGAAAAAAAAAAGGTTTTAAGACTCGAACGTTAAACCAAACTATTATTAAGTGAATTCATTTTGTCGTTGAAAATATGAGAAGATTGGAATAAAAGTTCAAGTAATTGTGAGAAATGAAGAAAAGTTTCTGTTGAAACTTGAAAAAAGCAAAGAGCGCAGGAAGTGAGCTTTGTTCTTAACTCGTAAAAATTAATTCTGACCAAAGAAGAAAAAGAAAAAGAAAAAGAAAAAGAAAAAGAAAAAGAAAAAGAAAAATGACGAACTTACTTTCGTTGCATTCGAATCAAAGCGTCTAAGGCTTCTTGAATTCTTCCTTTTTTTGTGTCAAAGTTTCATGTTCCCTTTTGAGTTCTTCCATAAATGGCAAAGTACTGATACCAGTTGGTACCAATTCGTCTCTAAGCTGTGGTATTTGTGCAGCTTTTTCTATTGGTACTTGTTCCGGTCGTGAAAGTGCAACGAACAAACGTTTAACCGGTTTACGTGGTGTTGCATTAACCGACAAATTACGTGCAAGTATCTGAAACAAAAAATATCATTTTTTTTTTTAAAATTATTCAACTTACAATATTAATTTCATTTAATTAATAATACAAAATAATACTAACACATATACGCTAAAAATTGTTATCGTGTGTATGTTCGTGATATATCAATTTTAAAGTTATTCAAATTATTTATTAAATAATAAATAATTAAATTATTTATAATATATTAAATAATAAATAATTTTATTTTATTTTATTATTTTGTGGAACCAAAAAAAAAAAAAAAGAAACGAAACAAAAACTATTATTAACAAAAATAGAATTAAATTTTAGGAATGTTACAATACAGTAACCACTTACATACTTCCCTCCCCCTTCCCCTCACCCCCCACGATCGTTTAATAGATAATAACGTGTTTAGTTTGATGACCTTATAGGAGGGCACACTATCGTCAGGGGTTGCGTGTACAAGTAGATAGTGAACAAACTTGATCAGGCACGATCTATTCTACATGTTACGTGAACGTAACTGCAATATCGTCGACTAACAGTAGAATATGTTTGGTCAATTTGACAGGAACAATGTGTATGTGTGCGTATGTATACATATATATATAACATCTATGAATGTAACACCCAAAAGGTACAAGGATCGAAGTATGATGAAACATTTTTTTTTTTGTATATATGTGTTCTCCTATTCATCAAAATGATTGATAAATGTGTCAAAAGTATATTGTGTAGATGTATCAAAAGAAAATTCATTATAAATTATAAATTCATTAATAAATGATAGATGAAGATAAAAAAAAAAGCAAAAAAATGTTTACCTGCAAATCGTTAATTGGCACAACAGTTTGAGCATCCTTGGTAACATTTTGATAACGTTTCGCTTGTTCGGTGGTACGTTCGTAAGCAGCTTCCGATATTCCAGCAACGCATTTGCAAACCAATCCACAAAGTTCCTCATAGACCTCAGCTATTTCATCCAGTAAACCTGGCAAACAATTGGTTTGATAACATTCGCAGATTGCATTGGTAGCTCTCAATTGAAGAACATAAGCATTGTGTGCTTCTAAGTAAGCTCGTTTCAATTCCGTCTCGTTTCCACCTTCGTTGGTTAATAAAGATGCATAAGAACGTTTATAATCAGCCCTTGCACGTTGCAATTTCTCTTCGGATTTTGCTATTTCTTGTTCGTAACCTTCGCGATACGAAAATACCTGAGAAAAGAAGAAATCGAAATAAAATAATTGTGTTATTATTTTTGAAATGAAAACTAACGTTAGAATGAATGTAATTTGAAAAAATGAAACGCGGTGATGTAATGGAGAAAAGAAACTGATTATTCAAAGTGTTTTATTATTTACTTTCTTTGTAATTAAAAAAAATGAGCGCCTGTATGAATGCAACCCTCCAGACACACTTTGGAAATGTTGCTTGCGACCGCCATCTGTCAAGACGGAATTTTTTTCTGCCCGAAATATAGGCAACCCGTCATACATACGTGTACAAACAGTTTTGACTGGACAAAAAATTCCGTCTCAGTAGATGGCACTCGCAAGCAACATTTTCAAATAATTAAATAAATAATTACAAATTAAAAGTATAAATAATATTATAATAATATTGTATAATAAATTATACCCACTAACTTGTGTGATATGCACACGTTTTTTTTTTTATAATTTATTTAATTTAAAAACTAAATTGAATAAAACTTAAAACATATTTTTCCCCGTTTCCTTTTTTTTATTAGTACAAAAAGTAAGTAAGTAAGAGTCAAAATAAGAACAAAAGATAAAACTCACCTTTCTCGATTGAAATTTTCTATGAAAGCTCGCTTCTATGGTTGGTCTTGATAATTGTTGTTGCAACAAGGCGGCAAAATCAAGATGAGAAACAGCATCGGCCTCAACTTGTCTCAAAAGATTTTCCCAAACACGTCGCATTCCGCTAGAATCTAATCGTGGTTCACCGGAACGACTTCGAAAATCGTCAACCAATCTGCGAATGTTAGCCGAATGATTTTCCATGGCTTCTCCAAATTCTTGTGCAAATTCTGCGACTGCAAATAATAATAAAAAATTTGTAATTATGAAAAATATCAACAAACACACGCACACATTTTCTACCATGTGTGCAATCTGCTTGTGTTTGAGAATCATTGAGAAAATCATTTCAAAATTATTGAAAAATGTTTCAAATATTATTCTAACCCCACTCCCACCCCTCATCCCTTATTTTAAAATAAGAAAATATTTGATATTCAAATTAAATTGAAATTTACTTTAGTCTCTTTCAAATCGTCGTTTTGATTACATTCCTATTTCTCTTTTTGTATCGCAACTTATGGATGTCATAGGGTAACTGCATTTTCGTGAGTGATTCAAAGAAATGTAGATCACGATGTAGATTACATTCGCAAGTATAGTTTTGTTTCTTATACATATTTTATCGAGGCCAGCCGATATTCACCAGGAAGATTTGAAATCGATCGAGATATAAAATATATACACATATTTTAGTATAATTTCAAATAATACATATATTATATAAATATATAAATAAAGAGTGTAGAAAAAAATTTAAATTTCTTTTTTTTTTTGAACAACCACATACAAGTATCATTGATTTTGTTTCTAAATTAAAAAGAAACAGGCAAAAAAATAATATATAATTATATATTTTAAAAAATAATATATTATTATATTTTTAAATATTATTATATTTTTATAGCAAAGGAAAAGAAAGGTTTCCTTCTAAAATTATATTTTTTTTACATATATTATATTATTTTATATAAATATAACATAAAACAATATGACATACCATATATGTAGAATATATATACAAAAAAAACAATAACTTTTTAATAAAAAATATATTCCCATCAAAAATACGATTATATTATACAAACTTCTCTTATATTATATTAGAAAGGTCACTTTTGTATTTTTAAGCGAGACGAATATAGCTACACCTGCATTGCATTGCATTGCTACTCATCTCATCTCATCTCATCTCATCTCATTTAATCTCATCGCATCGCATCGCATCGAATCGCGTCGCGTCGGTATAAATTTATTATTCACATTAATAAACACTCATGTGTTATTATTCATTCCCTGAATGTTACACCTGATATTTTCTTGCAACTCTACCAAAAATTAACTTGGCCGATTTAACGAAATTAACAGGTAACAAAATTACAAGGTCTGATCTCTAGTAGCACTAAAAAATGACGAAACCCTGACGCGCAACCCTGACGAAACCCTGACGCAAACCTTGACGCAACCCTGACGGTTGCTATGTGCAAGCAACAAGGTTGTTATATGCGAACAACAAGATAAATAAGATTCCAAATGATGTCTCGCATCTTGTTCTGTTTTTTGGCAAATCACAAGTACGCATTTTCGTAGCACTAAAAAATGACGAAACCCTGACGCAAATCTTGATGCAACCCTCCCTGACGGTTGCTATATGCAAACAACAAGGTTATTGTATGCGAACAACAAGATTGCTTTTTATTGGCGCATTAGCATAATTTTTTTTTTTACTGTAACGTTAATACGTAAATACCAAAACCAAAGATAAAGTTTCATTTCTTATATAAATATCAAACACATAATATATTTTCAACCATGTATGAATATTTATGCATTCAATTCTATTCAATTCTCATGAACACACGTTGTGAAGATCGTTTCAAAAGCATCAACTCAGGCCTGTTCTCTTGTTAGTTCATTGTGTGTAGGTGTAGTAGTAGTAGTTGGGTGTATATCTCTTCTACATGACTGACGAGAAATCATTATTTTCTGTTGGTAGGCACGTTTCAACTATGATACGTGGGATTTACGCCACATTTTCTACATCCTATTTATTTCCATGTATCTATATATATACATATACACATATATGTATGTATGTGTATATGGAAAATAAGAGATAAGTAGAAGTAACGAAAAAAAAAAAATCTTTTTGGCAGAAAGATTTCAACGTGTTTACAATGTGTCTTCGTTCAAATACGTGACACGATTACTCACACTAAACCTAAGCTACCATAAATTTATACAACATTTATCTTTTTTTTTACAAAGCTTTTCCCACATAGGCGGAGGGGGAGTTGAAAAACTTTAGACACGTGTATCTCATTTCGTATTATATATACATATGTGAATTGTGAGAGGGAAAAGAAAAAAAGGAAAAAAAAATCCCCTTCTTTGTTTCCTATGGTTTCGTTCGATATCGTAATGAAGTTTGAATACCTGAAACCTTAATAAATCAAAAGAACAATCATATCAGATTTTTTATTTCTTGTTTCTTTTTTTTTCTTTTTTTCAAGGACAAATGTAAAAAATTACATTGAGAAATATATTTTTCAATTGCATTTAATTTGTTTTTTTTTCTTTTTTTTTTTAGAAATGTATTAGAAAACTTCTCGTGTTTTTCTTATTGGTTTCGTGTGTTCTTTAATATATACATATATATATATGATATTGATTAAAAACAACACGTAGGGTACTTTTCATGGTTAGTAGATATTTTTAATATACTTTATTTGTTAATATATCAGGTAACCAAGAAAGTTCGTGCCGTTTCTAAGGCTTACAAATCGTTTATCTTTATTGATTAAAACGGCACGAAACTTTTCTGTTTGCTTTAATACAATTTTCAAATACACACACAGACACACACACATATATAGAAAATACATTATTCTTTTATATTTTCTTAATTAAAAAAAAAACAAGTGTGCAAAGTTACGTTCAATGTTTTCAATAACGTTGTAATCATTATTATAATTAGTGTTATTATAATATATATATATAAGTTTATTATATTATATAAATAATATATATTATTTAATTTAATATTATATTAAATTAATAATATTATATAATATATAATTTATAATATTATATTTAATATAGTAATATAATTAATATATAATTATAATTTAATATTATTAAATTATAAATAAATATAAAAATAAAATATAAAAATATAAAATATAATATTATTAATTTAATAATATTAAATTATAATTATATTAATTATAATTATATATTAATTATTTAATAATATATTATTTATTTATTATATAACAAGTTTATTATATAATATAAGTATTAATATTTTTAATAAATATTTCGTTATTAATTTAGTTTTAATATAAATAAAACAATATTTTATTTTTTTCAACGTAATACCACAATGAAGTATATTATAATGCAAATTGTTTTAGAAATTAAACAGAGTAAAAGGTTCCAAAAGGATTTTTCTACCTCATCTTGAATAATATTACAGACACCTTGATTTTCTTGAAAATCTTTCCACGTTACTCTATTTACTCTCTCTCTCTCTCTCTCTCTCTCTCTCTCTCTCTCTCTCTCTCAGCTACGATATTAAATAACACAAAGAGTGTAAATCGGTTGAGAAATAGACGCTTGTTTCGGAACTTGACATCACAAACATTGGAAATTCGATATCGTAAGTCGAGCTTTCAAAGCTCTTAAAACTTTCGTGTCATTTCATTTCATCGATTTTTCTTCACTTTGTAAGAATGACATTTAAAAATAAATACACAAGCACTATATATATATATATATATATATATATATATATATTAAAAATTTTTTATAACAAACTGACAAATAATATATTTGTTAACATTCTCACGTATTTCTATTTGATTATTTTCAACTGTATTTTGTGCTAAGTGAAATTTGATAAATACAACAATTTATATTATCGTAAATTCTAATCTCTAATGACTCTTAGAAAATCAACTATCTACCACATACATGGAAAAGCTATTAAGGTTTATTCTTGTCTGTCAAAGATAAGACGACGTTCATTTCGATATAACGATAATTGATATCATCTTGGGGATAGGCAAATGAGCTGTTACTCGGTGTCAATCTTGCAATGATTAGAAAACATCTGATTAGAAAACATCTGATTAGAAGACGTCTGATTAGAAAGTAAACGTTTACATATTCATTAACTTACATTACATAGATGAATAAGGTTTTAATCTTGTTAGAAAGAACATTTTTATCCTGTAACTCTATCAAATTTCAATCTTAATATCAACATTATTTGAAAATTCATTATTAATTTAATTAATTATGTATATTATTATAATGTATATATATATTATTATATTAACCCTTTGCACTCTGCTGTCTCACCGTATGAGTCATTGTGTGTCTCAACGTATGAGACATTAAAGTTTATTAGTATATAAAAGTTATTGTATAATAAAATAACAATTATATTATTATACAATACTATGTATTTTATTTTTATTATTATTATATATAATAATAATAAATTTCTATTAAATATCGTAACATTAATAAAATTGTTATTTAAACGAAATGTAATTTTTGTTTATTATATAGGAATAATACGATATACCTGTGTATTCTCGTTAAAATCGAATTTATTTATTAAATTAAAGTAGCCTCTGTGAAATTACCTCTACCTACCTATCTACCCACCAACCTACGTCACCAGTTGAGATTTTCGAGTTTTAAGTTTGTTTCTAATTAACAAATCGAAACATAACACAACACACTCGTCGTATTATTTATTAAATAATATTAATTACTTGGAAATTAGATCGAGTGGACGAATGAGAATGAAAACCATTGCAAAATACATTTTCAATTGGATCGATACA
The DNA here is from genome assembly GCF_049000335.1 of Polistes dominula. Taxonomy (NCBI): domain Eukaryota; kingdom Metazoa; phylum Arthropoda; class Insecta; order Hymenoptera; family Vespidae; genus Polistes; species Polistes dominula. The sequence continues at coordinate 1,112,726 of NW_028300914.1, read as the reverse complement.
CTTGTTGTTAGTTAAATTATTATTATTATTATTATTTTTTTTTTTTTTAACGATCTCATTACGTTTCTCATTGCGTAGGTGGTTTACAGGTAAATTCTGTCAATTTATCAATACTTAAAAAAAGTCTACGTTTTCTATCTAATATGTATACAAATGTCAACGCGTATAAGTATATGTGTGTGTGTGTGGTTTAATGCATTCGTTAAAACGACAACAGCAATTAGAAAAAGGGAACAATAATGACGACACATTAGAAGGATCGATCGATAAAAAGCAGAAATTTCGTTCTAAAATTACGCTTGATTTTAGACGAATAATGGGTTGAATTTATGTACGTGCATTTGTGCAAAAACACGTGGGTGTATTATTGGTATACACGTGTATATATATATACCTATAGTTAGTAGACTTTTGTTGCTGTTGTTGTTTTTTTTTAAATTCTTTTTTCTTTTCTTTCTTCTCATTTTTTTTTCCTTTTTATTTTTCTACGTCTTTTCTACGAGATTACTTGGTCGTTATCAACGTGTTTTTCTTGAACGACGAACGTTTCTCAATCGTTGAGAGAATCGACTAAGTATGTATATATAGTATATATTGGTATAGGTATTTCTGGTTTCTTCTTTAAAAAAAAGTTTAAGAAAGAGTGAGAGAGAGAGAGAGAGAGAGAGAGAGAGAGAGAGAAATTGGATCGAAACTTTTAGCTCCGTAAACTTTGGTGGGTTGTCGTAAGATATTTTAGAAATACATTTTTTACTATCACCGAGTACATCACCCGAAGCTTTCTCGTATTTTCTTTTACACGTCATCTGGCAAAAGAAAAGTAGACAAAGAAAAAAAAATATTATGGTACTTATCTCTGATAAAATACGTTCATATGGAAAAAGAAGGATAAGTAAAGGGGATGAGTAAAAAATTGACGATTAATGAAATTATATAAATATAGATATAGAATATTTAACAATTATTATATATATTTTCTATTAATAATTATAATTATATTAAATTTAATATAAATTTCATTAAATATACAATGAACTTTTTTGAATTGATCCAATCACTATCAGTGTTATTGAACATGTTAAATAATAATTATTAAATAATTGGAAAAGAAAATGAGATTTATATACATATATATATATATAAGAAGGTATGAACAAGTATATATATATATAGTAAATAAGGTATACACATTGAAGCGTAAAGAACAGCCTTGAGGGGGTAAATGTCTGAATTTCACATAAGTTTAATAGCAAATCCTCCAACCTCCTGTACGGTTTCGTCGACCCTCTTTGGAAGTTACATTTAAGAGAACCCGATTAAGCTTGATAATAATACAGGATGTAAATAAACGTTTGACCCGTGAAAAACCGTTCGTAGAGAGAGAGAGAGAGAGAGAGAGAGAGAGAGAGAGAGAGAGAGAGAGAGAGAGAGAGAGAGAGGTGAGAGAGAGAGAGAAAGGTTTTTCCTCAAGGCCGAATCCATTAAAGCTATACCGTTGATCGAAAAGCAAAGTTGTCCGCTTGGAAAGCTCTTGTCGTCGATAAATCTTACGGAAATCCTGTCTCCCTAACCCAAGATCCGCCATTTTATCTCTTTTTTTTTTTTTCCTTACCTCGAAGATATATCTCTGAGGAGTATGTTACACGTGTACATGTATATATATATACATATATATAATATGTATAAGTAACACACATAAGGATTTTATTCGTAGCTTTATGAATTATTTACGATTCACCTTTTGGTTTGTTTTCTCGTGTCTTTTCATTTTCTTCCGTCCCTTTTTCACAAAATTCGATTTCGTATATATATATATATATATAGTATATATCGAGATATGTAATAACATATGGTTATACATATTGATGATATGTATAATTATTATTCTACTCGTGTAGAATTGTGGTCACAATTGTAATATGTTTTGATGTTTTACAATTTTTATTATTTATATTGTTTTTTGTTTTATTTTACTTTTTTTTATATTTTTTTTATTCATATAACTGTATTTTAGTTAATTTTAAAATTATACATAATATATATTATAATAATAATATAATAATTATTATATAATTATTATTTTATATTAATATAATAATATATATTATAATTATTTTTATTAAATTTATATATATGTATGTATGTATGTTTGTATTTATATAAATTATGAAAAAAAATATATATATATATATATATTTATTTATACAGAAGAACAAGAAGTTGGGCATAGCCTCGTTAAAAAAAGCTCGCAATAGAAAGAAAATGAAACGAGCATGTTCGTGACCACGTGTTGGTGTATATATATACAAATACATATGTACATCCTTGTAGGAGAGGGTTGCTTTCTCGTTAAAAATTCAAGACGGAGGGTAGTGACGCCGTAGTCCATCGAATTTCCATAAAAGTCTATGTTAACAGTTGAATGCGTGTGCATTAGTGTACACACATTTACACATAAACACATTCATACACGTTCTCATTCATTCTCATTTATTTACTTGATTCCGATCATATATGTTAATTCATTGAATATACATACACACACACACACTCACACACACACACACAAACATATTAACATATATACACAATAAAAAGATATATCTTACATGTTGGTCAAAACAATAATAATAATTATATTCTATGGTTTAAAAAGAGAAAGATAGATGAACTTCGTATGATATGGAAAAGGTGTTTAGTCAGGGGTTGACCTGAATTCAGGTGGGGTGAATCAATACCCTGCCTGTTCACCTCGCAGTTACCTTGGCAACCAGACTCCTTCCTTTATTAAATATAACCTGCCGGTTTGCCGTCTCTAAAAAAAAAAAAGCCGTCTTTTGGGTTGTACAAAAAAAAAAAAACAAAGTAATTAAGAAAACAAACAAAATGATACAAAGGAGACATGTTTTTTTTTTTTTTTTTTAAATAACTAAACAACTACAACAAAAATGTCCTTCTTTTCTTTTTATTGTTTATGATATAGAATGTAACCTGTGTATGTGTATGTGTGTGTGTTTGTGTGGAAAACCCTTTTTACTTGTAACAATTCACTTTCATTTAAGAAAGGGAAAGAGAGAGAGGAAGAGAGAGAAAAGTGTTAGGTGAAGAATGGATGAATGGTTTGGATAAAGGAAGAACCTTGGTAAAGAACTTCAAGGTATAGTGTACGACGATCTTCGTGCGTCTAATAGGGGCTTACGACCTTGAACTAAGGATCCGCTCGAGTTCGACGAACCTACCATCCTCGAGCAATGGCTAACCCACCCTTTCGAATCTACTAAACATCCCTACTATATTCTTTCATCGTACTTTTACTTCTAACGTTAGGGGTTGAAATTGTAACTGATATCATTCTGTATCTCTATTTCTTTTATCTTTCTCACTTGATTTTATCAATTTTTTTTTTTTTAAATATTTAACCACTTGACTGTGGAATTTAGTTTGAAAAGATTACCACAGGGCTCGCGGAATGAAAAAAAAAAACAAGCAACGACGTGTATACACGTCTAACGCACCGCACAGTAGAAATTTGGTTCGACGTATATACACGTCGAGAACGCACTCAACTGATTAATTTTATTTTACCAATAATACCAATTGTAAATCTTGTCTCATGTAAATCAATGAAATTTTGTAGATAAATATTATAATAATGAATATATGAAAATAATTAAAAAAAAAAAAAAAAAAATTGCTAATGAAAGAGATGATAAAAAAATTAAAAAAAAGAAGAAATTGTTCACGTTAGATTAATTTTTTATTAATATTTTTTTTAAAAGTTAATTTAACTGTTGCACTCTATACAAAGGATTTCTAATCAACAAAGTGTCGCCCTCTATCGATTGAACGAGAAACATTCACGACTGTTAAATGGTTTGAAAAATAATGTCTTCGAGTATATTTTAATCGAATATTTGTTCACACTGAGATTGAAAATAATAAAAGATGGAATATTGGAAACGGAAGTCATCCTGCAATTACATTCTGTCACCCTGTATATGCATATACATATACATAACTAAATATATATATATACATACATGAATTTAATATGTATGTATATATCTGTGTACATGTATCTAATTAATGCATGTATTATTTACAAATACATGTACATATGTGTATATATATATATATATATATATAAACATAATTATGTATGTATTATGCATGAATGTTATATGGATGTATTTAATGTATGCATATATTATTTACCAATGTATATATGTGTGTATGTATTTATGTATATACTCATGCATATATGTATTATGTTTTCTTCTATTTTTTGGTCTTTCACGTTCATGCACTCTCTCTCTCTCTCTCTCTCTCTCTCTCTCTCTCTCTCTTCTCTCTCTCTTAGTACACTCTAGATTCGAGCAGTAAGAAACAACTATTTATAACTTGGTAACGAGGTCCTCGGTCTGATCTTATGAAACGTCGCCCTGGCAAATTTGTTTCTCAACACTGGTGATGGTGAGTAAGTAAAAGTTGACGAAAGAAATTTCCTCTTTGTTAACATAATCGATCCGATCTTATATACTTATATATATACATACATATATATTTCAAATACCGTATTACCGATCAATCATGGAGACACTTTATTTCGTGTTCATGTAAATATTGAAATATAATATATATATATATATTTAATTCATAGTCTTTTCATTTATTTTAAACATAAATAATAATAAATAATAGATAAATAAATATATGAAAAAAATAATAAATAAATAATTAAAAAAAAGCTGTATAATTAGAAAAAGGAAATTCCTCGATTAACAGGTTAATAAGAGTAACGAAAAAAGAAATAATTAATTAAATCAAACTCATAATCAGATAGAAAGAAGGTTTTTTATTTTATTTTTTTTTTTTTTTTTTTTTTTTACGTAAAATAGACTTCATTATTTTTGCGTAAATAATTTTGCGTATGTTGAAAAAAAATTTTTTCTGTAAAATACAGTTTGAAAGAAGAGACCAAAAGGGTTGGTAGAGAGAGAGAGAGAAAAAGAAATTTAAAATTAAATGTAAACTAATTGCGATTCAAACTAACGAGACACGAGTACATTTTGCATTTACTAAAGAAAACATTTATATCAAAATGAAAGAGAGAGAGAGAAAATTTTAATATCTTTTTTTCCCCCTTTTTCCACCCTTTTTCATTATAATTGTTATTAAAATAACAGTACTGTGTCCATCTTCCTATCTTTTTATCTTTCTCATTATTACATCCCTATCTCAATCTATTTATCTCTATCTTTTTTCCCTTTGTCTGTTTTATTCTTTGCAAGTTTTTCTTTTTTCTTTTTTTTTTTTACAATCCTCTTTTCTTAATCTAACTTTTTCTTTCAACAAGTAAAAAAAAAAAGAAAAAAAGAAGAAAAAAAAAAAGATGTAAAAGTATCTTCATGCGAAAAATATTTTTAATTTTATACATTTTCCTTTTGTCATGTTAATTTTCTTGATTTTTCCAACCCCCTTTTCAAATTTGATACCTTACAATTAAATAACATATATATATATAATAAATATTTAACCCCATAAATAGGCCGCTCGAATTAACTCGAGCACCCTAAAAACCGGCCGATTTCCGCACGCTCGAGTTAACTCGAGCGGCCTATTATTTTAACATTTCTATGATTTTTTTTTTATACTCAAATATAATAGAAAATTGTAAATAAGAATGTAAAAGCAAAGAAAAAGAATCGTTGTTGTTTGTTTTTTTCTTCCGAAATAAAAATTCGGAAAAAGAAAGATTAAAATAGTCGACGTACGTGTAACATCGCAATATTCGTCTCTTCTCTTTTTGCAATGTGAAACAAAATTCAAAATTATTCTAAAAATATTCATTATTTCTGTACTTGTTTTTTTTTTGTCAAAACAATCTTCAAAACTATGTTTTTATGCAAAAGAAAAAAAAAGTGATTTTATTTGGCCATTTTTTTTTTCTTCAAAATCATTGCTGCTTAAGGGGGTTAAATTCGTTTGAATTTAAGGTTAGAAAACAACCTTACTAATATATATATATATGAAAAAGAAGAATAAGATAAATTAAAAAAAGGAAGACTAGAAAACTTAATTATTGATCGTAATTAATTTTTAATTAACACACTTCATTTACTTTTGTATTTTACGTCATTAAAAATTGAAACAAAAAAGAAACGTTCGATAACGATTCGTTATCTTTGGCGGGAAAATTCAAACAACTCGACCATTCGTTACTTTCGTACTAAACTTTTAAAAACGATGTTTCGTTTTCTATCTGTTTCTCACGAATAAAAAGAAAGTAAGTGAAAGAAAGAAAGAAAGTAAGAAAGTAAGTGAAAGAAAGAGTAATTATCGTTTGGATTAAAAAGAAGACCGTCTTAGTTTAAACTTATCGCCGATTTTTCTCGATTCTTGAACTCACCCTTGCCAATTTGAGTGAAAAGAAAAATTAGAAGAAAAAAAATAAATAATAGGAGTTGGAAAACGAGGAGAAGGAGGAAGAAGAGTAGGAGCAGGAGTAGGAGGAGGGGGAAGAGGAGGAGGTAAACAAAAAAAAATTGAAAAAATAAAGAAGAAGAAGAAGAAGAAGAATAAGAAAGAAATTAGTTCTGCTTACGATAGAGACGACGTTAGTGGTTACGGTTAAGCTCGTTTTCTTGGCAGATCGGATTAGTGTTCCAGTTTACGATCGAAGACGAACGACGACAACGCCGAAGGGAGAAGAAACCGTTCAACCGAATAATCCAACGGTAAGGATAAAGAGATAGAGAAAGAAAGAAAGAAAGAAAGAAAGAGACAAAAATAAAACTTAAAATAAAAAAAAGTGAAAGAAATATACTAGGGAACTGAAACACACAAAAATGAAAGCAAAAGAACAAATAATTACATTTATTTAATTATTATTCACGGAACACGTTTTTTTCCCCTAGGTGATATACAACATCAAAAATATTCAATGGTATTCGGATAACGTAATATCTCGTCAAAATGTTTTCTCTTTTCTTTTCTTTTTCTTTTTCTGATAAGTTATTCCAATTGGATGAAAAGATAAAAAAAAGAAAAAGAAAATAAAGATGATCTTTCTTTATAGTTAAGATAATTAAATAATTCTTGTTGAGAGAGCGTGTTTTAAAGTTCGAACGTACACGTATATGTGTATTTTGAGAATATCATATTTGGGTCAAATATATTAGAGAGTTTTATAACCAGAAAAAGAAAGCAACGATAATCTTTGATTCTTTTTTTATTTTCTTTTTTTTTTTTATTATTATTATTATTATTATTATTTTATAATTAAAAGTAGGCCAAGTTGTTTCTCATCAATACATTTCGTATATAGACGAATTAGAATTTGAAATTATGCTTATTGCTAAATTTGTTTTTAATCACATGAAATATATATTTCGTTAAAAATATAATATTTATTATATATATATTTTTTTATTTATTTATTTAATTTATTTACGTTGTAATATTTAAATGCAAAACTCGTGCAGCGTTGTTTTCAATAGTTTTCGTATATAGATGAATTAAAATTTGAAGTTATGATATTGCAAAATTTTATTTTAAATCAAATGAAATATGTATTTCTATAAATATAATCTTTATTATATTTTTTTATTATTTTATTATTATTTTGTTTATTTATTTACGTTGTAATATTTAAATTCAAAACTCGTGCAGAGTTGTTTCATCAATAATTCTCTTATATAAACGAATTAGAATTTGAAGTTATGCTATTGCAAAATTTTATTTTCAATCAAATGAAATATTTATTTTTATAAATATAATCTTTATTATATTATTTATTTATTTATTTAATTTATTTATTTTGTAATATTTAAATGCAAAACTCATGCAAAGTTTTGTTTATGCATTAACGTTAAATCAAATATCTCGTTGGTTTTTTTTTCTTCTTCTTCTTCTATTCTTTCATTTCATAATTAAGGGATAAATAATAATCAATACTTGAACATAAACGTAATACATTTTCTATCAAAAAATGAATTAAAATCACGAAATTAATAATTCTATGTGTTCCTAGAATCCCATATCTATATACACATTTATACATTTAAATAATACATATTCAAACTGTTCATTAAAGTGAATACATTTGCAATTAATTAAAAACAAATCATTTAATTCATCGATCGATCTTCTGTCATTTATCATGTAAATCAATTTAATCGAAATACGATGTCATCGTACCAAACACATATTTCACACACACAGACACATATATTATCCTCATAAATAATAATAATAATAAAAATAATAATCTCTTTCAAAAGAATAATAGAGTAGTCTGTATACAATGCAATATTCAGTTTGGCAAATATTAGAAAAAGTGTATTTATAAGTTTTTCTTACCACGAATAAAACATAAAAATATAAAGTCCCATAAAGATGATGGTAAAAGGAAATAAATGAGACTATTTTCTTACACAATGATTGAACTACGGTTTACGAGAGACTAAATTCGTTTACAAAACACTTGTGTATTCCTTTCACAGTTCAACTATAAAATAGTATCAAAGAAAATCCTTAGGTGTGTCAGAGATAATAATGCTGTCTGGTAAACTCGTTCAATGACACATCCCTTATCGTGTTTCTTCGACATTTTATTTCTTTTCTTTTCTTTTTTTTTCTCTCTCTCTCTATTAATGGCTTCAATCCAAAACTACTCCCTTTGTCTATCTATATGTGTGTGTGTATTGACAAAATAACAAGGGACAAAATAAAATTGCATTCAATTTCGTACTTGGCTTTCCTCTTTGTTTGTTGTTCAACCAAAAAAGAACATTTTGTCCTATTACCAAATTGACAAAGAAAAAGTACTAAAAATACAGACTCAAATGAAATAAAAGGATGAGACATCAATGTCAAGAAAAAATCGATCATCTGTAAGCTTTTATGATTGGTCCAAGACCTCTCTCTATCTCTCTGTCTGTCTCTCTCTCTCACCCTTACCCTCCTCCCACCTTTATCCTACCTTTATCATTGGCTTTTGGAATGATGATCAAATATTCTACAAATCTAATAAATCTTCTTTTATCGATCAACTTTATCTTCGTTCTCATAATCTCATAAAAAAAAAATGTATTCTAATAAGAATTCATCATTATTTTTATGTTTTTTTTTTGTTTGTTTGTTTTTTATTCCTTTTTTTTTATTACATTACATGACTAATTTGTAATTGTTCATTGAATATAAATACAAAATAACAAATAAATAATAAATAATATTTTCTACAATTTGAAATCTAATTACGTGTCACGTTGTTTGTTCCCAATGGACTCCTAAACTACTGAACCGATTTGAATAAAATTGTGCACCCTGTGTGCAATTTTATTTCCATCAGTTTAATATGCAAATGGTTTTTAGTTGTGAAGAAAGAAAAAGATTGGAAACAATTTTCTTTTTTCTTTTCTTTTCTCATTATCATCATCAATCGGATGTTACCTTGAAATCTGGCAAACATTTACTTGCTATTAAATTGGCTCTCTTTTAAAAAAGCAAAAGAAATAGAAAAAAGCGCGAGAGAGAGAGAGAGAGAATTGAGAGAAGAGGTTTGGCAACGATTTCAGTCATTTACATCGTGGCTTGAAATCAACAGCAATATAGTCTACATTTTTAGTGGTCATTAATTTAAGGAGACGAATATTTGATAAATAAATGTATGAGAGTGAACTGAGCAAATGTTTTGTTTTGTTTTTCTTTTTTTTTTGCTTGGAAAAAAGAGAAAGAAAATGAGTTGACAAACACTCGCGTATTTTTGTGAAAATTATCGTCCAATTTATCGATGTTACTCGTGTTTAGTTGTACTCGTACTTGTCTTACAATTTTACTCGTATATAAAGAGTAAAATATACATATATATATAGGGTGGTACAATCGTAAAGGGGGTAATTCTACATGAAAAAATAAATCGAAAATATAGAATTAAAATTGTTCGTTTGAGGCTTTGTTTTCGAGAATATCAACTTTGAATTTTCACGCAGTACGCGTCTACTTGATCTGAAAAGTTCGTAGGTTATTTCCGAAAAGTCCGTTATTACTAAGATACTTATCACAAACCATAGGGTTGTGTCATGGTTGCGTCAGGGTCTCTCTTTAAGGGTTAAAAATATCATAGACGACGGTCGTAAGTGAAAAGAAGTATCAAAGCAAGGGAAGTAAGGGCATCTTGTAAAGTAACTTCTCCAAGGTGGTAGATACAAGTTACAGGAAGTTAGTGCCAAGCTTCGTGGCTAGCCCAAGTGCTTTTGCAAAAGTCCCTCCCCCCCCCTTTCCCCCTTAACCCCTAACCTCAATCCTCCCCCTATTTCGTTTCATAGTCTTCTTCATCGTCATGATGTTCGTCGTAGTTGTGTTAAAGTTTTCCCCGTGGTTTTCAGTTGAATGTAATAGTAAGTGTGTCACGTACGTGTTCACGTGGATTTCTAAAAGAATTCTACCATTTCTACCGTAAAAAAAAAAAAAAAAAAAAAAAAAAACAAGAGAGAAAAGAATTTGTCATACGACGAATCTCAACGACGAATAAACAAATCTTTGTAAAAAAAAAATTCCTTTGTTCATATTTTTTTTTTTTTTTCATTAACAAGAATTTCTCAAGAGATGTTTATTGTTAAAACAATTGAAAAGATATATCGGTGTGTAAAATGAAGAATTTTATTCTACAATTATTTAATATTTAATTATTTTTCAAACGTCAAAAATATTTCGACACAAAAATTTGTCCACTTTTATATAATAATTTAATTATATTTATTGAAAGATCATATTACGCACACATGTGGTCAAACATTTTAATAGGAAAAACGATTGATTTATTTTTTTTTTCTTGTTGTTGTTGTTTTTTTTTGTTTTTTTTTTTTTGTTTTTACTTTACGTCAAAATTTCAACAAGTTTTATCGTTCTACGTGGTCAAAATTTATTCGCTATCAATCCTAGTATGACCAGAGACAGAGATGGGTTTTCATAGTTTTAACTTCCTCGTTTTATTTTTTTTTGTTTGTTTGTTTTGTTTTGTTTTGTTTTTAAACCATATCGTCAAACACTATAAATCAAAATCTGTGGGAAAATTGATATGTATTATTAAAACGTAGGTGTGAAAAGTAGAAAAGTATCATCATCTAATACCACAAACTATGATGTTTATCGTTCGTTTATCCATGAAAAATTTGTTATCAAACGTGAATTTTTATTATTTCTCATGCGACATCATTTACCATCAATTCAAATTTGACGAATTTTTTTTTTTTTTTTTCAATGAAAAACAAAACGAAAGAAGATTAACGTAAACACTCGATATTTTTGTTCTAATGTTAAATGTGTCTGCGTGTGTGTGTGTAAATTTTGGAAATAAATCTCATCTACGTATTATAATTTTTGATTTCCCATATATTTCATTGATTTAATCAAAGAGTTTAAAAACAACATTTGAAGGATAAAAAAATCATGAATTGTTTCTTCCCCTTTCAATAAACAAAATATCTGAGAAATGTTTTTATTGATTGAATTTAATTTTCTTCTTTTTTTTTTTTCGTGTAACATCAACAATTTAGGTACTTTCGTATGGAAGAGGAGAATATTTTAGACACAAGAGAGAGAGAGAGAGAGAGAGAGAGAGAGAGAAAATAATTCAAGATCGTTAATACCGTATTTCAAAGCTTTAAAGCCGGTTGGCCAACCAGCAAACTAACTCAACCGACTTTATCGTTGAATATGTAATGATCTTAGTTGGTATTTGGGTTCTTGTTAGATCGATTTGCCATTTTACTTTTGTTACCTGAAATTCAAGATTATTCTCTAGAGTCTTCTTCTCGAGAGTTTATATATGTAATTATAACTTTTACCTCTGCTTGCACGAAGAAAATTAATTGACTTAAATTTATCCGATTGTGAAAATGAATCGTTATTTGAATCTATGTATTATATATATATATATATATATATGAGAAGATTTAATCGATATCTTTAAATCATCTAAGATAAGTAAAGTTATCTATTACAAAGTCTTTAAATTTGTAATTTCCAATGTAAAAAAAAATACAAAAATTATAAAAGAAATTTTACTAATAGTGTTAAAATGCAAAGAGTTAAAAAGAACAACAAAAATAAATGTCATCTATAAATTATTAATATTAATTAAAATAAACAAAACAAAATACACAAACTATCATAAAATCACTCACAAATGTAAAACGTTTGAATATTTCCAAATAAAATAATAAAATATAATAAAAATGATATATTATTAATAATATTCATTTCATTCGCTCACAAATATAATAAATTTCAATATTTCCATTCGAGTCTAATCAAAATGGGAAAACAACAACAACAACAATCTTTGTCATAAACAAATACTATAAATTGTAAATAACATTTCGTTACAGTCCAGTATCATAAATTATTATTAATACGATAATACTATAATTCATTTTGTGCTGTTTTTTTTTTTTTTTTTTTTTATAATAATTAATTAAAACAAAGACTTACCAGTCTGAACGAGTTTGAGAGCGTTGGCATTGTGTTGTTTAAGTGAATCGTTGAGATTCGGCTGAGTAAGATCCTTCAAAGGATTATTAGCAATACTTGTGGTAGTGATAGCTGCAGCAGCAGCAGCGGCGGCTTCATCGCCAATAATATTTCGATTGTTTAACATATTTCGGCCTTTTTTTCGAGACACTTGTCTCGAATGTTGATCACGAAGAATTATGTTATTATCTTGATCGTTATCTTTATCGTAATCGTCACGTACCTTATGATCCCTTCTTCGTTTGGTTTTATTACGTAATTGTTTATCCTTATTACTTTTATTATTATTAATATTAATATTATTATTACTAGTATTATTATAACTATTATTATTAATAATTATATCAATATTATTTTTATTATTATTATTATTATTATTATTATTATTATCGTTTTTACGTTCTATCTTATCTCGAACTTGAATTATCTTCGTTCGATTCTCGTAACATTCATCTTTCGTAGTTTCAAGTTTGACGACAGGAAGTAAATTACGATTAATAGGATTTACTTCTTCCCGATGATGATGATGATGATGATAATAATTACCGGAACTTGATGAAACACTTTGATAATTATAATTAGCGTTCAATGTCAATGACTCGTAAGATTCCCGAAATGGATTTTCATATAATCGAAGAAGTTCCTCGAGCGGAAAAATGACGAACATTCCAAGAAAACGTAATTGAACGCTTTAAACGCAATGTTATTTTTTTCGCAATCAATTTCACCGTTGATATTTTTCCCGTATAATTTGATTTGGTCGTTGATACGATTTTTTTGCAATTTAAATTCGTCCTGTAAGACAAACTTTTGAATTTTCTCGATGATACGTCGATTATTGTCCTTGTTGATAATATCTTTGATAACAATTTGTCTCTTGTTATTATTAATAACGATATTTTTATTAACGACAATGCTGTTGTTGTTTTTTTCGATCTGGCCAAAGCCAACATTTCGAAGCAACGAATCATCCTTGACGATACCCTTCCGATCGGTTGTCCAACGATTCTCCACGAACAACCGCATGTTTTTATTCGATCACACTTTTAAATCATTCCCGTTAGTTTTTTATTATTTTATTTTATTTTATTTTATTTTATTTTATTTTCTTTTTTTTTCTTTTTTCATCATTCGATCTTCCGTATTATCAATTGATATTTTTTCATCTGTAATCAAACAAAAATAAATTATAATTTATATTTTATTTTATAATAACATTTCGTTATTATGAAATAACATTTAAGGACATGAAATTCATATAAGTACTTTATATAATCAAATTTGTATTTGATTATTTCTGTATTTGTATTTCGTATATTTGTTCAAACCAAAAATATACATCTTGAAAGTTGTTTTATAAAATATCACACAAAATAACAATAAAAAGCTTCAAAGGTTTTTAACACAAATGTCCTTTTTTAAAATATAAAATATCTATCAAATGTTTAAATATACAATAAACATTTTCAACGATACATTGTACGTGAAATTATTTCAAGATAATTGTAAAAAAATTCACCGAGTATAACATTTCATATATATTAAACGTTATATTAATTTATATTAAATAATGTTAATGTGAATATTAAACAAACCGAATAGAAATTTGTTCAACGATTTAAACAAATTCTTCCAATTTTTTTCGATTACAAATATTCGAAATATCGTTGTATGTCTATGTATGTATGTATGTATGTGTGTGTAAAGATGAATGCATTTAAAACGATGATCGAAATAATATAATAATTGATTAAATTGGTAATACTTAATTGAATAAATTTAATTGAAAAAAGAGAGAGAGAAAGAGAGAGAGAGATCGATAATTTAATTCAGAAAGAGAGAGAGAGAGAGAGAGATAAACTGTAATACGATTACATTTAATTTAGAAATATTTATCATTAAATACCACATTTCCATTGAAACATGAATTATTTTATATGATATCCGTTTACCCAAATTGTTTTATAATTAAATTATAATATATTTCGTTGCATGTTGTTGTGTTTCCTTTATTGCGCAAAATCAATGAAATATTCTTTATTTTATTTTATAAATTCATCTTAAATACTTCAAAAAAGGATACATTATATAATATATCTTTATATATATATAATACTACTGTGCGTGTGTATGTCACTGAACTCCTCCTAAACGGTTGGACCGATTTTAATGAAATTTTGTGTGTGTCTTCAAATGGATTTGAGAATGATTTTCTGAAAGCTATTCGTTTATTTTGTTCTAATGTTACGACACTTACAACAGTAAACGTAGCTAATATGTACATGTGTTTGCTTTTTATCAAACGAAGAACCATATGTGTATGATACTTGAAATGATCGATCGAATTTTCCATTTTGCTTTTATAAAATAAATTCTAATCTTTCATTTTATCTCATTTTATCTATGGTAAAAAAAAAAAAAACAAGAGCAAGAAAAAAAAGCCCCCAAGTTGGATATAAATTGGAAACCAAATTAATATTTCCCTCTTTTCGAGAATAATCATTCCAATTACGTTAATTAATTGATTTACGAATAATAATTAATTATTGTATAATAAATATTAATTAGTATATTAATTAATAATTAATTATGAATATTTTTATTTATTTTTTTAACACACACGTATTTATTTTGTATTAAAGATAAACAACTACTGTTAGTTGCATTAAATCAAATGAAATATGTGCCCATAATTATGAAAGTTGATCTACTAATTGTAAGTCAAAATTAAAAAGAAATGAGTTTATCAGTTTAATAATTAATTAAATAATTACATTAAATAAATTCAATGTAATTTAAAAACGATATTGTCGAAAATGAATCGTCAGATAATTTTTGTTTTTTTTTTCAATATTGAATAGAATTCATATAATGTTCAAATAGAAATCTTGAAATATCTCGAAACAAGAGATACATGACTTAGACGACTTTCATAATTATGGGGGTACATATATCGAAAAAAAAAATAAAAGAACATTTTAACAATATATGCAATTACTTGTTTTTTTTTTGTTGGTTAATTCATGTAAATTGGATTGAAACTCGAAGGTTTGATAATTAATCAAAATATACATGCACGATACGTATACTAATAAACTTGGTTATTATTAACATACATGACAAACATGCTCTGATTACATAAAAGGTATAGTATCTATCTATCTATCTATCTATCTATCTATCTATCTATCTATCTATCTATCTATCTATCTATCTATCTATCTATCTATCTATCTATCTATCTATCTATCTATCTCTTTTATTCTTTGTATATAACACACTCTCACTATAATAGTTTGTTTTAATCCCAAGTAAATATCTTGAATAAAGTGCGAGTAAAACCTTGGCTAACATGCAACCACGGAAATCGTTAACGTCGACGAATAAGATTAAGTAATTGCTTGATACTATGCTATCATAGTTAAACCAATGGAAATTAATAAATTTATGTCCAACTAATCACTTTTATTCCCTATTTTTTTTTTGTATAAATAGAAAAACAAAACGTTGCATATTTTTTTTCTTACACGCTACGAAATATTTGCATTAATTCAAAACGAATAGGTACGTAACTTTAATAAAAAAAAAAAAAAAAATTCTATTTAAAGAAATGAAATGAATAGAAAAGAAAATTTTTATTTCATTTTAAAAAGTACACCACGCAAAGTTAATTACTCTCTCTCTCTCTCTCTCTCTCTCTCTCTCTCTCTCTTTCTCTTTCTATACTGTTTTTTTCTATTTCTTGAAAGAAATATGTTTAATTATGCACATAAATGAGTAGAGTAGTTCTTTATTAGGTCGAGTCATAAGTAACTTCCGATGTGGACTATCATCGGAACTGACTTATCAGTGCATTTGTCTCATAAAAAATGGAAGTTATTTATGACTCGACCTAATATATCTTCTTTCATAACAATAAAATATTTCTGTTTATACAAAAGATACAGATAAACAAGAAGAAGAAGTAGAAGAAGAAGTAAAAGGAATAGTTTCAAATACTGAACTACCAACATTCATATATATATATATATATATTGTATATTCACATTGTGGAAAAATATGAAAGACTATGAAGATTTATGAGAATATTTATCTTTATTTACAAAAAAAGCAAACCCAACAGTACTCCAAAGGGATATGAAAGAAAATCGTACCCATATTTTTCATCCTCCATTAGGCCTACAATATCCAAGGGTTTCGCAGAATTTTATATAAACGAAAGTAAGAAAAATATTTGATATTAATCATTGATCATTTAATGTTTCATTAAAAAATAACCTAAGCTTTATCACAATACATCAACCTTTGTCATATTTTGGCTCACATGAGCCACAATAACACGTGTTCGAGTATCATTATCAATAAAATATAATTTTGTTATTGCAAACTAAAGATAAATCTCCTTTGAGAAAATATTTATTAATTTATTTAAACTTGTTCTTTTTATTTATTTATGTTAATTTATTTTCTAAGAAAATATCAAGTTTTCCTGTTGTGGTCGTACTGAATTGAAATCTTTCAAAATTAAATTTACCAAGATGAAACACATTGAATTATTTCATTGTCCAATAACATTAACAATATTAAAATATATATTCACAATAATACTTAAGAATAAATATAACAATAATAATAATAATAATAATAATAATAATAATGAATATTTCTAAATGAAAGTAAAAAGGAAAATTATTTTCTTATTTAAATATTAACACATCACAAAAGCTTTGCTTAATTTTTCTCTCTTATACTATGAGAGAGAGAGAGAGAGAGAGAGATTGCTTATGCATTTACGTGTGGCCCTTGTCATTGTTCCCGATAATTGAATATTCTTTATAGAATAGTTAAATGGATTTCGTTCATCCTTTGACATTATTATGTTTATGCATAGGTGTAATTAACAATTTTATATAAAAAAGAAAAAAAAACACAAACAATTTATACAGGTATATATAAACGTATAGAAATTATCGTTTATCAGATAACATAAACAAAATTTCATAAGCCGATCGATCAAACGTAAATCTATCTTTTTATTGAAAGTAGATAATCAATTGAAAACTTTGTTATTTTTTTCTCTTTCATTTAAAAAAAAAAAAAAAAAAACAATTTTATAAGATAATTATCGAGATACTTTTTTATTATCTACATTTTCATATATATATATATATATTCCAAATAAATTCAACACATATATTAGGTGTACCTATTTAATTCAGTGTTTGACAGTATTTTAAATTCATTGCATGAAAATTGCAATCTTTTTGTTTTTAAAAATAAATTCTATAGTTACCTGAAAAATAAAAAATAAAAATAATTGAAAATAAAATACAAACTATTTAAAATATAATAAAACACTCTAACATAAGATGTTACTTAACAAATAAATATTAAATTTCGTTAATTAATTGATACACGTACCTAATATTTTATATCTTCTCAATTTTATCATATTTTTTTTTTTTTTTTTTATAGATTTATCAATAACAATTTTTTACGAGAGAATTAAAAAAAAAAAAAGAAAAAATAAGAAGAAAATAGGGTTTTATTGGATTACCGGGATGGGAGGGTGGAAACGTTAAAATGGCGTGATTTTTATGAGAATACAATTATAATCTAATATGGAGTGGCTTTCAACGTTAAAGCATAGCACTTAAAGCAATCTCTCTCTCTCTCTCTCTCTCTCTCTCTCTCCCTCTCTTTCTATTTCTATCTCTACCTATATTTATTTCTTTATATATCTCTTTTATCCCATAGGACAACGTGGTGTTCAAGTTTAACTAATAAGGGCGATCTTTCGTTACGAAATATTCTCTATAATGAAATGCATTATGTATTAACCACTATTGCCGTACTTTAATCTTTGCTATAGGTCGGATCTTTCAAAAAGGGATTTTATATTTAATTAGAACCTTCCAACAAATTTTCTCTCTCTCTCTCTCTCTCTCTCTCTCTCTCTCTCTCTCTCTCTCAAGAATAATGAGGAAAAAAAAATATATAAAATAAAATTGAAAGACAAATCTTGTTTCAATCTAACTCCTCTCTCCCCCTCTCTCTCTCTCTCTTTCTCAGACATGACGTTTATAAAAAAAAAAGTAAAAAAGTCCATTTTTAACCGAGCATAAATTACAGTTACATTAATGAAAACTAGAAAAAAAAAAATGTGTTCGATCGCAAGATGGTAAAAAAGCAAAAAAAGAATCCTCTTTTTGATATTCAACCATCAGATTATAAGTGTAAATAATAATAAGATTAGAGGGAAAAAAACTTAGTAGCGATATTTAAACCAACTTTAATGAAATGAATTTAATTAAAGATATTATATACGGTTGGAAGAAGAGTTTAGGTTGTTGTTATTAAAATCTTTTATTGCATAGTTTCAATTTGTACGATTAGTACGATTCAAAGTTTTGTTAATCGTTTAACAACACACTACAATTGATTTTATCACACACATAAATCTTATTTCTTACAAGTTCTAGTTATGGTTTATTAAAACACGTTCGTCACACCCAGAACCCGTTTCGATTGAATTTCTCGTCAGGCCCAAAATTCTAATGTCGGCGCGCCTACTTAAAGTAAAAAATGCGATAAATAGAAATATCAACAATGTCAATCCAAGTATTATGATTGAAGAACTGCATCCGAATTTAATTACATTTTAATTGATTGGAAAATAAAATCCTGATAATATTTTGATATCAATGATAAAACGATTATTATGTTTGAACGTGTTTAAAAAGTTTTAGAATGAACTATGTTGAAAAAAAAAAAAAAATAGAAAAAGATAAAGAAAAGTAACAAAAAAAAAAAAAAAAAGAAAGAAATCTACTCAAAAGTTTAAAGAATCCTCGAGGGCCGATGCAGAAAACGAGTTTCTTAATTACACACCCCTGACTCTCAGAATTTCCACGGATAATTAATTGATGAGTAGTGAGAAGAAGGAAGGGTTAAGAGGAGAGAGAGAGAGAGAGAGAGAGAGAGAAAGTAAGGGATTGAAATTCAACGGCTCAAGTAATTACTGACCCTTAAAACTATTACGACTTTTATTATAAAACAACCCATATTATACACATTTGTTGCCTATGCAACAGTTTCCTTTCTTTTTGTTTTTTGTTTTTTTTCTTTTTCTTTATTTCTCTTCATTTTTTGTCCCACATGTATACCAACCTAACGGGAAAAAAGGTAAAAGGGGAAAAAAGATATATGGAAAAAGGTTTTGCAATTCGTTCATTAACACAAACACACACACGCTTTTACATAGAAGTAATTAAATAGTATATCTCTTTCATAGTATACTACTTATTTTTTTTGTCATGTTTTTTTTTTCTGTTTTAACACGTTCGTCGCCATGGTACCGTATACCGGAGATGGGCATGCTTCTCCGGGGGCCTCGTCACCGTATACGGTGACGCTCTTCTTGTTGAAGTTAAAGTATTTTTATTTTAATTGGAAAAACTTATCACATTTCCCATTTCGAAAACAAAATTATTATTTTCGGTAAATAAAAGATAGTTTTATATTTTATTGCGATTATAAATTGAGATATAAACTATCCTATCTTTCAAGTTGGATTAAACTGCACACAGTGTTCACAATTTTATTCAAATTGGTTCAGTAGTTTAGAAGTTCATTGCGGACAAACAACGTGACACGTATATATAAATATATATAGAAAGTGTTATATAATTATTATACAATATTTATAGTATTATATATGCATAATTATTTTCACTTTGTTAGGATATATAAAATTTTCTTTTTTACAGTGATAATAATAATTATTTCAAAAAGTATGAACAGTATTGGTATTGCAAAATTTGTCGAAAAAAAAAAAATACATTATTTATTCATTTGTACTTGACACCAATTATTAAATAATTCTTCTCGAATTGTATGTAATATTCATACGAGATACATGAGAAGTAACATTGAATTTTATGAAGAAGATGTAAAAGAGATAATACTCGACTGTAGTAGGGACTTTTGTAAAGCTACTTTGTGATTTAAAAGCTCGGTATTAGAAACGTATTAAATGCACCGTGAAATGTTGACTTGTACAGGTGATATTAGAATCGACATATGTAAATTTTCTATATACATATATATATATATATATATATATATATACGTGTAAATGTACATATACGATAGAAACGTTTCTATTGTTAAAAATTTTAATAACTTTCGTGAACTAATGTAAAACTCTCATACGTGTTGTGCGTATTACAATACAAAAGGTATGCAATGTGAATAGTATGCAATGTGAATGATATGCAATATAAATGAAAAAGATCTACTTTAAAATATCATTCGAAACAAAATTTACATATTCATTCGAAACTAATAACTCTCGATATATTACATGAATTTTGTTTTACAATACAAAATACAAAATAATAATATTAAAATGCCTATAAGGGGGATGTCGTGACCCACACCTAAGGTTTGTATCATAGTTTTAAATTAAACCTAAAATATTTTTTTTTTTTTTCAATAAAAACTTTGTTCTTTCAATTATCTGACCATCAGAACAAAATAATTGTCCCCTTTTATGTAAAAACTTTGTTTCAGTTTTACCATAAATTGTCATTTGCCAAAAATTCCATCTCTAGGTTTATAACATTCTCATGTATCCTATATTAAAATTTCATTGTTATCCTACCTATGCATATATATATATACATATCAATATATTCAAATTCAATATACGATATACAAATTTTACAGCTTATCAATTAACAAGTCATAAAAAAAAGTCTCCTCTTTTTTATATAAAAATTTAGAAATTTTACATTACAAACGAATATATCAAATATTTCAAAATTGGCAGTAGAAATTTGATACGAATATTCCTGTAATACACTGTATATAAAATATGTATATACACATGTATAATGATTGTCTAATCCACATATTCATGAAATTGAATATTACATATTTCAAAAAAATACAATATCAATGTCATTAATATGTAACCATGTTGCATGCAAATTTACAATATGTAAATCTATACAAAATATATATATCTATATATATATATGTATATATGTATGTATATATCTAAATCTGCTTTGAAACGAACTAAGGCTAGAGTTTCATGCGAGTATAATTAAATAAGTTCCGGGATATACGGTTAATATTTCAACGGGGAAATGCGAGCAAGTGAGAAAGTGGTTTTACTAGCTAGTCCCCTCCTCGTCACTAGGTCCTATCTATTTCTAAATTAATCTCTTGGATTAGACCACTTATAATTCTGTACTCGTTTAGAAATCTACGAGAACACGAGCAGTTCAATTCCGTTGATATTTCGATGATTTCTTTGATACATTGAAAAATCGACACAATTTTCTATTCTCGTCTTTTTTTTTTTTTTTTTTTTTTTTGTTACATCTCATCATCCTCTCTCTCTCTCTCTCTCTCTCTCTCTCTGTCTCTCTTATGTTAGTTTATTTTTCGTGAAAAATATTCAAAAGTAAATTGACAACTGAATGTTTGTTTTTGTCGTCGTGAAAGAGAATTTTCGTTGAAAAATCAAAAAGGGGTGTTCGTTGCATTCGACGTGACCAAAGAATAGAAAGAAAGAAAAAAAAAAAAAAACCCTTTATGTAGATATGCAAATATTTTTCTCTTATTGCACATGTCAGTAATAGGTTTGTCATTTTGAAAATCGTTTCACTACTTTTAACTGTCCTATACAGATAAATTTCCAATTTTTTTCTTTTTTGTTTTTTTAATAAATGCATATACCATTTTGACAATGTCATATTTTATTTATTTAATTTTAATTTTTTAGTAATTTTTTTTCTTACAATTATATATAATACTCTCACTGTATATTTTAATAAGAAGATATAATCAACTTGAAATAATCATTTACGATAACTGTTCGTGCTATTGTCACGCTAGCTTACATAAAATCCTCGAAAAGTACCTTTTTCGCCGATTTTACGGGATGTAAAATCACTGTAATCGTGTCAAAGCTGTGTCAATCAAAAATGAGGCCATGTAAATACGTTACCTTGAAGTGATAACTTTAAGGCTTCAGTAAATATACTTATTTACTCTTAATTTAACGATTCTACTTTGATTTCGTCGTAATCGGTAATGTCAAGTTAGAAAATCGGTCTAAACTTCAAATCCGGATCGTTTGTATTCAAATCAAAGAAATCTCCTATAATACAAATCTCCTTTCCTTTTTTTTATTATACAGCATGTGTACATAATAAAAGAATATACAGGGTGATTCTTGGAACGGAGGAAGGTAATAACTTTTTTTTTTTTAAGTAACAATAGAAAAAAATCATCTAGGACAAAGTTATATGACACAACAAATGTCAACTTTCTATGACCATTACTTTTTTCTGAAAATGCATCGATACACCCGCTAGATGCAGTTGCACTTTTTTTTTTTTAATGGAACCTTATATTTTTTTCTCTACACTATTCGATTCCCTTTTTTATTCTGCGTTAAAAAGTATTTAGTGAAGGTCATCGAAATGTCAATAATTTACGAGATACATATATATATATATATATGTCTATATATTTCATGTTTTATATCAGCAAATATAATATATATATACTTTATGTAATATTTATTTATCTATTCTTCTTCCTTTTATTTTATTTTATTTTTTTTTTGGTAATGTCAAACTCATTTTATTTTTCTAAATGAAAAGAAAGAAAGAAAGAAAGAAAGAAAGAAAGGGCTACATTTATATATATTTATTTAGTACAACGTTTCTCAAAAAGAGGATCTCAAAACACACTGTTTTAAAGCAATTCTCAATCAATGCAACTCCTCCTTTTTCTATTGGGCTTTTATCTTCAACCATTTCAATCGATTCCCTTTTCTTTCTTTCTTTTTTTGTTTTTTTGTTAAATCAATTTAAATCCAAATTGAGTTTCGATAGACGAACTATCAGCTTCTAATTCTATCTCTATCTCTTTCTCTCTCTTTTTCTATTTATTTCTCTTTCTTTATTTCAAACACAAGCACACACAAGTATTTTGTTATGTAATAATCATTAATTAATAATATAAAATTAAAATAGACTAAAGTAAACAAGACTTTGCATAATTATAATTAAAAGTAATACTTTTTTAATGGTGTAACACACTGTAGAATTTTTTTAATAATATTTTTAATATTTCAAAAACAAATAAGAATAAAATAAAATAATCAAAAGTAAATGAAAAAATATCGTTGATTAGAAACTAACCCCTTCCAAATTTGTTTTTTTTTTTTACACAGAAATTACTTCCTAACGGTATAATAATAATAATAATACTAATAATAATAAAAATGATAATGTGAAAACAGGGATAGTAATTATCTTAATTAGATGAATAGAACAAATAAACATAGTGTGAATGCGTTTAAAGGAAAAAGTAATTTTTCTACTTTCTCCCCTTCTTCTTCTTCTTCTTCTTCTTCTAAGTATATATATATATAGAAACGTGCGAAATTGGAGTTTTGCCAGAACAACCGATATTCCAGAACACTGAACTTCGTTTATTTTTCGTGAACGGGCGCGTGTCTTATAAGATATAAATATTTACGATTTCTTAGCTCGACTTGTAGAGAGAGAAACTTAGTAAGGGTAAAGTATAAAATAAGATTTTTCTTATACTCACAATCACTTTCTCTCACTTTGGTTATGATTCAAAGCAAAAAAGGATATTCACACACAAAGTACGTGAATTATTCTTATCAACAACATGCATATAATACTCATGCATTTTTATTCCTGTAAAATGATTACTAAAGTTTCTTTCATATTTTAACACAATTTTATGTCTCTCCAAGTATATAGTACATCTGTTCACGTGAAACACATTGAGAAAGAAGAAGAACAAAAAAGAAGAAAAAACATGTCTTTCTTTTTCCAATCGACAAAAAGATTTCCCTAGACGAGAACTATCGAAAGTCAATTAATTCTATGTCGCCTTCGATCGTTAAACTATGGTTCTTCTATCCCTTACCTACCCTACGTGTAAAACTACGCTTCGGTTAACCACGATTCTGTACGAGATTTTCCAATAATTCCGATATCTTCTAGAGAAAATCCTATTGGAATTGAGAATCCCTGATGGATTTCCCACAAAATGCTGTGACCAAGAAGAAGAAAGAGAACAAAAAAATATATATTAAATAGTCTCGTGTATTATTATTTATTACCTATCTATTTATTACTATTACTATTAATATCGTTACTGAAATACGACGATCTTTATAAAAAATATTAATTTTCAATTAACCTAATTATATTTAAATTAAAATAAATAAATTAAATTAAATAGTCTCGTGTATTATTAATATTACCTATCTATTACTATTACTATTACAATTAATATCGTTACTGAAATACGACGATCTTTATAAAATATTAATTTTCAATTAACCTAATACAATTTAAATTAAAATAAATAAATGAAATAATAAATTACATTAAATAGTCGCGTATACTATTATTACCTATCTATTATTACTATTACTATCGTTATTACAATACTATGAAAACGATCTTTATAAAAAAAAATATTAATTTTCAATTAATTTAATTATTATTTAAATTAAATTTTTGTTTTTATTCTAATTCGATAAATATAATCGAAATACATATATTTCCATTAAAAATGTTCACGTTTATTTTAATATCATTTTATACGATCAGATTTTTCTTAACTAAGTTTCTTCCTTTATCGAACAGAAGCGAAGAAGAAAACAAGGGAGAGAAAGAGAGAGAGAGAGAGAGAGAGAAAAATAGATAGAAGGACAATTTCTTTACCTTCATGATCAACGATGTGAAATTACCATGAAAATTTGCTTGATCTTGGTTCTACACACATTCTTTCTATCTTACTCTATGTTTATCTATTAAATACACACTTGTTCAACTTAAAGAGAGGGGACTTTTGTTCTTTAGATAAAGATATACACATATAACAACAAGTAGAAGATGAAGAAGACAGGATAAACCTTGATAAACTGATGTTCATCGTTGCGACTTAATTCGCAATTTTTTTATCGGTATTTGTCAACCCCCCAACCCCACTACACCATACCATACCATACTCCCCCCCATACTACCATTTTCTTTTATCTTACGTTAAGATTAATCTGTCTTATAATAATAATATCCACATATTATAGAAATCCCTCACTTTATACAGGGTGGTATTATTTAACAAGTTTAACATTCACGGCCCAGTGCCACCGTTTCCAAAAATACATCGGGGCCACTATTGCTGATACTTTTGTGTACGTTTGAGAACACGTTCACATGTTCATCGTACAAGTGAACAATTTATTTATTGTACCTGCCATCTTCTGTCGTTAACTTCTTCATAGTCGTTGTTTGCATCATCATCATCATCATTATTATCATCATCATAATAATAATAATAATTGTTTTCTTGGCTTTCGTTAAAAGACGATAATATTTTACAGTTTGATTAATGATCGTAAATTATGTTCTTCATTTGATCAGTGACACAAGTATTTTATTCTTAACCTTCTATAATCTCTCAAATGATTCATAAATTATTAAATAATACACATTGATATTTTATAATATTTATAAATGTTTTATACAAATTTATATCGAATTTAAATGTCATTTATTATTTCGTACATACATTGTTAATTCATTTCATTTTTCTATTATGAAAATGAAGACAATTTTTTTGTTTCGAGGTTAAACCTAAGCCTTTCAAATTGGCATAAACAATTGAATTTGATAAATTTCATCTCTCACCGATCTCACGTGTTATTATTTATCGATTTGTATCAACTAATGCAACTTTATTTCCAAACAACTCAATTATATTTAAAAGTCTTATCTTTTGTATAATCTCGGAAAATATTTGAGACACAAAGAGGGATGAATTGATTTTCTAATAAAAAATTACAAAAAAAAAAAAAAAAAAGATAGAAGAAAAAGAAAGATGAAAAAGAGCAATCTCTTGTTGACATTTAATTCAAGCTTCTTTCCACCCCCCCCCTACCCCAAAAAAAACACACAGAAAGAAAAAGAGAAAGAGAATGAGAAGAATGAAAAGTTTCAATTTCATTCGATCAACGTCAGAAAATGTATTCGCTAAATTAAAGGTGGTAGAGATACCGCAATAGTGAGCCAAACGTGACGGTGGTATACTCTTTGTAACTCGTTCATTAACGTGCAAATAATTCAGTACAATCCGAGATCTAACGAGGATTAAAGTTAGCAAAGAGAAAGAGAGAGACACACAGAGAGAGAGAGAGAGAGAAAAGCATTTGGCCAGGGGAATTGTGCCACGTTCTTCCCAATCCCTTTCGACGAAAATTAGCCGAACTCAACGTGTGGTTTTCACTACCATCTATTTTATTATTATTATTATTATTATTATTTTAAATGATCATGCGATTAAATGTTACTCAAATTAATTAATTTTAATTATTATTTAATTTTCGCACATTCGTCTCTTCCTTTTTTTCCTCCACATCGATTTTTGTTTACACGAAATATTTCATCTAATTTTTGATTTTCATTTTTTGTGTTATTTTTATATATATATAAATATCATTTTTAATAATAGTAATAATAATTCGATGACGTAGGAGAGATACATACCCCCACGTAAGCTTTTAAATCATGACGAGTTATAGAAACAATTTGATTATACACATTTGTGAAATATATTACTGAATGAATGAGAATCTTCGTGTAAAATAAATATGAAGAATAGTAAGAAAGAAATGATTTTTTTTTTTTTTTTAAATTGTTACAAAGAGAAGAAAAAATAGAATCAGATAGACAGAGAAAGAGAAAGAGAAAATAGCAAATGTCAGTGTATAGAGGCAGATGTTCGATACTTTTTCAAATTTTTATTCGTTATTTTTATTTTTATCCGATTAATCATTGGCCCAACCAACAGCAGAAACTCCAAGTTTATCGTTTTATAAAACATGTCACGTTTTATTCTCCATTTACGCTTGTAGTCGATCACAAAATAGGATTATAAACGCGTTTATTTCTAGCCTAACGATCGAGATGTTAGTTTTTACAATAATTCGTATTTTTTACATTTTCTAAATTGTCCAATTTAACCTTGTATCCGATCAATTGTATTTCGTATAAATAGATACTAATAAACACACACACGTATATAATTAATATGTGACAATAATTATAACAAATGTATTAATGTAAATAAAAAGAAAAGAAGAAAAACAAATTAATATTATACAAAATAAAACGTAGATTAAAAGTTTTGTCCACATTTCTTAATTAACAATTAATCTATTATTACAATTTATTAGCACATAACTATAAATATCCATATGTATATATATATGTATGTATAGGTATAACGTAATTACTGATCCTTGTATATACTGTTCCAACTAATACACACTTAATACACACACACACAAACACACGTAGTAAAACAATTTGTGATCACCCTTATTAGAGCATTTACGAAAATGACTTTTCCCTATGTAGTTGTTGACTATCTAATAAGGAAGCTTAAATTATTCCAAGTGAAATATAACAGAGACGAAATAATTGTAAGAATTTACGGTTATACTAGAGAGATTATAATACTAAGAGAAATAGAGAGAGAAATAGAAAGAGAAATAGAGAGAGAGAGAGAGAGAGAGAGAAGATAATAGGAAGGAGAGAAAGTATAACAGTATAAATTAAATGTGGTGGATTTATTGAAACAAGACACGCAAACTAAGGGATTTCCTGAGAAACATTAACATGAACCTACCTACCTACCATGCTTTACCATTTTGTATATTTATTTTCCTACATATATCTTTCATGTGTTTCTTCGATAGATAGATGTATAATATACATAAAAATATACATAAACTTACATTACATAGGATTTATTCGAGAAGTCGACCGTCTATAAAGGTTTTTCATAAAACAAAAACAAAAAATAGTTAAAAGAAACGAAATAAACGATACGATTTTGAACGATACACGATTTAGATCTCTATCGTTGTATTACAGTTAGCTAAATTAGATTAGCTTTTAAACTAGTAAACTTTCTTGCATGCGAACAATGGATAAACGTTTTAATACAACAACAAATGGTATCATTTAAAGAAGAAATTATTATAATATCTGGTAATTCTCTCTCTCTCTCTCTCTCTTGTCTATTATTATACATATAAACACAAATAAATACGTATTGTACATAGATACATATACATACATACATACATGTGTATTATTACGTTTGTCTATAATACGAGAATCCTTGCTCTCTCTCTCTCTCTCTCTGAAACCGTATTATTAGACGCGGCGTTTGACCTGACTACTTCTTTAAAGCTTACAAATTTTATAATTCTCTCTGTGAATGATTTACAAAGCAACTAAAGCTACTTTTTCAATTCATTCTTTTGTAACATAAAAAAATAAAAAAAAATAAAAAAAATAAAAGATTAAACAACAACAAAAAATGCGAAGAGCTAATGACGACGAACTTACAAATCTGGGTTACGTTTGTTATTTGTGCCCTTTTTTATTTTTATTTTTGGATACAATATAACACTTGGTAATGCGTACCTCCTGTTATTTGCTTTTTAGTTCATCTTACTTTGAATTTGAATAATTTCATTTATATTATATTATTTTTTTTATATTTTACATGAGTCATTGTCAGAAGACTTGTTATTAAATTTTAGAAGCCACATTTTGTAATGAGATTTCAAGGTAAGAATGTATTTGAATTACCGATGAGGATTCATAATCGTCTTCTTGTTAAGAAAATGAAGGTTAACTACGATCTAAAAAAAAAAAAAAAAAAAAAAAAACTATTCTGCCAATGACGTGCAATTTGGTTTATTTATTAATTAATCATTTTTGTTTTTCTTTTATACCGTGTTATACAACTCGAGCTGAATATAACAATAGCTCTTGAAATCATACATAATAATAATAATAATAATAATACATATACATAACAGGAAATATTGATATATATATATATATTAATTCTATTAAAAATTGTTTTTAGTAAAGAAACATTAATCTTTCGTTAAAAACTATTTGTCAAAATATACCCCGGTCCTATATAAAAGTGATTTTTTTCGATTCAATAGAGAAGAGAAATGTAACCGGTGTGGGGTTGAACAAAAAAAAAAAAAAAAAATAAACATAGCAGCTATTGAACGAATATATTATGGAAGCAATAAAATATCGATTCGAGAGAATCGAAAATGAAATTATTCATATGAAAACTAATATATTCATAAAAGTTGAAAACAATTTTTCTCAGATTTCATAATTACAATATTTTACAATCAAAATTGATATTTTAAACGATCGTCAATTTCCTGTATAAAATATTTAAAAATTTTATATAAGAAAAAAAAAACAATAAATAAATTGTATAAGTATAAAATGAAATAAGAAAAAACCCCTAAAAAAAAAATGAAAATACAGTTTAAACAATTGTATAAAGTTATAAATCAAATTTATATGATATTACAAAGAGTTAAATGAAAACGAGTAGTGTATTGTTATTGATACTACTTTTATTTTACCTTCATTTTCTTTTTTTTCTTTTTTTTTTTGTTTTTTTTTATCTATTTCCACCATTTGGCCCTTTCGTTCTTTTTCTTTTAGTACAATCGTATAAGAAAATAAAAATGTAACGCAACGAAGTGAGACTCGTCGAAGGAACGAGGCCGTGGCTTTTCCTCGAATTGCCTTGGGAAACGAATGCAATTGGATGAAAGTCGACCGACTGCTCTCTGTAACCGCCATTTTCGTTGCACAAAGGTAACCGTTTTGCATAGGGATTCAACTATAGACGTAAAAACGTGAAATTTTCTTCTTATTCTTCTTGACATTTTTTTTATTTCTATTCATGTCTTCTTTTTCTTTCTTTCTTTCTTTCTTTCTTTCTTTCTTTCTTACTTTTTTTCTCTCGTTATCATAAACAAATTTTAAACCAATTTCTATCGTATAATCAAAATGACATTGTATGTATAATATTGTATAATAATTATAGTGACAATGTTTCTTGTAATTTATAACATACGAAATACATATATTTCATCTACGATAGCGTATCATAGTTTAATAAATCTTTTATTATCGTATAATAATGAAACATTACCGAAAAGTAACGAGTCCATAAATCACTTTTATAAATCATGAAAAACGAAAAATCACTGAGATGTCTACTGTAAGTTTTCCTACAAAATAGTAATCAACGAATATAATATAAAAGGGATGAAAAAAAAAAAAGAAAAAAAAAATACAAAAGGAGAAAAGTAGTTTTGAAGGCTTTTACAAGTGCAACGGCCGAATCGTTTTGCGAGGGATATAGAAAATGTCTGAAATGGAATCCGATAGTGGTCCATCGAGAACCGCGTGAGAGATCCACTTTGATGGTTTCTTTTTTTTCTTTTTCTTTTTTTTTTTTTTTTATCGAAACTAAAAGCGATAGGCATTACCGTACCTTTCCATATCTTTTTTTTTTGTATCCTTTTTTTCCTTTCTTCGTTTAGATAGAAGAAGAAAAAAATAAGAAACATTTTCGTGTTTATCTCTTATGAAGAATAATACAAAAAAAAAAACTACCCTAAATTTATCGACATCACAAAGAAAGAAATGAATGGATGTGATATCGATGAAATTTTCGACAAAAATAAAACACTCTATCAAATATAAACAAAAGATGTAATCTTTACTTGTATGAATTCTAAGTCAAGTACTAGTACCGTCTCTTCTAAGAGAACATTAAATATTCGGTGTGAATTTATTTATAAGTCTAACTATATATAACATCTAACAGTATGTGTGTATGATACGTGGATGAGTACGTGTCTTTCTACGTGTGTATATGTTAGTCCATTAAGAAGAGATGGAAAGGCTGATAGGTTGTGGCAAGCCTCACTAAAGGCAAAAGAAATAAAGACGAAAGAGAAAGAGAAGAAGAAACAGAAAATAAAAAAACAGAATAGGAGAGAAAGAGAGAAAGAAAATGTCGAGAAGATAAATAAAGCATAAAGGTAAGTATATATATATATACTGCATTACTTAGATATATAATTCACATATTTAGGTATGTATATGTCTTGTAAAGGGTCGTATTAAAATTCGCTTCATCAACTACTTCTCTTACTACCCTTTTTCCTCAACCCTTTTCTATATTTCTTTCTTTTTACCTTTCAATCTTTTTATTTCACTCTTGGCATAAAGAAAAAAAAGAAAAAAAAAAAAGGAAAGTCAATAAAAATGTATCTCCCGTGCATATCCTATGATATAATATTATAGACGCATAGAATGAGTGATGCACACCGTTACGTGTGCACACTGCACTCGTTGGTCTTCCAACTTCTCGTGCTACTTCGAAATATTAGTTTATACGATTACTTCTTCTCGGTACACTGCGTATAACCTACAACTCTCAAATTCTACATTTCCCTTCTACTCTTCTCCTCCTCCTCCTCTTCCCTTTTCCTTTCTTTTACTTTCTTTGTTAAAAATAGAACAAATTTATTGTACCGCCAACTCGTGAATTTGTCCAATGTTTTTAATACAATTACAAAGCGTATGTATATATGTGTAAAATTGTATTTTTAAATTAGGACACTTTTTCTGTATGTTAATAAATCCTTCTTCTTTTTATTCTTCTTCTATTCGTTCACATCGAAATAATATCGCAATTTTATTTAAGATTACAATGATGATAATAATAATAATAATAATAATAATAATAATAGGATATTGTACGCATATTTGAAATCATTCATGGAAGAAAACTGGTCGTTAAAACTTTACAATTCATAGAATAATCGATTGGTTCACGTGCAATTTGTTATTATTTATTAATGAAAAAATGGGGTTAGCGATAAAAAAAAAAAAGAAAGAAAATAAAAAAAAAAAAAAACTAGCGTACAAACATACTCTATTCATGATCGTATCTAAACTATGTGTGTGAAAAATTCATATGGAAGCAGCAAATGGAGGACGGACGGACGACGGTCTTCGACTATTAGTAAAACATTGAGAGGTGGTTGTTTCAATAAAAAAAAAAAAAAAAGAAAATAAAATAGAAAGAGAGAGAGAGTGATAAGAAATTACGATGATCCACATAGATAAAATACGTTTTCTTCGACACTGACAAATGACCAATTTTCGCGCGTATCCCTCACAAGTATTCATCGTAGTCTTAAAATGAAAAATATATTTTCTTTTTATCCCTTTTTTTTTTTTAGTCAGAAAAATGTCGTGTTCTTTGATAAAAACAACCACGAGGAAAATTATCGATTTATTTGATAAAAAAAAAAAAAAAAAGAAAACTGATATAACTTCTTATTCATCTATTTCACATATGCTTGTAGTTTAAAAAAAAAAAAAAAAAGAAATAATAATAATAAAAAGAGGAATGAGAAATATTCGATTGTAGTTTTCTTCGATAACTCGGTCATCGATCGATAATATTTTTTTTTAATCGTTATTAGATATTCTTTGAAATTATTTTTAATATCATCACCCCTTAGCACGTACGAATCGTATTTTCAATAATCGATAAGTAACTATCGGTTTTTATCTCGTTTTTTATATCTCGTATTAATTAGAATTAAATTTAAGTACGTTTGAAATTTAATTAATATTCGTTCGATAATAATTATTCTTTAAAATTGAACAAATTATACGAAACACATATAAAACGAAATAGTAGACATCTTCTATCTCTATCAACATATATATCTTTTTATCTCGTTTAAAACCTCACCGGTCAACGTCCGACTTTCTACTCTTCTTCTTCCTCTTCTTCTTCTTCTTCTTCTTCTTCCTCTTCTTCTTTCTTTCTCTTCGTTATGGATACGAAGTATCCTCTTCAAAACGACGATCGAACTTCTTCTTTACAATCTTAGTTTTTTTTTTTTTTTATTATTAAACTCTCTTCTATATCTCAATAATTTGTTCGTGCAAAGTAAATCCTACGTAAAATATATAATAACGAACGAACGAACGAACGCACGCACGCACGCACACGCGTATCAAGAAAATAATTTTATAGTTTGTAATTTTCTTTATAATAAAAAAAAAAAAATTAAAAAAAAAAAAATAGAACCCAACGAACAAAAATTTATATATTCTTATTCAATTTCTTTCTTCTAGATTTATTTTCAAATGAATGTCTCTCTCTTTCTCTTTCTTACTTTCTTTTTTGTTTTATACTTTATCTATCTCTTTCAGTTCGTATTTTTTTTTCTAATAGTAAGAAAAAAAATAAGGAAAGATTGATACAATTAATCGGGATTCACGCACCCATGTACACACGTACACACGTACGAATGAACGCACGCACGCACGCACGCACGGGTATTATACCAACTTAAATACGAAAACATCCCCATACGTCGAACGTCCTCGCGCCACGAAGGCCCGCGCAGCACTGACTCTTTCTACTGGCTCTGAACATGTTGGCACGCGAGACGAAGATAGTAGTAGGTTGTAGGTTCTAAAGAGAAACCGTCTGCTGCTACTGCTGCTGCTAGTGCTGCTATTAGGGTGGGTGGAATTTATAACCTGACAATTCTATTCTATTCTATTCTATCATAATATAATATTAATAATAATTATAATTATCTATAAATCTATCATATTATCACATTTATCCGTTTTATTATAAATCAAGGGATTGATAATCCAATTTTTTTCTCAGCACAATTATTTTACGACAAAACGAATTTTTTTTTTTTTTTTTTTATTAAATATTCTAATTGGAAATTATTCGAGTGACTTGTTCTATCAAATTAATAAAAAAAAAAAACACATATAAATGTATAAATGTAAAATATAATAAAAAAAAATAATAAATAATCTTGTTGGAAATTAGTTTAAAAAGAATATAAAACACAGAAAAGTTTCAAATTAATAAAATACAAAGTTAAAAGTTATATATCCGAAGAGGAATGTTATCTTTTAATTTGATATTATTTCTTTTTTTTTTTTTTTTGTCTTCTACGTATTTCTCTATCATGTTTCTTACGTTGATCGGTTCTAATCGAGTTTAATTATAAATACATCGTCCCACTTTTCTATAGAAATAGGTAGAATGTGAAGTTTAAAATAAGAAAAATCTCCAATGATCCAATGATACATATTACTTTCTTGAGAATCCAATAATATTGATTTTATTACTCGTAATTTCTTTTGAGAAATTTCTTTTAAAGTATTAATTATCAAAAATAATGTATCGTTTGTAATTACATATATCTATATATTGTCTGTATATATATATATATATAACAGTACTTCACCCTAATCGACAGACTTTCCCTTACTGCTACCTTCCCTTGTTCAAACATCGCATTAATAAAATACATTATTACTGTAACAAGAACACGAAATCTCAAATTTATCGTCCAAATACCATATATCCATGGGTTTACTTTACAAGAATATATTTCTTAACGTAATATGAACTTATTTGATAAGACCCGAATATAAATTATTTTCTTTCACGACTGTCTTATTTTTTATTCATAAACATATGTCCACATTAAATTTTCGAAGAGAGGTATTCAATTCTTTATTAATGATATATAAAAAAGAAAAAGAAAAGTAAAGCAATAGTGTGAAAAATATCATGTGCTCGTCAATAATTTATTTAAATAATTACAACCAGTAACTCGTGCCGATTAGGACCTTTCATCCTCGGTATGATTGACTACTGGAGAGACTTTAATTAAAAACTCACGGTTTAAGAAGATTTCCGATAGCTTCAAGACGATTTGCCATTGAAGAAGATCCATCGAAGATCCATCAAAGATCCATCCAACATCTTTGAAAGGAAGAGAATCCATGGTGTTATATCTTTAAAATAAAATAGAACAAAACGATAAGCTATCTGGAATATTATCCAAAATCATATAAAATAAAATCGAATAAAAGGTAAATAAAAATGAATACTTACAATGCATTCCAATGGAACGAAGCTCAATGGCATCATGGTAATGCACACCTCGCGTGATTCTAATAACGCGGTATAAACGAAAATAAGAAACTATAGATGAGTTTCTTATCGCGAAACCGAAATTGTATTATACGGCGAACAACACTGACTCTAACTCGCGTTTGATTTGAATTCATTAGACGACCGCAGTTAATTGAAAGAAACAAATTTCCTATTTAAAAAAGTAGTAAAAAGAATGAAATTTTTAAATAAATAAGTAATACTGCTATTTATATATTTTAGGAAAAAAAAATCTTGACGACATTCTTAAAATTCTATTTTTATCATATATCTGAAAAATTTGGGTTTATATTTGCAATAGAATTTTAAATAATTATATTAAATATTTAGTGTATGAACATGTGTGTACCTTCAGAAATGCATTTATACATATAATTTATAAAATAGTCATCAAATGGAGGAAAATAAAAAAGTATGTTGTGTTAAATCCATCGACGATCACCTGTAACAAAAAGAAAACTATATTAATTATAGAATCAAGTGATGCAATAGCCTAACATATAAATCGTCCAATTCACAGATGCACTTTTCAAATGAATTTTCTATTTACGTTGCAATAAAATAAATTTTAAACGCGTGATTTTATATTTACATAAAATATATAAAAAAATAAAATAAAAGGAAAAGTACAAGTATTAAGTTACTAAACAAAATACTATCTATTAATTATTATGAAATACTTTTAAACTGCATTATATAGAAAAAAAATTGCAAATTTAATAAAATACGAAAGCAATAAAAAATCTTAAAGACGAAACAAGAAAAGAGAAATTACTTTAATATTTAAAAGACGATAATTAGGTTTCAAAATGTAACAAAAAGGGAGTTTAAATATTTTGACTCGAACTAACTAAACACATATGCATCTTTTTGACGATATAGACACACATTTAGTGTCCCAAGGAGATGGAATGGTCCATCATCTCCAATTACAACTAGAAATTAATGACGAGCAAAAAAGTAAAACAATAAAATATAAAATATGACTAGAGAGCCATTCTCTAAAGGTTCGAACTTGCTGTTGAACCTTAGAAAATAACTCAATAGCCTGTAGTTGCCCTCTTGAGCCACAATTAAGTGGGGGCCTCTTCGGCATTAAGCCTCTTCTTTCTTCATTCCATGAAAACTGCATTTGGACATTTCCTACGTGCGAGCAAGATAAGATCTTTCATACTAATTTTAAAAATGAACTTGTATTTTATTATGATTCTAATTCTCAATTATTACAAAATTAATTTACATTTCGCGTTCACTTTTCTAGCTCGTGGACCATCAATGAACTTAGAGATCATTGATCATACACGAGAACATTTAATCGAATGTCCAAGCAGATAATAATTTCCCTCGATGACCTAATAACACTTCGCACTATTAACGTCGAGTAGTAAAACCGAATTGAAATAAAAGGTGCAATAAATGTAATGCATTTTCTTGTAACACTTTCATTTCATTAATATGTAAGCTGTAAGACGAAATCGCGATAGTGCGTAGTGCTAATCCTGAAATACTTAAAACTAAGTATCAAATGCATCAAAGAATTTGCGAATTTGATTCGACTCTATCTCGTTCGAGATAAAATCGAAGTAGAAATTAATCTTTCAAATGGTTACAAATACCTTTGAATCATGATACATAATAAAGATCACAGAATAGTTACAAAATAAATTAACAAATCAAGCCTAATATAGAATAAAATGAAAACATTTTGTAACAATTCTGTATAAACCAGGAGGCGGAATTTCCACTCCGGAGTGGAAGCAATAAGTCTAATGCCTTTCCTGGATCCTACCTACTTAAAATTAAAGTTTTCACATTCATTCAGAGAAGTATGCTACCTGCCTGCCTATTATCCATATTTTTACCCATTTTAAGAAAAACCATACATACCCACCCACTCACTCCACGGTTCTCACACATACCACCAGGGTGCAAAAGCCTAAACTAGAGAGCATGCCCCGGGGCACCTCCGACACCCTAGTTCAACCACGTTTTATAAACTTATATGCTAATGGGTATACGTACGTTTTGCTGTAATCGACTGTCAAGGCTAATGATTATTGCATAAAAAACTAAAGCAAAAATACAAGTATACACTAGTATATATGCATACTAGTAATATACAAGTATATCAAAGTTTCCACAAATGTATGCAGTAACTCTACTATGCAAACGATTATCAAAAAAAATGAGAAATATTTAATATAAATATAAGAATGAAGATAGATATGTAGAAGTAATGCTTTAAGTATTTAATGATGTATTAAATGAATAAAAAAATATCGCGTAACGATGTACAATACACACTACCTAATACGCACACACAGGTGTAAAGTACATCGTGCAATCACTAGCACAATAACAGCCGCCAATAGGGGAAAAAACTAAAACTAAACCCACGCTAACTGTTTCTCACCCATACGTGTAACACCTGGGCACACGTATAGATGAGAACGCAGAAAGTATGGGGGGGAGAAACGGGGGATTAGTATATTAGAAGCTGAAAAGCCTGATCTAAAAAAAACATAATTAACATATATAAATATATCACAAAAGATTTTAATAAAAATTCATCTAAACGGGCTAAGGACTCTACAAGTCATTTGGTGAATAATGACTTAAACAAGCGAATGAAAAAAAAAAGTTACCCCATAGGAAACAGTTAGAGTTTCGAGGTAAGGATGTATTAAAAGACTCTACAATGATGATGGATATTTTTTGCAAACCTCGGACGACTTTTTCATTAAGTTGGCTGTTCTAATGAAAGAACTGGGCTCTGAGCCGCCACTTAACTGCCAAAGTCTATCCGTCGCGAATAAATTTGTCTTCTTGCTCATTTATTTAAAATATCAAAGTATTGATATATCAAAATTAATTTCGATTACAAAAACTATGTACAAAGCAATGCATGTAAGACATTTATTACATGCTTTTAACACGTAATAAAAAAGAGAGTGCATTTATTAATTGCATTATGAATTAAATGAATTTAACCGATGAGACAAGAAAACCTATCCTGAACTAATAATAAAACATACAATAAAACATATAATAAAATATACAATTTTCATGAGTAACTCCTAAAAGGAATTACTCATGTGCTCGTCAATAATTTATTTAGATAATTACAACCAATAACTCGTGCCGATTTGGACCTTTCATCCTCGGCATGATTGAGCACTGGAGGGACTTTAAATACAAACTCACGGTTTCAGAAGTTCTGCGATGGCTCCAAAACACTCCTACTTCGCAGCAAGTATTGTAGTCTGACGATGCAAGACGATACTGGATTTGCCATTGAAGAAGATCCATCGAAGAATTCATTCAACATCTTTGAAAGGAAGAGAATTCATGGTTATATCTGTAAAATAAAATAGAACACAACGATAAGTTATCTTGAATATTATTCAAAATCATGTTAAAATAAAATCAAATAAAATGTAAATACAAATGAATACTTACAGTGCATTCCAAGAAGATGCAGCTCTATTGCACCATGGCGATGCACCTCGCGTGAATCTAAAAACGCGATATAAACGAAAATAAGAAACTATAGGTGAGTTTCTTATCGCGAAACCGATATTTTATTATACGACGAACAACACTGACTCTAATTCGCGTTTAATTTTAATTTATTACTCGCCCGATCACTGATTCTAAACTGCACTCATTCAAAGACTGCATTGCTCGCAGTCAAATGCAAGAACAAAAATTTCACTTCCGGTCACTTCACATGGGCCATTCGTGCACAATTGCAATCTGAAACTGAAATAAAAAACAATACTATTAATATCATTACTATTACAGAAAATCATTAAAATTTTTGAAGAATTATTTAATACAAAAATATACTTACTGTAAATCTTTATTGATGAATGCACAATAGATCTCCTATCCTTAGGAGGATGATGACAATGCACAAAGAATGACTATAAAACTGCATTACATGCAGTTAATTCATTTAACACTAGATTTATGGACTGAGCAAAAGTGATTCATTTCAAACTTTTTTGTTACATATATATTAAATAGAAATATTTTAATTAATTGTAATTTAATAAAATTTAAATTTAATTAAAATTTTAAAGTAGAATATTTTTTAAAAATATATGTTAATTTTTAATACTGTAATGAAATATATATTAATATTAATTCCCCTTCTCTATGCACTTTTTCATTCAAACAATGTTTGTAAATTTTTAAAAAAATATTGAACAAAACAATAGTGAAAAAATCTAGTGTTAAACGAATTTCTAAATGAATTTAATTAATAAAATGTGAATACCATTCCAACGATGATCTAAAACACAAATAAAAAAAAGATTATATAAATCTTTGTTATATAAAAATTACTATAATTATTGAAAAAATGTTTCATATAAAAATTGACTTACGTTTTTTCTTCATTGATGAATGCACGATGGGTCTCCTACCTTTAGGATGACGATGAGCACACGTTTAAACTTAATAAAAGAAACTTGCGAGTTTCTTAACCGAGCAAACGAAACTTTAACATGCGACGATCAACACTGAATCTACTCTTTTGTCGACTTTTTTATATTTTATTTTAACACGATGCAACACACGAGAACCTCATTGCCTACGCGCTCGATTGCAATGATTTTCTGAAACAGAAAAAGAAAAAGAACAATTAAGATCATTGTTGTAATAAAAATCAATTGAAATTATCATAGAAATGTTTGATAGTAAAATATACTTACTTTTAGTCTTCGTTGATGATTGCAGGATGGGTATCCTACCCTTAGGATGACGATGTATAAAATAAAATGAAATAAAAAGTCTGAAAAAGCTGAAACATACTAAAGATTATAT
This sequence comes from Polistes dominula, assembly GCF_049000335.1. NCBI lineage: Eukaryota > Metazoa > Arthropoda > Insecta > Hymenoptera > Vespidae > Polistes > Polistes dominula. The sequence goes on along the minus strand of NW_028300914.1, from coordinate 1,072,358 downwards.
TACAATATTTCCTGTCAATCATTTCTGAAGGCAGAACACACACGTTATAAGATACTATATCATAAAGAATCAATGTTAAATATAATTCAATAAAGAGTGTAACCTAAAAAGTAAATCGTTTTTTATACCATTCAATCTAATGAACATATTTTTAAAGTATTAAAATTAACACGATAAGGTTAGAAATAAAATTATTCAATAATTTACTGTGTGTAGTTACTTTTGACGATCTTAACATGTCAAAAGACGAAAGGGGAAAGAGATACATTACTACGTTTAACCTTGGTAGTGCCGAACTCTCGGTGCTCGGGGGTACTCGGATGCTCGGGGGTACTCGGGTGCTCGGAAGTACTCGGGTATTCGATGCTCGGTGCTCGGTACTCTGTTGTTTTCTTTTGTTTTCAACTGTTTCTTTTTTATTTTCATCTCGAGAATTTCCTAGAAATTTATGAATACATTTGACTACCTGGAAGTCGAATGTTTGTATACTTTTTCTTTCTTTCTCGTTTTCTCTTTCTGTTGCACTTCTTTTTGCTTTAAAATAAAGTGATAGATTTACCTCGATAGTTTAGTCATTACCCCGATGTAAAAGGAAGCACGATTCTTAGATTGAGTATATGTATTCATATTGGATTCTCCCAACGCTTGGAAAACTAAAATAAATAAGAAATAAAATTACATTAGTACAATATTAAGAAAATCAAATATATGAGAGTACGTATACGAGTTACCTATACTTATGTATATATGCCTATATATATATATATATATATATATATATATGTATGTGACAGAAATCAAATTTAATACGATATACGATTTTTGAATACGTAATTATGAAAAATAATTAATTGGAACATTATTAGAGATGATAAAAAGTATTGATACCATGAGAAAAAGATAAAAATTAGACGAAATATTATAAGTTAGCCTTGGTGAGATATGGCGGGAAACCGAGAAATGTCGGACAATTATATTTTCACGGATATCTTTCGAAATTTGTATTTTTCAGTTTTGAAAACACTCACGTATAAAAATCATGCTTTTAGTTATCGTTTAATATATAATTTAAAGGTTTAAACGTTAGAAAAAATCTTTTAATTACCTGATATCAACGGACGACCAAATCTGCTGCAACTACTATAGATGACAAATTCAAAATGGTGGTCACTTCTCCTTCGCGGTACGTTGGTGATAGATTGCTGACGTTTCATTGGCTAATTAGCTGATTTGTTATTTCGGACTTGAAATGACCAATCATAAGATTCATCACGCACACAAGCTTAACCACCACACGTACGTATAACTCGTTTTTCTCCTACAACAACGTTAAATTCCACATAATATAATTTATTTATAAACAATATTTTAACAATAATGAATAAAAATAAAGATAATGTTAACACTGTGAAAACATTATCGAATCGTATAGAAGAACACAACCGTACAAAAGAGAATCGTCCGTTTATATAGAAATGCATAAAACAATTGATATCTTTCTCTCAGGCATGCCACCCTAAATTATATCGATAAATAAAAAATTCGCGGGAATGATCTGCATTATCGATTAATTACTGACGCGCTAAATTCAATATTTTCTAATACACTTTACTTATATTACAGCATAATTTAACACTCGAAGTCATCACTGCTCATGAACAATAAAATAATTACGTTAGAATAGATAAAATAATAAAATCTGTACGTTATAATATTGAATTTTCTTTATTAGAATTATAATTACTGTTGCACATGCTCGAAATAAAACAAAAAGAAATATAAACAGCTTTCTAATTAATGTTTTGTTTTAGAGAACAATGGGTCAGTATAGAAGTGAATTTCGAAGAGGAAGGTACTCCGAAAATATATTTCGTAATTTTAAACAATAATCGATACTTCTATCGATTAATTAACAATTATTTTAATATTCTAATACATCCTTCTTATATTACAGAATAATTTAACACTTGGAATCTCATCACTGCGCATGAACAATAAAATAATTACGTTAGGATGAAAAGAATGTTAAAATTGGAACGTTATAATATTGAATTTTCTTTATTAGAATTTTAATTACCGTTGTAGAAATAATCAACATAAGAAAAATCATAAACAACTTTCTAATCAAAGTTTTGTTTTAGAGAACAATGGGTCAGTCCATAAGTAAATTTCAAAGAGGAAGGTACTCTGAGAATATATTTCGTACTTTTAAACAATAATCGATACTTCTATCGATTCATTAGCAATTATTTTAATATTCTAATACACCCTTCTTATATTACAGCATAATTTAATACTCGAAGTAATCACTGCTCATGAACAATAAATAAATTACATTAGAATAAAGAGATTGTTAAAATTGAAACGTTATAATATTGAATTTTCTTTATTAGAATTTTAATTACCGTTGCACACATGATCAACATATATGAAGTCATATAAACAACTTTCTAATCAAAGTTTTGTTTTAGAAAACAATGGGTCAGTCCATAAGTAAATTTCGAAGAGGAAGGTACTCCGAGAATATATTTCGTACTTTTAAACAATAATCGATACTTCTATCGATTAATTAACAATTATTTTAATATTCTAATACACTCTACTTATATTACAGGAAATTTTTAACCTCAGAGTCATCACTGCGCATGAACAATAAAATAATTACGTTAGGATGAAAAGAATGTTAAAATTGGAACGTTACAATATTGAATTTTCTTTATTAGAATTTTAATTACCGTTGTAGAAATAATCAACATAAGAAAAATCATAAACAACTTTCTAATCAATGTTTTGTTTTAGAGAACAACAGCTCAGTCTATTAGTGCATTTCGAAGAGGAAGGTACTCCGAAAATATATTCCGTACTTTTAAACAATAAGTGATACTTCTATCGATTAATTAACAATTATTTTAATATTCTAATACATCCTTCTTATATTACAGAATAATTTAACACTTGAAGTCATCACTGCTCATGAACAATAAAATACTTACTTTAGAATAAATAAAATAATAAAATCTGTACGTTATAATATTGAATTTTCTTTATTAGAATTATAATTACGGTTGCACACATGATCAACATATATGAATTCATATAAACAACTTTCTAATCAATGTTTTGTTTTAGAGAACAACAGCTCAGTCTATTAGTGCATTTCGAAGAGGAAGGTACTCCGAAAATATATTCCGTACTTTTAAACAATAAGTGATACTTCTATCGATTAATTAACAATTATTTTAATATTCTAATACATCCTTCTTATATTACAGAATAATTTAACACTTGAAGTCATCACTGCTCATGAACAATAAAATACTTACTTTAGAATAAATAAAATAATAAAATCTGTACGTTATAATATTGAATTTTCTTTATTAGAATTATAATTACCGTTGCACACATGATCAACATATATGAAGTCATATAAACAACTTTCTAATCAATGTTTTGTTTTAGAAAACAATGGGTCAGTCCATAAGTAAATTTCGAAGAGGAAGGTACTCCGAGAATATATTTCGTACTTTTAAACAATAATCGATACTTCTATCGATTAATTAACAATTATTTTAATATTCTAATACACTCTACTTATATTACAGGAAATTTTTAACCTCAGAGTCATCACTGCGCATGAACAATAAAATAATTACGTTAGAATGAAAAGAATGTTAAAATTCAAACGTTATAATCTTGAATTTTCTTTATTAGAATTTTAATTACCGTTGTAGAAATAATCAACATAAGAAAAATCATAAACAACTTTCTAATCAATGTTTTGTTTTAGAGAACAACAGCTCAGTCTGTTAGTGCATTTCGAAGAGGAAGGTACTCCGAAAATATATTCCGTACTTTTAAACAATAAGTGATACTTCTATCGATTAATTAACAATTATTTTAATATTCTAATACATCCTTCTTATATTACAGAATAATTTAACACTTGAAGTCATCACTGCTCATGAACAATAAAATACTTACTTTAGAATAAATAAAATAATAAAATCTGTACGTTATAATATTGAATTTTCTTTATTAGAATTATAATTACGGTTGCACACATGATCAACATATATGAATTCATATAAACAACTTTCTAATCAATGTTTTGTTTTAGAGAACAACAGCTCAGTCTATTAGTGCATTTCGAAGAGGAAGGTACTCCGAGAATATATTTCGTACTTTTAAACAATAATCGATAGTTCTATCGATTAATTAACAATTATTTTAATATTCTAATACACTCTACTTATATTACAGGAAATTTTTAACCTCAGAGTCATCACTGCGCATGAACAATAAAATAATTACGTTAGAATGAAAAGAATGTTAAAATTCAAACGTTATAATCTTGAATTTTCTTTATTAGAATTTTAATTACCGTTGCAGAAATAATCAACATAAGAAAAATCATAAACAACTTTCTAATCAAAGTTTTGTTTTAGAGAACAACAGCTCAGTCTATTAGTGCATTTCGAAGAGGAAGGTACTCCGAAAATATATTTCGTACTTTTAAATAATTATCGATACTTCCATCGATTAATTAACAATTATTTTATTACTCTAACACACTTTACTTATATTACAGCATAATTTACACTCGTAGTCATTACTGCGCAGGAACAATAAATTAATTACATTAGAATAAATAAAAAAATAAAATCTGTACGTTATAATCTTGAATTTTCTTTATTAGAATTATAATTACCGTTGGACACATGCTCAACATAAAAACATGTCATATAAACAACTTTCTAATCAATGTTTTGTTTTAGAGAATAACAGCTCAGTCTATTAGTGCATTTGGAAGAGGAAGGTACTCCGAAAATATATTCCGTAATTTTAAATAGTAATCGATACTTCTATCGATTAATTAACAATTATTTTAATATTCTAATACATCCTTCTTATATTACAGAATAATTTAACACTTGAAGTCATCACTGCTCATGAACAATAAGATACTTACTTTAGAATACATGAAATAATAAAATCTGTACGTTATAATATTGAATTTTCTTTCTTAGAATTATAATTACCGTTGCAGAAATAATCAACATAAGAAAAATCATAAACAACTTTCTAATCAATGTTTTGTTTTAGAGAACAACAGCTCAGTCTATTAGTGCATTTCGAAGAGGAAGGTACTCCGAAAATATATTTCGTACTTTTAAATAATTATCGATACTTCTATCGATTATTTAACAATTATTTCATTATTTTAATATACTTTAATTATTTTTCAGATTGTTTCAACGCATATACATTGGTTTAATCGTTACATACACATTAACTTACTGTGAATAGAAAATAATTTTAATATGAATTAATTTTTTCAGTTTATCAGATAACTGTCTTCAACTTGATTGCGTTCCTAGATCGGAAGGTAATATAATATACTCCAATTACTTACATTGCAAATAAAATTGTATTAATATTGATTAAAAATTTTTGTTTCAGAAGTGGTTTAATGGGTAGCGGGTAAATTTTTTGTTCGTAAAGGGTGGTACCATTTACAAATAAAGAATTTACTTCAGGGATGCGACCCTGCCCACGCGAGCCATGATTCTATCTTACTCCCAAGGATAGAATCATGTTCATTTAACTTTTAAGCTGGAACTACCGTCTTATTTTTTCTTTTTTTCTTTTTTGGCTTTTTGATATGCATAGATAGATATGCATTTAGCATGGGAAACTGAAGCTTCATTGTAAGGGAAAACATCTTCCGCTAATTGTTAGACGGACCCAAGGATTCTTTTCCGTAAGTTCGCAATAGTATACGGTGTTGGACTGAACATTTAGTGTAGGTTTCTCCTAAATTTAGAGTCAGTGGACTAGTCCAATCGGGGGGAAACCACTTAAAAAAAAAATCGTGAAAAGTTCCGCTTTAAAAGTAATACCTATCCCCCCTTTTTCCTATCCCTTTTATGTTTTAACTCTTTTTTATCCCTTTGTTTTCTGTTGCAGATTGAACTATGGTAAGGAAACGGCCACAAGTGGACCAAAGGAGGACCATGAAGGAACAAGAAGTGAACTTGGTAATATGGGATAGTATAAATTAATTACTTCTATAAATAAAATGAAAATTTGCATCTTTATATAATTCTCCTTTTAGCGTCGAACGTGTTTGATAATTATTTTTAATGTATTTTCTTTACTTATAGATTCCATGATTCAACTTATAATTGTATACTCTTTTTAATTATTATACTTTATTTTATGGAGATTGAAAATTATGTATATAAATGTATATCGATTGTATTTCTATAAGTTGAAGTTATTCTAGGGTGTGTTAGTTTTAAGTATCATCGATGATTTTATTGAATTTCTTTTCAGATTACACTCCTTGTCTTTCATTTTGTATTTTTTAATATTGAAATTTTTCTCTGGTATTTTCGATAATAATTTTAACGATTTTTCGGATGGTACTCTTATGGTGGGGCCTAAGAGTTAGGTTCATTCTTTTGAATTATATTCGGATGCGAGCATCTTCAGGATGCACATCCCTCGTGGGTCTTCAGAAGCGGTTACCTCCTCGTGGTTAGACCTGGGCAATGGTATTTTACTTTCCATGTAATGTTTAACATATTTTGATATGTTTTACTTTCCATTGCAAGTAAAATCCAGCCAAAGACCGCTTACCATAAACATTATAATTGTAATTAGTTTCTGTAATTTTCCAATGAACATATTTCTATTCCTTTCCTTGGCTCCTCCTATCCATTTCATCTCCAGAAACTAATTACCTTATAATGATTTTTAATAACTTTTATAATGTTACAGTCATTAAACTGATAAAACAAGAAATCTTTTATTGTAATATTTATTTTATTTAATTTCAGGATAAAATTATTTTTGTTATATTGAAAATATTTTATTTTCTAATGCAGGTTTCTACTATCTCACAATATGTCGATTTAAACAAGTCTGCAATTGAAAGGAAATATCATACCTTTCTAAAGATAATTTTTTTGCAGAGAACAACGGCTCAGTCTTTAATTGTATTTCGAAGACGAAGGTACTTCGAGAATATATTACGTTCTTTTAAACAATAATTGATACTTCCATCGATTAATTAACAATTATTTTATTACTCTAATACACTCCACTTATATTACAGCATAATTTACACTCGTAGTCATTACTGCGCATGAACAATAAATTAATTACATTAGAATAAATAAAACAATAAAATCTGTACGTTATAATCTTGAATTTTCTTTATTAGAATTATAATTACCGTTGGACACATGCTCAACATAAAAACATGTCATATAAACAACTTTCTAATTAATGTTTTGTTCTAGAGAACAACGGCTCAGTCTATAAGTGAATTTCGAAGAGGAAGGTACTCCGAAAATATATTTCGTACTTTTAAATAATTATCGATACTTCCATCGATTAATTAACAATTATTTTATTACTCTAATACCCTCCACTTATATTACAGCACAATTTACACTCGTAGTCATTACTGCGCAGGAACAATAAATTAATTACATTAGAATAAATAAAACAATAAAATCTGTACGTTATAATATTGAATTTTCTTTATTAGAATTTAAATTACCGTTGCACACATGATCAACATATATGAAGTAATATAAACAACTTTCTAATCAATGTTTTGTTTTAGAGAACAACAGCTCAGTCTATTAGTGCATTTCGAAGAGGAAGGTACTCCGAAAATATATTCCGTACTTTTAAACAATAAGTGATACTTCTATCGATTAATTAACAATTATTTTAATATTCTAATACATCCTTCTTATATTACAGAATAATTTAACACTTGAAATCATCACTGCTCATGAACAATAAAATACATACTTTAGAATAAATAAAATAAAATCTGTACGTTATAATATTGAATTTTCTTTATTAGAATTATAATTACCGTTGCAGAAATAATCAACATAAGAAAAATCATAAACAACTTTCTAATCAATGTTTTGTTTTAGAGAACAACAGCTCAGTCTATTAGTGCATTTCGAAGAGGAAGGTACTCCGAAAATATATTTCGTACTTTTAAATAATTATCGATACTTCTATCGATTAATTAACAATTATTTTAATATTCTAATACACTCTACTTATATTACAGCATGATTTAACATTTGATGTCATCACTGTTCATGAACAATAAAATAATTACTTTAGAATAAATAAAATAATAACATCTGTACGTTATAATATTGAATTTTCTTTATTAGAATTATAATTACCGTTGGACACATGCTCAACATAAAAACATGTCATATAAACAACTTTCTAATTAATGTTTTGTTATAGAGAACAACTGCTCAGTCTATTAGTGCATTTCGAAGAGGAAGGTACTCCGTAAATATATCCCGTACTTTTAAATAATAATCGATACTTCTATCGATTATTTAACAATTATTTCATTATTTTAATATACTTTAATTATTTTTCAGATTGTTTCAACGCATATACATTGGTTTAATCGTTACATACACATTAACTTACTGTGAATAGAAAATAATTTTAATATGAATTAATTTTTTCAGTTTATCAGATAACTGTCTTCAACTTGATTGCGTTCCTAGATCGGAAGGTAATATAATATACTCCAATTACTTACATTGCAAATAAAATTGTATTAATATTCATTAAAAATTTCTGTTTCAGAAGTGGTTTAATGGGTAGCGGGTAAATTTTTTGTTCGTAAAGGGTGGTACCATTTACAAATAAAGAATTTACTTCAGGGATGCGACCCTGCCCACGCGAGCCATGATTCTATCTTACTCCCAAAGATAAAATCATGTTCATTTAACTTTTAAGCTGGAACTACCGTCTTTTTTTTCTTTTTTTCTTTTTTGATATGCATAGATAGATATGCATTTAGCATGGGAAACTGAAGCTTCATTGTAAGGGAAAACATCTTCCGCTAATTGTTAGACGGACCCAAGGATTCTTTTCCGTAAGTTCGCAATAGTATACGGTGTTGGACTGAACATTTAGTGTAGGTTTCTCCTAAATTTAGAGTCAGTGGACTAGTCCAATCGGGGGGAAACCACTTTAAAAAAAAATCGTGAAAAGTTCCGCTTTAAAAGTTATACCTATCCCCCCTTTTTCCTATCCCTTTTATGTTTTAACTTTTTTTTATCCCTTTGTTTTCTGTTGCAGATTGGACTATGGTAAGGAAACGACCACAGGTGGACCAAAGGAGGACCAAAAAGGAACAAGAAGTGGACTTGGTAATGTAGGATAGTATAAAATAATTATTTGTATAAATAAAATGAAAATTTGTATCTTTATATAATTCTCTTTGTAGCATTGCACATGTGTGATCATTATTTTTAATGTATTTTCTTTATTTATAAGTTCCTTGGAACAACTCCTAATTGTATACTCTTTTTAATTATTATACTTTATTTTATGTTGATTGAAAATTTTGTATGTGAATGTATATAGATTGTATTTCTATAAGTTGAAGTTATTCCAGGGTGTTTTAGCTTTAAGTATCATCGATGATTCTATTGAATTTCTTTTCAGATTATACTCCTTGTTTATCTCATTTTATATTTTTTAGTATTGAAATTTTTCTCTGGTATTTTCGATAATAATTTTAACGATTTTTCGGATGGTACTCTTATGGTGGGGCCTAAGAGTTAGGTTCATTCTTTTGAATTATATTCGGATGCGAGCATCTTCAGGATGCACATCCCTCGTGGGTCTTCAGAAGCGGTTACCTCCTCGTGGTTAGACCTGGGCAATGGATATTACTTTCCATGTAATGTTTGTCATATTTTAATATGATATACATTCTATGGCAAGTGAAATCTAGCTAAAGACTGCTTATCATTAATATTATAATAATAATTGGTTTCTTTCATTTTCCTAATTAATACCATATTCACATTCCTCTCATTACTTTCCCTTAAATATTCCTTTCATATTATATTTTACATAATAATACTCGATTTATTTTGTAGTAACTTTAATCATGTACATTCTTTCAGTCGATTTTTTGACGTGTAGTGCGGTCGGTTTAAAACACGTCTCGGTCGTGGTCGCGTTCGCGTTTGTAATAAAAAACTTTATTATAGTTTTTTATTTTCGTTACCGTCTACTGATCATCGTCATCTTTAAGGGTAGGAGACCCATCGGGCATTCATCACAGAAGACTACAAGTAAGTATAATTTTTCTATCAAACATTTTGATGTTAGTTTCAAAGTGATTTTATATTATGACGATGATATTAATAGTTCTTTTTCATTTTTCTGTTTCAGAGTACCATTGCAATCGTGCGTGTTGGCAATGAAGGGATCGTTTGCTTGCATCGTTGAACAAGAATCGCGAATTAGAGTCAGTGTTTGTTCGTCGTATATAAAAATGTCGGTTTTGTTCGGGTAAAGAAACTCCGAAAGTTTCTTTTATTCGATTTAAACGCGCGCGCATCGTCATCCTAAGGGTAGGAGACCCATCGGGCATTCATCACTGAAGATATAAGGTAAATTAATTTTGATATTAAACATTTAATTGAATAATTACTTATAATTTTGAAATGATAACAATGATTCTAATCGTTTTGTACTTTTTTCTTATTTCAGAAGGGTAAGCAGTGTGAGTGTTTGAATTTTTTGACTGCGTGCAATGCAGTTAATAAAAATTAGAGTCAGTGTTTGTTCGAATAATTAAAGTAAAATTGAATCGCGAAGTAGATTCAGTGCCGTGTTCGCGATAAGAAACACGTAAAGTTTCTCCGTCGTTTGAACCGTCTACAGCATCGTCATCTTTAAAGGTAGGATACCTGTCAGGCATCATCTAAAAAGATGAAAAGGTAAGTTAACTTTTCTATTAAACATTTCTTCAATAATTTTATATGATTTTTAAATGATAACAATGATTCTAATCGTTTCGTTTTTCTGTTTTTTGTTCACAGGTAAGACGTGTGTCGGGTTTTGATATTTCAACTGTTCGGTATGCAGTTGTAAAAGTAGAGTCAGTGTTTGTTCGAATAATTAAAATTAAATTTTTATCGCGAAATAGAGTCATTGTTTGTTCTTTTATATTATATTATTTTTATATCACGGATTTAGAATCATCTATAACTGCGAGCAATGCAGTTAATTACAATAGTGTATTTGTTCGTTTAAAGTTGTTTTTTTTTTATTTATAACAGTCGTACAGACTGTTCGCGAAAGTAGAGTCAGTGAAGTGACCGGGAGTGAAATTTTCTTGTGTTTGTATTTGACTGCGTGCAATGCAGTTTTTTAAAGTAGAGTCAGTGTTTGTTCGATTAATTAACAAGTACAATTTTGATCGCGAAGTAGAGTCAGTGATCGGGCGGGCGTGTATAAATTAAATTCAAATCATACGCGTATGTAGAGTCAGTGTTGTTCGCCGTATAAGAAAAATTTCGGTTTCGCGATAAGAAACTTATCTATAGTTTCTTATATTCGTTTATCGCGTTATTAGAATCACGCGAGTGAGTGAGTGAGTGCAAGGAAAAGTGCATCAAGGAATTATCCAATGGACCTGGTGGACGAGGGATGCAGCTGGGACCATTTTCTACGAGGTAGGAGTGTTTTGGAGCCATCGCAGAACTTCTGAAACCGTGAGTTTGTATTTAAAGTCCCTCCGGTGCTCAATCATGCCGAGGATGAAAGGTCCGAATCGGCACGAGCTACTGGTTGTAATTTTTACCAAAAAAATTATTGACGAGCACATGAGTTTATACCAAAAAAGGATTATTCCTTTTTTGGAATGGCTCATGAAACTGTATATTTCATTGTATGTATGTTTCATTAGTTTAGGATAGGTCTTCTTGTCTTATCGGCTAAATTCATTTTAATTTACAGTGCAAATTACTTAAATGCACTTTTATTTTTTATTACGTGTTTGATTCGGGTTTTAGTAGTGGTGAAATCGAGTATTAATTTACTCGATTTCGTACCAATAAAGCATGTAATAAATTTCTTACATGCATTGCTTCGTAATTAGTATATTTAATCGTGATTAATTTCGATATTATAAATAAATGAGCAAGAAGACAAACCCCTTTCGCGAACGGATAGACTCTGGCAATTAAGTGGCGGCTATAAAAAGCCCAGTTCTTTAATTAGAACAGCCAACTGAATCAAAGGAGTCGTCCGAGGTTTTTTAATTATTTTCAATTTTTAATATCTTTCTTTTTTTTTGAAAGTCTTAAAGACTTGTAGAGTCATAGTCCGCTTAGATTTATTTGAGAATATATATTTTATTGTATTAATCAATTTTTAGATTAGGATTTTCAGCAACTAATATACTAATACCCCCTTTTCTCCCCCCTATGCATTCTTCGTTCTCATTTATGCGTGTTACCCAGGTGTTACACGTATGGGTGAGAAAAAGTTTGCATGGGTTATTAGTTTATAAGTTTTCCTTTGGCGGCTGTCATTGTGCTAGTGATTGCACGGTGTACATTGCACCTGTGTGTGCGTGGTAGGTGGTGCATTGTACATTGTTCGCGATACGTGTAATACCGCGTATTTTTGAAAAAGTTATTCAAATAAAAATAACTTGTAGAGTCACGCGTGCGATAAGAATTTTTATTTATTTTTTTTAATAATCGTTTTGCATAGTAGAGTCACCCACATTTATTTGTGGAAACATACACGTATATAACTAGTATGCATATATATATACTAGTGTATACTTGTATTTTTGCAGTAGTTTTATTTGCAATAATCACTAGCCTTGGCAGACGATTACAGCAACTGGTACGTAACCTTTTAGAATATAAGTTTAGAAAACGTGGTTGAACTAGGGTGACGGAGGTGCCCCGGGGCATGCTCTCTAGTGTAGGCTTTTGCACCCTGGTGGAGTGTGTGAGAACCGTGGAGTGAATGGGTGGGTATGCATGTGTTTTTTACTGAGTGAATGTGAAACTTTAATTTTAAGTATGTAGGACCCCGGAAAAGCACATGGTACACTTGCACTTTAATAGTGCAAGTCCCATCTCCGGGTTTTTTTATATAGAATTGTCACAAAATTTTATCTTTTTATTCTATCATGCTTAACTCGTAAATTTATTTTGTGACAATTCTATCATTTTTAATATGTATCATGATTCAAAGATATTTGCAACCATTTGAAAGATTCATTTTTACTTCGATTGTATCTCGAACGAGATATAATCGAAATTAAATTCGCAAAATCTTTGATGAATTTGATACTTAGTTTTAAGTATAACAGGTTTAACACTTCGCACTATCGCGATTTAGTCTTTGAAATGTTTGATATAAATCAATTTAAATTAAATAAAAATATATTGCAAAAAAATGCATTGCATTTTTAGTATAATTTTTATTTCAATTCGTTTTTATTATAAGATAGTAATAGTGCGAAGTGTCATGGATTAGCTTAATTAACTGCTCGGACATTCGATTAAATGTGCTCGTGTAACATGTGCACAGTCGGTGAACTCTAAGTTCATTGATTGTCCACGAGCTAGGATAGCTAACGGTAAACGCGAATTTATTTTGTAATAATTATTTAACAGAGTTATACAACGAACATCGGAATTATTTTGCAAAATGGTATGTATGATAGAAAAATAAATGAAATTATTTCATAGGTATTGTAATATGAAATGTATTTCATTTATATTAGTGTTATAAGCAGTTGAGAGTAATTGGGTGAAAATGTCTTGAAGTCGTTTCTAAATTGTAGGACCATAATCTGGCATGTTACAACGATATGGTATTAGAATAGAATCGATAATTTACATGGTTAATAATATTCCTTTCGACGAAGAGATATCTCTCGATCAAAAGGTAATAATTATTTTCGATGTAAAAAAAAGCTCAGGATGTTTTACTAATCACATTTTTATTTTCAGGGTTGTGTTAGGGTTGGTTAGGTCGGGTTTTTTATTCATTTCATAATTTAGAATCAGGGACGATTCTGATTCTATATCATTGATCGTTGTAACATGCTAAATTATGAGAATACTTTTTGGGAACGATTGACGTTTTTGGTCAATGATTCTTTTCATGCTCGCACGTAGGGAATGTCCGACAGTAGGCATCAAGAAAGAAGAGGCAAAATGCCGAAGAGGCCCCCACTTAATTGTGGCTCAAGAGGGCAACTATGGACTCAATGAGTTATTTGCAAATTCAACAGCATGGTTGAATTTTTGCGAATAGCTCGTTGGTCATTTGATATTTTGATTGTTTTATTATTTTGCTCGTCAATAATTTATAGTGATTTTTTAAGAATGGAAGTAATTAATATAGTTTTCTTTATGTTATATTGCCAAAAATAAATCGAGTATTTGATAAATTTGATTTTATAGAGTACAATCCCATTCAGAATTCCTCCTCATTTTAATATCATATCATTTTTTCATTTCCAATTACCCCACACCTTTCTTCATTCTTCATTTTATTCATAGAAACTAATTATTTTATAGTATTTTTTAATATATCTTTTTTTCTAGGTATTAGAAACTTAATTTTCATTTTATTTTGTTTCAGAATATGATTAATTCTAATGCACTTGTAAGTGCATCGGATGTTTCATCGGGAACTTGCCCTTTGATGCATTCATTGCATCTTTTCAGACCTCCAAAATAATCTTTTCTTTTTCTGGTTCGTTTTGGGGTTTTTTTTTCAGTGGGTAGCGGGTAGATCTTTCTTTGGTTTCTTCACAAAGAAAGGTCTACTTCAGGGATGCGACCCTGCCCTACGCGAGCCATGATTTTCTCCTACCTCCAATAATTGGGAGAAATCATGTTCTTACCTAAAATCCTTCCTTCCCCCAACCATCCTATTTTAAATATTTTATTAGCAGGATGAACTATGGAGACGATGTCAAAATTCTTTTCAAGAGAAGATGACAAAGGACCAAAAGAGGACTGAGTTATGGTAAACTATTTGGTAGGATAAAATAATTATTTTTACAGGTAAATGAAGTATTATATTTTTACAGGTACCATCTAATATTATACTATACTTTAGGTAGATTAAAAATTATTAAATATAGAATATCCATAACTTGTAATTTCCATATGTGCATATATTGAAATTATTCTAGGGTGTTTTACTTTTCAATAGAATAAACGATGTTATTTAAATTTTATTTAGGTTGTACTCCTCATTTATTATTTTCTCTTTTTTGGGTATTCATACTTTTTTTTGTATTCTCCATAATAATTTTAAGGATTTTTCGGATGGTACTCTTATGGTGGGGCCTAAGAGACTATATGAGAACAATAGATTGTTTCAACGCATATACATTGGTTTAATCGTTACATACACATTAACGTACTTTAAATGGAAAATAATTTTAATATGAATTTATTTTTTCAATTTATCAGATAACTGTCTTCAACTTGATTGCGTTCCTAGATCGGAAGGTAATATAATATACTCCAATTACTTACATTGCAAATAAAATTGTATTAATATTCATTAAAAATTTCTGTTTCAGAAGTGGTTTAATGGGTAGCGGGTAAATTTTTTGTTCGTAAAGGGTGGTACCATTTACAAATAAAGAATTTACTTCAGGGATGCGACCCTGCCCACGCGAGCCATGATTCTATCTTACTCCCAAAGATAAAATCATGTTCATTTAACTTTTAAGCTGGAACTACCGTCTTTTTTTCTTTTTTTTCTTTTTTGATATGCATAGATAGATATGCATTTAGCATGGGAAACTGAAGCTTCATTGTAAGGGAAAACATCTTCCGCTAATTGTTAGACGGACCCAAGGATTCTTTTCCGTAAGTTCGCAATAGTATACGGTGTTGGACTGAACATTTAGTGTAGGTTTCTCCTAAATTTAGAGTCAGTGGACTAGTCCAATCGGGGGGAAACCACTTTAAAAAAAAATCGTGAAAAGTTCCGCTTTAAAAGTTATACCTATCCCCCCTTTTTCCTATCCCTTTTATGTTTTAACTTTTTTTTATCCCTTTGTTTTCTGTTGCAGATTGGACTATGGTAAGGAAACGACCACAGGTGGACCAAAGGAGGACCAAAAAGGAACAAGAAGTGGACTTGGTAGTATGGGATAGTATAAATTAATTACTTCTATAAATAAAATGAAAATTTGCATCTTTATATAATTCTCCTTTTAGCTTCGAACGTGTTTGATAATTATTTTTAATGTATTTTCTTTATTTATAGATTCCATGGTACAACTTATAATTGTATACTCTTTTTAATTATTATACTTTATTTTATGGAGATTGAAAATTATGTATTTAAATGTATATAAATTGTATTTCTATAAGTTGAAGTTATTCTAGGGTGTGTTAGTTTTAAGTATCATCGATAATTCTATTGAATTTCTTTTCAGATTACACTCCTTGTTTATCTCATTTTATATTTTTTAGTATTGAAATTTTTCTCTGGTATTTTCGATAATAATTTTAACGATTTTTCGGATGGTACTCTTATGGTGGGGCCTAAGAGTTAGGTTCATTCCTTTGAATTATATTCGGATGTGAGCATCTTTAGGATGCACATCCCTCTTGGGTCTTCAGAAGCGGTTACCTCCTCGTGGTTAGACCTGGGCAATGGATATTACTTTCCATGTAATGTTTGTCATATTTTAATATGCTATACATTCCATGGCAAGTAAAATCTAGCTAAAGACCGCTTACCATTAACCCCTTAAGTAGAAAGCTCGAGTTAACTCGAGCGACTTTGTATTACATTGAGTAAAAAATGATTTTCTTTTGGCCAGTTTAAAAAAAAATTGTTCCTTAAGGGGTTAATATTATATTAATAATTGGTTTATTTTATTTTCCTGTTATTTTAATGTTTATTTAGCAGGATGAACTATGATGCAAAATTTGATTCAAGAGGAGATTGAAATGGACCAGAAAAGGACTAAGTTATGGTAAATGGGTTGTATTTTAATTTATTTATTACTTTTGTATTGTAAAGCACTCGTAAAAAAATCATTTTTCTGCCTACACTTTCTTATTTTTGCATAGGTACCATGGATCAGTCCAAAATCATCAATATGTTTCAGCTTAAAAATCTTATCTTCAATTTTTGTTTTATTCTTTGAAATTTTTTATTGACAGGATAAATTATGAAGAATGTAATTATCTTCTTTTTTTTTTACAGGTACCATCTAATATTTTTTTCTACAGGTACCATTTAATATTATATATATTTATTTTTATTATTCTAATAAAAATACTACTTTTAATTATTAAGTAATTAATATAAGTGCATATTCTTACCTAAAAACTCATTAAATATGATCTATGTACCTTTTCCTCGAGATTCACCTTTTGACTAAGATATCATCCTCTATGAAAATACTTTTTCCAATGTTGTTTAGGTTATTTTTCAAATATTGCCTATTTATACAATAGAAAAAAAACATTCTAAATAATGAAAATTATTACTTTCTAAATTTTACACTATTTTCACTATACACATTACTTTACACATTTTACTTGTAAATAGAATAAAAATAATGAATAAAATAAAAAAAGAATGCATAATAAAAACATTATCTCATTGTATACGAGAAAACAATCATGTAGAAAAGGAACTTTGTCAAAGAAATTTGTAAAACAATTGACAATCTATCGCTTGCCAATAATACAAAAGTCCCTAGTATCTGTATCAACACGTAAAAACTCGTCTTTAAGATAGGAATTTATTTTTATACGGGTGGCAAGCGATAGATTGTCAATTGTTTTACAAATTTCTTTGACAATGTTTCTCGTCTACATGATTTTTTCTTGTATGTAATGAGATAATGTTTTTATTATGCATTCATTTTATTCTACTCATTATTTTTTATAATATTTACACAAGTGACATGTGCATTTAATAAAATAGTAATTACATAGTAGTGAAAAGAATGAAAAGGTGTAAGACTTATAATATTAAATTCTCTTTAATGGAATGTTATTTGCGTTGCATACATGGGCAACATTTGGAAAATAACATAACCAACATTGAATAAAAGCATTTTCACAGAGGATAATGCCTCAGTTAAAAGGTGAATTTTGAAGAGAAAGGTACATAGATCATATGTAATAAGTTATTAGATAACAATATGCACTTATATTAATTATTTAACAATTATTTTATCATTCTAATATTCTCTAATTACATTTCAGATTGTTTCTATGCATATACATTGGTTTAAATATTTCATAGGATTTAAGGTACATTAAATAGAAAATAATTTTGATATGTTATAAAAGTATGTTTCTTTTTTCGATTACAAATTAAATTAACACTTATTACTTATAATTATTTTAAAAATAATGAATAGAATAAAGAGAATGTAGGATCTTATAGCATAGAAAATCATGTAGAATGATCTTCGTGTGAATCATGTATAAACGTTATTGTAAATATTTTTGAAACAATGCACATCTTATGCATCTCTGAAAGTATTTCAATGGTAAGGATTCTTTATCGATACATATTTTGGGAATTTATTCTTTTATATGCTGCATTTTATATTAGACATTTTTATGTCGACAATTGTCTTCCATACGATTGTATTCTTTTGTGCAAAACGACAAAGTTTTCGTAATGTCTACATTGTCTTTATTCATGTCATTTTTTTTAGAATATTTATAAGTTATGTGTACATTTATTAGAAAAATAGAAATGATTTTTAATTTATTTAATAAATAAATTATCATATGTAGTTTGACCAGCGTGGTCATGAAGAAGGTCAGATTCTGTCCGTGTAAGAAGCTGTGATGACCCTTTTCATGTTAAAAAAAATGAATTAGCCAATCACAGCCAAGCTTTCGTCCGAATTCTTCAGTTTCATGGCGTCATTCGTGGAGAACACATCGGAGTGTCATCGTCCCGTTAAGATCAGGTAATTAAAAGATATTTTGTAAAATTTACATCTTCCTATTATAATATGTAAAGGATAAAAGGATCAATTTTGATTTTTTGAGTATATTTTGACAATTTTTGTGGTCCTATATCGTATTTTTAATCATTCGAAATTTTTCTTTATTATAGGTGGAAAGAAGATCTACTGCGCAACATTTTCGCGCATGCAGTATTTTCGCGCCAGTCTTACGCGTCTGTTTTATGCACATCAATATGGCGAATCTTTCGAATTTTTTAATCTGCCATCTGTATACTTCTTCCAGCGGATTTTGTTATCCCGTTAATTTCAGGTAATTGTTTCAATTAATATTTTAATGTACACCTTCCTGTTATATATTAAATGATATATAACGAATGTTATATATCAAATGCATACTATATGCATAATTTTTATATGTGTTTTAATATTTTACTTTCTTTTAGCTTTCTTAACATGGGAGAGTTATAACACGAATTCACTAACCTTTTTTACCTTGTGGCAAGTTCTTTTATCTTCTCCATATACGGCGAGGTGAGCATTATTGTTTTTAAATATAAGCATATAAGCGTATAGAAATACTACAGAAAGAGTGAGAGAGAAGGAGTGAGAGAGAGAGAGAGAGAGGAAGAATAAGAAAACAATACACTCGACATATAGGTTATTATAAATGTGTATTTTTATTTCCAGGAATTTCTCGAGGAATTTTCTTCGTCGAATTACAGACGACAAAACGTAAACAGCCGATAACATAGGTATAATAGCCGAGCGTTCGACACTCCCGAGATCCCCTCTACCAAGGTTACGTAGTAACATACCTCTTATTCGGCTTCTATCTTTCAACGAGACAACATGAACGAAAATAAGGCGTATTAAATTATTTAATAATTTTATTTCTAACGTTATCTTTTTGATTTTAATAGTTTAAAAAGCTTTTCATTGCATAGAATGGTATAAAATCTGGTTTATTTTTTATGTTACTCTTTATTAGTTTGCTGATACAATTATTGTTTTATTTAGACAACTTTAAAGATGTTTAAGTAATATTTTTACTAGCATTACATACTTGGTATGTAATATTGCAAGCAAATAGTTGCATACTTTGATCAATTTTACAAATATTTAATAACTTGAATACCATTCTATCAAAAATATTCAATGGTTTTAATGTGTGCCCTACCTTCAGAAATGATTTACAGGAAATATTGTAATATAGTCTTTAGTATGTTTCAGCTTTTCAGACTTTTTATTTCATTTTATTTTATACATCGTCATCCTAAGGGTAGGATACCCATCCTGCAGTCATCAACGAAGACTAAAAGTAAGTATATTTTACTATCAAACATTTCTATGATAATTTCAATTGATTTTTATTACAACAATGATCTTAATTGTTCTTTTTCTTTTTCTATTTCAGAAAATCATTGCAATCGAGCGCGTAGGCAATGAGGTTCTCGTGTGTTGCATCGTGTTAAAATAAAATATAAAAAAGTCGACAAAAGAGTAGATTCAGTGTTGATCGTCGCATGTTAAAGTTTCGTTTGCTCGGTTAAGAAACTCGCAAGTTTCTTTTATTAAGTTTAAACGTGTGCTCATCGTCATCCTAAGGGTAGGAGACCCATCGTGCATTCATCAATGAAGAAAAAACGTAAGTCAATTTTTATGTGAAATATTTTTTCAATAATTATAGTAATTTTTATATAACAAAGATTTATATAATCTTTTTTTTATTTGTGTTTTAGATCATCGTTGGAATGGTATTCACATTTTATTAATTAAATTCATTTAGAAATTCGTTTAACACTAGATTTTTTCACTATTGTTTTGTTCAATATTTTTTTAAAAATTTACAAACATTGTTTGAATGAAAAAGTGCATAGAGAAGGGGAATTAATATTAATATATATTTCATTACAGTATTAAAAATTAACATATATTTTTAAAAAATATTCTACTTTAAAATTTTAATTAAATTTAAATTTTATTAAATTACAATTAATTAAAATATTTCTATTTAATATATATCTAACAAAAAAGTTTGAAATGAATCACATTTGCTCAGTCCATAAATCTAGTGTTAAATGAATTAACTGCATGTAATGCAGTTTTATAGTCATTCTTTGTGCATTGTCATCGTCCTCCTAAGGATAGGAGATCTATTGTGCATTCATCAATAAAGATTTACAGTAAGTATATTTTTGTATTAAATAATTCTTCAAAAATTTTAATGATTTTCTGTAATAGTAATGATAATAATAGTATTGTTTTTTATTTCAGTTTCAGATTGCAATCGTGCACGAATGGCCCATGTGAAGTGACCGGAAGTGAAATTTTTGTTCTTGCATTTGACTGCGAGCAATGCAGTCTTTGAATGAGTGCAGTTTAGAATCAGTGATCGGGCGAGTAATAAGTTAAAATCAAACGCGAATTAGAGTCAGTGTTGTTCGTCGTATAATAAAATATCGGTTTCGCGATAAGAAACTCATCTATAGTTTCTTATTTTCGTTTATACCGCGTTTTTAGATTCACGCGAGGTGCATTACCATGGTGCAATAGAGCTGCATCTCCTTGGAATGCATCGTAAGTATTCATTTGTATTTACATTTTATTTGATTTTATTTTAACATGATTTTGAATAATATTCAAGATAACTTATCGTTGTGTTCTATTTTATTTTACAGATATAACCATGAATTCTCTTCCTTTCAAAGATGTTGAATGAATTCTTCGATGGATCTTCTTCCATGGCAAATCGAGTATCGTCTTCCATCGTCAGACTACAATACTTGCTGCGAAGTAGGAGTGTTTTGGAGCCATCGCAGAACTTCTGAAACCGTGAGTTTGTATTTAAAGTCCCTCCAGTGCTCAATCATGCCGAGGATGAAAGGTCCAAATCGGCACGAGTTATTGGTTGTAATTATCTAAATAAATTATTGACGAGCACATGAGTAATTCCTTTTTAGGAGTTACTTATGAAAATTGTATATTTTATTATATGTTTTATTGTATGTTTTATTATTAGTTCAGGATAGGTTTTCTTGTCTCATCGGTTAAATTCATTTAATTCATAATGCAATTAATAAATGCACTCTCTTTTTTATTACGTGTTAAAAGCATGTAATAAATGTCTTACATGCATTGCTTTGTACATAGTTTTTGTAATCGAAATTAATTTTGATATATCAATACTTTGATATTTTAAATAAATGAGCAAGAAGACAAATTTATTCGCGACGGATAGACTTTGGCAGTTAAGTGGCGGCTCAAAGCCCAGTTCTTTCATTAGAACAGCCAACTTAATGAAAAAGTCGTCCGAGGTTTGCAAAAAATATCCATCATCACCGTAGAGTCTTTTAATACATCCTTACCTCGAAACTCTAACTGTTTCATATGGGGTAACTTTTTTTTTCATTCGCTTGTTTAAGTCATTATTCACCAAATGACTTGTAGAGTCCTTAGCCCGTTTAGATGAATTTTTATTAAAATCTTTTGTGATATATTTATATATGTTAATTATGTTTTTTTTAGATCAGGCTTTTCAGCTTCTAATATACTAATCCCCCGTTTCTCCCCCCATACTTTCTGCGTTCTCATCTATGCGTGTGCCCAGGTGTTACACGTATGGGTGAGAAACAGTTAGCGTGGGTTTAGTTTTAGTTTTTTCCCTTATTGGCGGCTGTTATTGTGCTAGTGATTGCACGATGTACTTTACACCTGTGTGTGCGTATTAGGTAGTGTGTATTGTACATCGTTACGCGATATTTTTTTATTCATTTAATACATCATTAAATACTTAAAGCATTACTTCTACATATCTATCTTCATTCTTATATTTATATTTAATATTTCTCATTTTTTTGATAATCGTTTGCATAGTAGAGTTACTGCATTTATTTGTGGAAACTTTGATATACTTGTATATAACTAGTATGCATATATACTAGTGTATACTTGTATTTTTGCTTTAGTTTTTTATGCAATAATCATTAGCCTTGACAGTCGATTACAGCAAAACGTACGTATACCCATTAGCATATAAGTTTATAAAACGTGGTTGAACTAGGGTGTCGGAGGTGCCCCGGGGCATGCTCTCTAGTTTAGGCTTTTGCACCCTGGTGGTATGTGTGAGAACCGTGGAGTGAGTGGGTGGGTATGTATGGTTTTTCTTAAAATGGGTAAAAATATGGATAATAGGCAGGCAGGTAGCATACTTCTCTGAATGAATGTGAAAACTTTAATTTTAAGTAGGTAGGATCCAGGAAAGGCATTAGATTTCTTGCTTCCACTCCGGAGTGGAAATTCCGCCTCCTGGTTTATACAGAATTGTTACAAAATTTGATCATCTCATTCTATTATGCTTGATTTGTTAATTTATTTTGTAACTATTCTGTGATCTTTATTATGTATCATGATTCAAAGGTATTTGTAACCATTTGAAAGATTAATTTCTACTTCGATTTTATCTCGAACGAGATAGAGTCGAATCAAATTCGCAAATTCTTTGATGCATTTGATACTTAGTTTTAAGTATTTCAGGATTAGCACTACGCACTATCGCGATTTCGTCTTACAGCTTACATATTAATGAAATGAAAGTGTTACAAGAAAATGCATTACATTTATTGCACCTTTTATTTCAATTCGGTTTTACTACTCGACGTTAATAGTGCGAAGTGTTATTAGGTCATCGAGGGAAATTATTATCTGCTTGGACATTCGATTAAATGTTCTCGTGTATGATCAATGATCTCTAAGTTCATTGATGGTCCACGAGCTAGAAAAGTGAACGCGAAATGTAAATTAATTTTGTAATAATTGAGAATTAGAATCATAATAAAATACAAGTTCATTTTTAAAATTAGTATGAAAGATCTTATCTTGCTCGCACGTAGGAAATGTCCAAATGCAGTTTTCATGGAATGAAGAAAGAAGAGGCTTAATGCCGAAGAGGCCCCCACTTAATTGTGGCTCAAGAGGGCAACTACAGGCTATTGAGTTATTTTCTAAGGTTCAACAGCAAGTTCGAACCTTTAGAGAATGGCTCTCTAGTCATATTTTATATTTTATTGTTTTACTTTTTTGCTCGTCATTAATTTCTAGTTGTAATTGGAGATGATGGACCATTCCATCTCCTTGGGACACTAAATGTGTGTCTATATCGTCAAAAAGATGCATACGTGTTTAGTTAGTTCGAGTCAAAATATTTAAACTCCCTTTTTGTTACATTTTGAAACCTAATTATCGTCTTTTTAATATTAAAGTAAATTCTCTTTTCTTGTTTCGTCTTTAAGATTTTTCATTGCTTTCGTATTTTATTAAATTTGCAATTTTTTTTTCTATATAATGCAGTTTAAAAGTATTTCATAATAATTAATAGATAGTATTTTGTTTAGTAACTTAATACTTGTACTTTTCCTTTTATTTTATTTTTTTATATATTTTATGTAAATATAAAATCACGCGTTTAAAATTTATTTTATTGCAACGTAAATAGAAAATTCATTTGAAAAGTGCATCTATGAATTGGACGATTTATATGTTAGGCTATTGCATCACTTGATTCTATAATTAATATAGTTTTCTTTTTGTTACAGGTGATCGTCGATGGATTTAACACAACATACTTTTTTATTTTCCTCCATTTGATAACTATTTTATAAATTATATGTATAAATGCATTTCTGAAGGTACACACATGTTCATACACTAAATATTTAATATAATTATTTAAAATTCTATTGCAAATATAAACCCAAATTTTTCAGATATATGATAAAAATAGAATTTTAAGAATGTCGTCAAGATTTTTTTTCCTAAAGTATATAAATAGCAGCATTACTTATTTATTTAAAAAATTCATTCTTTTTACTACTTTTTTAAATAGGAAATTTGTTTGTTTCAATTAACTGCGAACGTATAAAGAATTCAAATCAAACGCGAGTTAGAATCAGTGTTGTTCGCCGTATAATACAATTTCGGTTTCGCGATAAGAAACTCATCTATAGTTTTAGATTTCATAGAAAACATTTCAGAGTTATGACGATTTCCAATTTTTATCGTGTTAATTGCTTCTTTGAACACTAAAGTTAAAAATGAAAACGTTGAGATAGAAGGATAACTGTTATACAGAAAGAAGTAATCGTAAAATCTATATCCTCTAGGTCAAGTATCCAGATAAACTACATACATATATATACATATATATATATATAGAACGTCTTGTTAAATGGGCAGAAAAGTCATTTACGTTTCGTATCTTACTCCCGTTTCTAGCATTTCACTCTCGAGCAAATATTCAACTTTTATTTCTGTCCAGATCAAAGGAATAAAGTCATATTTTAAATTGTAGAGATCACACTGCATTCGATTTTTCTCTAGTTTCTTTTTTTTTTCTTCTTCTTCTTCTTCTTTTTCTACATCATATCGAAATTCTAAAAATTCATTTTTTCAATTAATAAATTCATTGCAGTCATTCAAAAGAGAACTTTTTTCAATTAATTTGATTCTTTTAAAATCTATTAACAAATAATAGAAAAGAAATGTGAATATTTTACTTCAGAGCAAATATATGGTATTGTTCAACAGAAGAAGAAAAACAAAAAAAAAAAAGAAAAAATTCATTTTCCGTATGAGAATAAAAGTTGTAATACTTTGAAAATCGAAGTAAATCGTTGATGAAATGTATCCTCTTGTTGGCATACGTGTGTCTCAATTTGACAATGAGCCAAGTGGCCGTAGATATAAGAAAGAATCTCATTTTGGGATACTTTACGATAAAACGGTCCATGAACTTTCGAATAGAACCGAACTTTATGTACGATGAGATCAGAAAGAAGTGGAACACTCCAGTATATATATGTGTGTGTGTGTGTATGTGTTGTATGGTGGCTCGAAAATAAATCTGTTATAAATCGTAGCGATCTTTTTACATGGTCGTCCGTGGAAAAAAGAAAAATAAAAAACACGAATCTAAAGAGAGAGAGAAAAATATATAAAAAAAAAAGAAAGAAAAAAAGAAAGAGAGAGCTTTAGGCGATTAGGGAAAAAAAGAGGTCGGGGGTTTAATCTTCGCTGGTTGAAAAGAAGAAAAAAAAAAACATATATATATATATATATATATATATATAAAAGAAACTACCTCTTTTTCGAATGACCTTAACTTATTGTTAAAGTAATCGTTTTCTTTTTTAGTTTTTCTATTTAACTTTTAAAAAATTGTCTACTTCTTACTTAGTTTGTTTTTTTTGTTCTCTTTTATTTATTTTTTTTATTTTCATACAATTAATATTTATTTATTTTTTCTTGTTGATTTGTTTGTTTATTTTTACTCGAGTATCGTTCAAATTGTAAATACATATCTAAAAAAAAATACAAGTTTATCTTTTTTTTTTATAAAGAATATTAGAAAATAGATTGAATGTCTGTCGTATATTTCAATTGAAAGAAATTCATATATTCGAAATATTTCTTCCTCTCGCATGAAGAAAAATAGAAAGTAACATTTACCAAGAGTTGACGGTAGTGGAGTGAGAAGGAGAAGGAAGGCGGAGTAGGAAAAAAAGGTGGGGGGGGGAACAGGTGTGACCATCGACAGGAAGGAATTTTTCACTTTACCAAATGCAAAAGTTTCCTGGAAAAAAAAAAAAAAAAAAACACAAGGGTAAAATTTGTATCGATTCAGAACAGATCGGGTGAGTTCGTCCTCGGTTACAATAGTATATATATATAGAGATACCTCGGGAAATAATTCAAATACGTATGGGGATATATGTCGTGTCAAATGTATTTGTCGAAGGTCGAAAAAGATCGTAGAAAAAAAATATATATATATAAAATAAAATCAAAACTATTTGAAAAAATGTAATTTTATTTATTAATTAGTGAAATCAACAAACTATAGAATTAACATAGGAGTAAATGAACAAAAATACAACTTCTCCGTAAACATATTAAATAAATTATAAAATTAATTTTGTAAAAAATATAAATTTTAATTTTAATAATCTCACAAGCATACTTTTATTTTTTTTTTTTTTTTTTTTTATTCTTTTATATAGTACATAGTTTGCATATAGTTTTAATATCAATATACTGTAATATGTTTTTATTGGGACGTTGTAAAAAGTGAAACAGAAGAGAGACCAACTGTAACGACCATGTATGTATCTGTCACTATCAAGATTCAAACGTATCGACCATACCAAGAGGAAATGAGAGAAAGAGGAAGAGTTGAAGCAGAGAAGAGAAGATGAGCTCTTTGAAAGCACTGTGCACTAGTAATGTGCTTACAGGAAGCACTTAACCAGAGACTGGCTGGCTGGTGGTGGTGCTCTTGTTATCACGGGCACTGTCATCGTTTTCTACGTGAAACCTCCCCCCCTTCCCTTCCCTTTTTTTTCATCGTATGATATACCACTTTACCATGCTTGACACAGAACGATCAAAGAATTTTATTCGTTTTTCAAACAATTCAATGAATTTCTGAATAATCTTTTCAATTCCATTACAATTACAAATAAATAATATATATATATATGTCATGAAATGAATTTATTGCACGTTTAGTAGTGTAGAGTCAAACACAAACATACATATATACATAGATATAGACAATAATAATAATAATAATAGTAAATAATAGGAGATGAATATCGAAGCTTACAGGATAAAGCTGTGACATTAATCGATCTTGACATGGGGCTTTCGATAACGTAACACACGAGTAGGTATCGATTGAAAGAAACACACATATGTATATGTATATATATATATATATACGTATGTGATTCCACAGTGTCACTCGCGTTTAAAACGAACTCTTGCGAATGATCTGTTGAAAAGCTATTCTTCGATTTTCCACGTAGTCGCTTTAACTAATCAACCGAGTTTTAACCACTGATAATAATTATTTCTTTTATAATAGTGCATAGAACGTTAATCGAGCATTAAGTCGCGATAGATATAATATAGTTGAATATTTGAATAAAATTTTTCAAGTAATTGTGCTCAATTTTTTTCATTAGAGTGGATTGAAAAAGATAAAAAGAGGATACATCATTTAATTTGTTTAATGCACGTGTGTCTCAAATTTTTAATGAAATTTATTTTATTTCACGTGATTTGTTCCAACTTAGCACATAGCACCATTTTTTATTACTAATTTAGATTTTTATTTAAAGGTTATCTAGAGGTTCTGTAAGGTTCTTTCAATAGATGACACTGTATTACAATTCAATTATTTCAAAGCTTGGTTTTCTTTGAAGGTTTCACTTCTACCGTGTGTGATCTGCACACATCTGTTTTTTTTTTTTTTTTTTTTTAATATTACTTTGAAGACAATTTTAAAGAATTATTTTGTCAATTTCAATTTTTGTTTTATTTTTTTCCTACAAATTTTATAAATATTTAAAGATATATATATATATTTTTTTATATATATATAATGGCATGTAGAACGTAAATCATAGAGTCGTGATAGATAAATCAACAAAATTCAAGCAATATTTATTTAAAGAAAAATATAAGATACATTTTTTTCAACATCTCGCATAAATCCTCCGTTATTTTTTTTATTGGTCTTGATATATTTAAAAATATATATATATATGTATATGAATTGATGTCATTGCAATGACATTCACGTTCGCAAAAAAATAAAACAAATTAGTCGAGGATGATAATTTCGAAAGCCAAGAAAGTAGTGAAAAGAAATAAAAGATCGATATGAAAATTCCTTCGATAGAAATACCATGTGTAAGAGAGAATAAGTTTGGCCAAAGGTGAACAACTAGAGACGGGCCAAATGTTCGTTGACGTCTTCGTCTTCGTTGAATAAAAAAGAACAAAAGAGATAGACACAGTGGTAGAATTCAATTTGAACGCCAGCTAGAAAGATTTTCCTCGTCTCTAAGACGAACGGCCTTTTCACCAGGCTTCCTCCTAAGACACATTCCTGCCAAGAAACTCTATTTCCGACCATCATCATCCTCAGGTTTTCTTAGTTTTTCAAGGTCAGTGATACCGCTAGTTTCAAATTAAATTCACATTAAATATTGTTATGTAAAATCCTATTATTAAATTTATATAAAATTGAATTTTACTATCGAAATTATCCAAACTATCAATTATCAAGAAACCAAATAACTGAGTCGTTAACTGAACATTTGTTTACACAATGACCATAATGAATAATAGTAGTTGTCATAATAATAATAATAATTACAAAGTAGATAACTGTGTTAACGAACAAGTGCAGCGTAGCTTTTGCAATTAGTCGTCAAGTGTTGATTCGTTGATCCACTTTAATGGTGTGACGCTATGTATGTTTGGGTTGTATGCTGATAACGTAAATGCATCACTGCTAAATCCTCGGATAGATTTCGAGAGACAAAGAGAGAGAGAGAGAGAGAGAGAATGTGAGATTAGCATGTGTATGTTTGTACACGTGTGAAATAGAGTTAAATAGATAGAGAGAGAGAAATAGAGAATTAGAGATACGTGTTACATTTAGGGGATGTTTATTTGTGGATATCTAATCACCCATATAGTATGGCAATTAGTTTCTCGAGTAAGTTTCTATGTATGTATGTATGTATATATGTATTACGTATACTCATTCATTAAATAAGTCCCCTACTTATTCGTTAATCTTTGCTTACCACTCTCCCTGAAGTAACACGCTTACCACACTCGGGTCCTTTGGACCCGGACAAGAAAAATCGTTTTAAAAAACAAACTATTGCATAGATTTACTTCAATATTTTTTTAAGACTTCTTTAATACTTACTTAAAAAGACTATATAAGTTTTATAGTTTTAAATTAAATTTAAATATGTTGAAAAAATGACCAAAGTTGAACAATTGAGAAAAATGACTCTAGTTGCAAAAAAGGTCTGGGTCCTTTGGACCAAGTGTGATAAAAGCAAAGGTTAATAGTATTTATACTTGTAATTAATATCTTCTTCTTTCGTAATTTTAATTGAAAAATTTTTCCATAGTTTTTAATTCATAATTTATTACTTATATATATATATATATATATAAATACTTTATTTTTTGTTCAATAAATTTGACCATAGTTAACGAATGGTGAAAGTTTCAACAATAGTTTTTGCAAGTAGTACGATCGTTAAATTAAAGGCATTTGCAAAGAGTATAATTCAGACAAATGTTCGAAGGTAATAAAAAAAAAAAAAAGCTTATCGAGTAAAAAATTTGAAGGATTCTTTAAAGTTAGGAGAAACTTTTGCAAATAAAAATTTTGTTTAACGAGATACTACTGATTAAAAGTTTTTGTTCTTTTTTTTTTTTTTTTAATACCGATAAAAGTATATATAAGTGGTTTGCTTATTTTTAAGCTCAATCGTAACTCGAAAGTGAAAATGATGAATTTGTTTAAAATAATTAACAAAAAAAAAACAAACAAAGAATAAAAATACTAGGCTGATTTAGAACGAGTTAATTTATTTATTGATAATATTGAAATGAATTTGTCTTACCTGTTGAAGAAAAGTAGATCGATCTTCGTGTGTGAAATTAAACAACGTGAAACTTTGATAGTTTCTTTTTTCTTTTTTTTTTCTATTATAATGATAAAAATATTTGAAAAGTACGATATTTTATCAAATGAATCAAACGTTAATTATACAATTGAAATAATTCGTGCACGAGACTGTTAGGAAAAAAAAATTCATGGAAAATTAAACTAAATATTTATATATATATACGTCATATCCCTAGCTAGGGTATAAAGAGATCTATATAGTTGTATAGTGTATTTTTTTTTCTTTTTTTCTTCTTTCTCTTTTCTTTCTCTATATATATAATACAATGAAATTCGATCGGACAGATATTTAATTAATCTCTTTTTGTTTGTATTGGCGCACAGAAATTTAAAAAATAAAAAAATTAAAATCAAATGTAAAATACGTATCTTCGTTTGAAAGTAATTTTTCTAACGTTTTTTTTTTCATAAGAAGTCTTGTTGTTGTTCGACGAAACAGACATGTTCGTCAAAAATGTAAAAAGAAAAGAAAAGAAAAAAAAGAACACAGTTCGCAGAGTCAGTTTGTCGAGTTTAAAACGAGCCGAGCCCTCAACCCTTTTTTTTTTTTATAAGAACATTATATAGCTGCTTACAATAGCTTTTTTCTGCATCTTTTTTTTTCCTACGTAAGCGTATTCACTACAATTTTCTACTTGTTCCAAATATATATATATATATTTATATGTATGTATATAAGTCAGTGATTATGAAATATAGTCAAAAATTGAAAAAATATCAAATTTGTTTATTACATTAATTTCGCATAAAAATTAGGTCATACGAAATACGAAATATACAATAATAAACAAATTTCATATTTTCTATTTCTTTTTTTTTTTAATTAATTTTTTTTACTTACTATTGCAAGACCATACTTTCATAATCATTAACTCAATTACATTCGCGATCATTTGTTAAACATAGAAGATTGTAGGTCCCATCTACGCAACGTTTTTTTTTTTTTTTTTTCATTTCTTTCATTATTATTATTTTTATTTTTTTTTCTCTCTACGAACGTTGCGCATAATTTAATGATTTACAGGGACAATCAAATGATTTCTTTAATATATGATTTTAATTAAACGAACTTCGTTTAAAAAGATTAGATAAAAAGAAAAATTGTAAAATTAATGTTGAAAAATTCATTGTAAAAAAAAAAAAAACAATTGTTCAAATAATTGAAGAAGTCAAATGTGACATGAACAATTTCTCGACGTGTCTCTCTCTCTCTCTCTCGCTCTCTCTTTCAAAAAAAAAATTATTTGTTTCCTTTCACTCTTCTCATCTTTGATCAGATTATTATTTGGAAGAAAAAGATGATATATATATGTATATATATATACGTTGACCCACACATACAACGGACACGTGAAATTTTTTTTATTTAATTTTTTTTTTTTTTTTAATATATGAACTTCCATACCTTCTCTATTTATCTTTCCCAACCACCCACCACCTACCCCCAATCTAAGAGAACGTGCCAGCACAATAATAATTATCACGAACATCATTATTTTCTTATACTTTTGTTGTTATCATGTTTTTTCTT
The DNA here is from genome assembly GCF_049000335.1 of Polistes dominula. Classification (NCBI taxonomy): domain Eukaryota; kingdom Metazoa; phylum Arthropoda; class Insecta; order Hymenoptera; family Vespidae; genus Polistes; species Polistes dominula. Next base: position 1,040,447 of record NW_028300914.1, on the reverse strand, counting down.
TTTTTTTTTTCTATATTTCTTTTTAGTTAAAGTTACGTTCTCTAATGCTTTTTTTTGGAAGACCTGTACTGTACGCCACGAAATATTTTTAATTATTTTATGTATATATGTATATACGCTTATAGAAAGAGGAGAATGACAATAGAAAGTTTCGTCCAATTAATAAACGAAGAACCGGGCAGTTGGTATGTGTAAAAGGTGTGTTAGCACCATAGAGATACAACACATAGAGCAGGCGAGCCAACATAAAACCTGTCGACGAAAAAAAAAACAAGAGAGATAGAACATGGGAGGGAGGTTGATGTTGTCTCTCTCTAACTTGCGAATCTTTTGTTCTTTCTTGCGTTATATATATATCTTATCTTAATATATATAAATTACGTGTCACACGTTGTTTGTCCGCAATGATCTCCTAAACTACTGAACCGATTTAAATACAATTGTGCACACTCTGTGCAGTATCATCCAACTTGAAAGATAGGATAGTTTATAATCTCAATTTATAATCGCAATATTATTTTATTGCCAATTATTTGTTTATTCATTCAAGACGTGTGTATCGGACTGATTGTGAGCCACAGCAACGTGTGGCGGGGCATCCCTAGTTTTATATATATATATGTGTACCGCATGAGTTAAAAAGAGAGAGAGAGAGAGAGAGACAACATCAACCTTTCGTTTTGTTGCTGCTATATTCATGCAGAGACATTTCCACTTACACAACCGCCTATGGTTCGCCTATTCTATCTGTAATATCTCTATGATTAGCACTCGATGGTGGTCGATCAAAAATGGGTTCTTTTTAAATGGTCCTATTATTTATAATTATGTGTAGTGTATACCTGTATTATTATCAATGCACATCAGCATCAATATTACCCATTGACGTGTTATTGGCATAAAGGAGGGTTATCAGAAGTATGTCAATTATATGCATGTGGGTGTGTGTGTATGTATGGCTAAGTGAGTGCATAAGTGCATGCTAGTGTGAAGGAACAGAGGCAGAACAAACTCCCACCTCCCCCCCCCCCTGTAGAAATGTGAATTGGTCCTTCGTATGTAGTAGTAGTAGTAGTAATAGTAATAGTATTAGTAGTAGTAGTTGTATTTACTTGGATTCTGCTATTTTTTTTTCTCAATAATTTGTACACGTATTGCAAATGATAGCTTTACTCTGCTGCTGCTGCTGCTGCAATTTTTTTTTTTCTTTTTTGCATCTTCTCGTCTTTTTCTTTTTATTTATCTTTCCCTCTCTCTCTCTCTCTCTCTCTCTCTCTCTCCCTCTCTCTCATACTGCGCATTAGGTATCATCGTTATATATATATATATATATATATATATATATAAATCTGTGCCGTACTTTCTCTCGTTACATGTTTCTATACATCTCATCTTTTTCCTGTAATTTATTTGTCCCTACTTCGAGAGAATCCTTTCGTATTTTTTTTTTGTTTCTTTCTCTTTCTCTCTCTCTCTCTCTCTCTTTCTAATGCGCTCAACACAACACACACGTAACACGTTTACACTAGCAATCAGTCTCTCTCTCATATCATCTTATATTTTTGTATCTTTTCATATTTCTTTTTAACTTCTACAAACATTCGTAAATATTTGAAAATGTTAAATCATAAAAAAATAAAAAAAATAAAAAAAAAAACAAGTCTCAATTTGTTTATCTTTTGCTCTTATTTTTTATGGGTTTTTTTTTTTTTCGTTCTTTCTAAACTTTTAATCTGATATCAGCGCCATGCATGCGTGCACACGTTAAACGTAAATCGTAAAAATACTTGTTGTGTTAACTCGACTCAGACATTTAAACAATTATTTTATAAATTATCCAAAGTACGAGTGCATTTTTATGAACTTTTGAAAAATCATCAATGAAACATTTGCGAAATAAGTTACACGTAGTACATGCATGTTTGTTTACACGTGTAATAAGTATTCACATGTATCCCTCTCTCTCTCTCGCTCTCTCTCTTTCTTTCTTTTCGTTCATTTGTCCAAGTTTTATTTTTATTTTTTAATGAATATTATATTCTTTATTTGTTCACCTCTCAAATGATTCTAACCGTCATTATTAATGTATTAGGCATATTATATAACGTACATATATATAATATATATATGTATATAATATAGTTTACATTACGATACAATACATACATACAAGGTGTGCCTCCTCGTGCGCCGTCCGACAACAATTTTCTAATAATATATGTATATATATATATATATGTAACAAAAACGAAAAATTGTTCTTTCTTTCTTTCTTTCTTTCTTTCTAAAACGTTCAATTAATTCAATGATCGATCATTAGAATAAATCGATTAAATCTTTTTACGTATTTCGCGATCATTGATCAAACGCGTACAGCAACGAACAAATCGTTTTTTTTTTTCTTTTTTTATTTCTTCATCTTCTTCTTCTCTTTTTTTTTTTGTTCTTTTTTTCTTTCTTTTCTTTTCTTTTCTTAAAGTTTGACACGAATAATTTAACGCATACATTACACTTCGTTACAGAATTCGTATGTATGTGAATTGTGTGTACGTTAATATTGTGTGTACTTTGTTTATAATAATTTAACACTCTCGCGTTTATTTACAAACGGGCAGCTTGCCTTAGTATAATCTCTCTTAAATCAATTTCTCTCTCTCTCTCTCTCTCTCTCTCTCTCTCTTTTTCTTCTCCTCCTCCTCCTCCTCCTCTTTCTAATTTTAATTTTTTTTTTATTTATTTATTATTATTATTATTTGTATTTCTTTTCTTTTTTTTTTTTTATAATCGCAAAACGGCCGAAGTAAACTCTTGGGGACATGTTTCTTTGTCTGTCTGTCATTTTATTATTATAACTTTTAATTAATTCACATTTATTTAATCAAAGATTCATAATAGGATGATTTTTTTTTTAAATTAAGTTTTCTTATTTGTTTATATCGTTTGTTTATTTGTTTGTTTGTTTGTTTGTTTGTTCATTTATCCTTTTTATTTTCGTTTTTAATTGACGCCGCATCGATGCACTTTTTTATTAACTTTTAACTTATGGCTTTTTTTCTCATTCTCTCGTTTGATTGAAAAAGAAAAAAATTATTTTGTTTAAATCTTTTTATTGATTCCTTTTTTTTTTTAATTTTCATTCTTCTCATCTGTCTGTCTCTCTCTCTCTCTCTCTCTCTCTATCTATCTATCTATCTATCTTTCTTGTTCTTAAGAAATGTCAAAAATAATTGGATAAAATAACATCGTATACAGCAAAAGCTTACAGTTTAATTTAAAAATCGATTTAGAAAGAAGAACACGCTTGCGGAACAAGTTAAAAGCAGTTGACGTTGTTCATTTTATTTTTTTTTTTTTAATATTTTTTTTCTCTTTCGAAATTGATCCGTCAGTTACCTGTGGACGGTCACGCGAGTCGCGTAAAATTACGCATCTTTTGTTTTTTTTATTTGTTTTAATTTTTCTCGAGTATGAAGAAGAAGAAGAAAGAGAAGGAAAATGAAGAAAACAAAGAAGAGGAAGAAGAGACAATATTTCTTCTCTCTTTACATCCTTTTTATTATTATTATTATTATTATTATTATTATTATTATTATTATTATTATTTATTATTATTTTCTTTGTGTGTGTGTGTTTTTTTTTATTAATTAATATTAATAATATTATTATCGTTATTGTTACCATTATTATTATTATATATATATATATATATTTATATCATTATTATTAATATTATTATATTACTATAATTTATTATTATCATTATTATTATTATTATTATTTACTATTTATTATCATTACGTCGATGGTTTTAGTGTGGAACTCCCTTAAATGTTACACTGTTTTTATATATCGGAGTGATTTGCTTTCTTTTTATTAAATATTGATTTTAATCACATATTAAACCGTTCAACAAGTTACCATTTCTCTCTCCCACTGGAGGGAATACTCGTAACAAAACAAAATCAAAAATAAAACATAAATTCAAAAGAACAAAATTCGTCAAACCAGACGTATACTTCAGCCGTCATCGATATATAAACATTCCTCTTATATAATGTTACAAAATATAACGGCTCATAATAATAATAATAATAAGCATCGTCATCGTATGTATTCGTGTAATATATTGCAACAAACCCTTGCGAGATACTCGAACTTTGTAAAATAGGGCCACGATAAGTTGTTGATGATCGTGTGTGTGGTTCAGATATTTTTTTATCAACGTCGTCTCGTACTTTTTTCCATTAAAAATTGTTCATTCTTATTCAGTCATATATACGATTTTAAATTAACTAATTAACCAATAACATTTCGTTTAAATGTTTCATATTACGTATGCTCTCATACATTTTCATGTAAATTTAATTTACGTTTACACGCAAATATAAATAATTGTGTGCCGTTAATTATGACACTGGACTATATAAAAACAAAAATCAAACAATTCACATTACAGATTAAAATATTATTTTTATTAACACTTAGCCAACCAATCAGACAGATCATCTACCCATTTCAATGTAAATTCATCAATTTAATTTAACTTGCTCAAACATGGTGAAAATCGTACAGTTCACTCCTCCCCCACCCCCCCCCCCTCACATGGTTGGCTGAGTGTTAAGAAAAAATAAATCAACAAATAAATTATTTTTCTTTTTTACATTTTGATGACTTACAATAATTATTAGTCCACTTTCATAACCAACGACCCATATCATGTAAGTGGTGTATGTGCGTTTTGCAAGTACATACTTAAGATATCTATGTAAGTATATATATATATATATACGTAAATATGTCACGAGAGATCTCATTTGATTGCATTTTCTTGATCTGTTTCAACACGTTAGGAGGAAATTCGACGACACCATTAAATTGACAAACAACAAGCCATCTTTCCTTCTTCTTCACATTATCAAATATTCTTCGATATTCGAAGTATTCGAATTAAAATTACATTTCAAGTTAGAGAAAAAGAGATAAAAAGTAAGAGAGAGAGAGAGAGAGAGAAAGAGAGAGAGAGAGAAAGAAAGAAAGAGAGAGAAAGAGAGACCAAGATAAATTGAAAGCAGATCTCCGATACGATTCGTCCATTAGATAGTACGTGCAGCCACGGAATTTGTCCTAAATCCCTTGTTCCAGATTCCACTGGAGTAGGACTAGGTGGTAGGTGAGAGGGGGAGGAGTTAAGGGGTTGTTAGGGGATAGATAGGAAGCTGACGTGGTTAATTTTACAGTTACGTTCGATCGAATTCCTTAAATACTTCATTAAATGTTCGTCACATTTTCAATATTATCATTGATAGTCTAATTCTTTGACTTTACACCACCACCACCCCTCCCTTTCGTCATTACTTTCACATTTTTTTAAAACCTTCTCAAAAAAAATAGAAAAACTAAAAAAAAAATCAAAGAAGGACGACGTCGAATTTCAAAGAGAGAGAGAGAGAGAGAGAGAGAGACATATACAAAAAAGCTCCAAAAATGGGGGCACCGAGTAATATGTGGGATTGGTGGGTGGGTGGATAAATAGGAGAATGAGGCAAAGGGGGATGGAAAAGGGCTCGGCACCATCAGCATGATGATCGGCTAGCGATCATTGTGTCGCATTATTACATCTATACATAAATACATACAAATATATACACATATATAATACGCTTTTATCCGTACGTACGTATGCATATATACTCATACATATATATATATATATATATATTTTATTATATATATATTTATATTTATATTTATATGTATATGTATATGTATATTTATATTTATATATCCATTATTTTTTTCTTGTTCTTTTTCCTTTTTCTTGTTCTTGTTCTTGTTTTTTTTTGTCTTCGTGTTGAGAAAGATAGAGAAGGGAAAAAGAATACAAAAAAATGGCAACTAACCGAGAACGAGAGATCATTTAATAATAACGATAATAATATAGTAATAATAATAATAATAATAATAATAATAATAATAATAATATTTAAATATAATATTTAATATAATAACGAACAAAAGTGGAACGACGAAGGACTAGCTAGAGCCAGTGTTTAACGCGCGTAAAAGCACGAATTTTTATTTTTCTCCTCCCTTGCTCTCTTTCTTTCTCTCATTAAACATACACTCATCACTCATACACTCACGGATTCTCTCTCTCTCTCTCTTTTTTTCCCACTTTCTTTCTCTCTCCCTCTCTCTCCTCTCTCTCTCTCTCTCTCATTTTTGTCTTCTCGGTTTGTTTTTTCTTCTCTCACACTTTCTCTTCATCATTCTCTCTCTTTCTCTTTCGTTCTCTTTCGTTCTCTATCATCATCATCATCATTATCATTCGTTTTCTATCTCTTCTTAGCAATTGCAGTTAGTGTTCGATGGGTTGGTCGGCTGATCGGTAAGTCGTTGACCTTTGGCCTGGCCCGCACCACCTGCCATCAATGTTGGATCATTGTCCAACGATTCGCTCATCTTGTCGCATATTATGTCAACCAGTTGTTCAAAGACCGCCTGTTTACAACAACAACAAACAAACAAATATTATTTATTTATTTATTTAAAAAAATAGGCTACGAATATCGCGAATATGAAAGGGATTGGTTGCGTTCAGGGACAGAAACAATGGCGAGATTTGGTATTTCAGTTCCTAATGTCAATTATTAGGTCGAGTCATAAATAACTTCCATTTTTTATGAGACAAATGCACTGATAAGTCAGTTCTGATGATAGTCCACATCAGAAGTTACTTATGACTCAACCTAATATTATGATTATCATACCAACCTCTCTTTGTAAATATATATATATATTTAATATTTGAATCCTATAATTAAAAATTGGTTTAACTCAATCCCATTTAATCGTTCTCCAAGCCCATGTGTATTTTAATCAATTAATCAGTATTACGTAAATATAAGAAAAAAAGAAAGAAATTCTTTATACCTTGATGTATTAACAGCCACGTGAAAGTTCTCATTAGCTTGAGATATAATTGATTTAGCAGTCGCTTTATGTTAGTTGCGACCTAATTATTAGCGTGCTCATTAAAATAAGTAGAAGAAGGGTGAGTGTAGGGGAAGGAAAAAAGTTTTGCATAATTTCGAAAGAAAAGTTTCAAAGTTTCATAGTTTCAAAGATGAGTAGTGTTAAAACTATAAATCATGTATCAACGATCATTAATTATTAATAATCAAAATGATATATCGTTAATAATGATTAGTTATATATATATAATATATTCTTCTTATTATTTCATGTTACATTAATAATATTAATAATATTAAATTATTTAATATATTATTTATAATATTATTAAGATATATATATATATATATACGAATATATGAGAAAATAAATACGCGTTAAACTTCGATACAATTCTCTTTGGTAATTAAATTTGTCTCGTTTAAAAGAAACAAAAAAAAAAAAAGAAAAAAGAAAAATATATCGGAGTCGGCGCACAGACCTCATAGAAAAAAAAAAAAAACTGTTATCGATTTGTACCCTACGATCGGTTATTTCTCCCACGTGGAAGTCTGATTAATAGGCGTGCACGTTATAATAGTAGTCGAGGACAATGGATCGATGGTAATGGAAAGTTCGGTACACATCGGTTCACTCGAATGTATACGCCCACGCGACTTACACACACACACAACAAGTAAAGTAAAGTATAATAATACATAGAAACACTATCGGTAAGGAAAGAGTCATCTGTGACTCCTATGCAAACCTTCTCTTCCTTTATTCATCCATTAACGAGATTAATTAATATCCTTCTAACTTTGTTTACTTTGTTGTCTATTTTTTTTTTATTTCTAACTTTTCATCCCTCCCCCTTTCAATTATCTAACATTTGTTAAAGTTTAACAATATTAAAACTGTTAAATTGTCAATAATGTGATGTTAATTAATACACGTGTTGTACAATTTAATCAGATTTCTCTCACAGTGCATTAATTTAATTGACTCGAATAAATTATTTCTTCTTTTTGTTTTGATCCATTTGAAAGATATTTAAATGGGATAATAATTAATACAAAGAGATAAGATGATAGAAAAATATTGAAACAACAATTTGATGAAATATACAAAATAAACAACAAGTATGTTAACACTTTACCGACCGGCAGTCGATTGATTGACTTTTTGTTCTCAGCGTTTACCAACCGGTAGTCGATTAATCGACTTTTATTCCACAGAATTTACAGATAAATATTGTTTAGCATTAATATCATGAAAATCAAAGATTTTATTAAATTTGTTTATCCTATAATAATTCAAAGCGTACAATTTTACCAGAGCCTAAGCCGAAACTGAGCCGGTGTTTTGGACGATATGCGGCTGAATGGCCGGTGAAAAAGGGCATAGGATTCTCGAATCGCTATTGGTCTCGGTAAAGTGTTAATGTAATATTTCTAAATTTGTTTTTTATGTTAATCATATATTTATGTATATATACCTTGACTTGAATGTTCTCCTTAGCAGATGTCTCAAAAAATTGGACTCCTAATTGATCTGCCAATTGTTTACCCCTTTCAAAGCTGATCACCCTCTCGTCTCCCATGTCGCACTTGTTGCCCACGAGGATTACCTGGGCATTGTCCCACGAGTAGGTCTTTATCTGCGTAACCCAGTCTTGAACCGAATTGAACGATTCCTCGTTCGTGATGTCATACATCAGGATAAAGCCCATTGCACCTCTGTAATAGGCCGTTGTGATCGTTCTGTATCTTTCTTGACCAGCCGTGTCCTAAAATAATGTTTATAATTAATTATCATTTCAATTCGTAACTATTAACAAATAATTATTCGTTGAAATGAATTTTTATTATTCGACTGACTAATTGTTTAAGTGTTTATACTTATAATCGAAACTTTATTTATATTTAATATATAAAATATTAAATATAAATCATATAAAATATAATTAAATATTTGATTTATATTATAAAATAAAATTAAATATTTAATATATAAAATATTAAATATAAATAATATTAATTTTAATATATTACAATTTTGATATATAAAAATATATAAAAATTAATATTATTGTATATATATATATATATATATAAATTTTATTAATTAAACTCAAATTATTTGGAAATAAATAACGAATGTTAAGTTCAATCAATATAAATTTATAATTATGTTACTCTAACAATATTTAATTATATTTATATCTAATATATCTCACTGATATAAATAAATTGTTCATCCTAAAGAAAGATATATGGTTATCGATATAACATATATCTGTGTATATGACGGATACGTGTAATGGTTTTGAAAGTATCGATGATATGTAAGGTCAAGTCACATGTATGCAACTGCATGTATGTATTTGTACGTACATATATATATAAACTTGCTTACATATATATACCTATTTACACATGTATAACGGAAATAATATACACATATTCTAATGCAGAGTATATTAACGTTTACCTGTACAACGACATAGCGATTATACTGACCCAGATTTGTAGCTTGACCCTTTTATCGTTTCTGAAGACGGTTTTCACTTTAAAGTCGATTCCCACGGTCGACACGAAGGCCGAGGTGAAAGAATCGTCCGCATAACGGAAGAGAAATGACGTTTTACCGACCGACGAATTGCCGATTATTAAAAGTTTGAACATGTAATCAAAGTTCTGATCCGCGGCATCCTTTTGCCACTTTGGATCTTGGCTCGCCATCTGCACACAAAAAATTTAAATTACAGAATTATTATAAATATAATATTTTACAAATTTCTATCAAGTAATTTGATCAATCTGATATAATCGATTATTATAACTTGTCCATGTTTTAAATAAATAACAAATTGAACGAGATTTAAATGTTCATTTTATCACATTTGTTTTGTACGTATGCTGCTAATTTAACACGTTAAGTCGCCCAGCCTGTTTCGGTTGAGTTTCTCGTCAGGCCCAAAATTTGACTGTCGGCTCGCCGTAAACGTAAAAAATATCAACAATGCGACCCAAGTATATTATTATATTTTATTTATCGAAAATAATAATTTTCTTTTGAAATGTGATAAGTTTTTCCAACTATAAAAATACTCTAACTTCAACAAGAACAGCGTCACCGTATACGGTGACAGGTCTCCCGGAGAAGCATGCTTGTCTCCGGTATCCGGTGCCATGGTGACGAACGTGTTAAAAGGGTGTTAAATGATTGTAGAAAATGTTTGAAAGGAATGAAAGGGTTGAATTGAGCAACAGATGAGTTTAAAACAGAATAAGTTCGATGTTGAAATCTACGATCTACTACAACAACACCTATCGTTTTACACATCGTTACTGGATATTTAAACCACCTACGATAAGCTCGTTGGTAAAATTCTTCTCGTGTTCTCTTTAGAAGATCTTTCTCTCTCTCTCTCTCTCTTTCTCTTTCTATTGTTTCTCAATCCTTTGAATCTTTTATAATGTTCATGTTACAATGCATATCAGTGAACACGATCGTTGTGGGTTTCTTTATCAATTCGAACAACAATATAAATGATAATATATTTTGATCATAGACTATGATTTCAAAGGAACATATATATATATATATATTTCAATTCGTTGTGTTTTGTGATAACATAAATAAGTTTAATATAACGTGGGAGAGTTATATCGAATTTATATAGAATAGTAGATATATAAGTTTATATATTGTATACATATATATACACAGAGAGAGAGAGAGAGACAGATATAAATACAAAAGATAATATTATATAATATTTCGAGTACTAAGATGGAAAATTCATTTGATAGTCTAAGATTTGTTTTGTTTTAATTTTTATTATAGTTTATATTTTTATTATATATAAATAATAAGTATATTATTTATATTTATTATATATTATATATTATATCTAGTAAAAGGAAAAGAGAGAGAGAGAAATAATGTAGGTAGATAATTTTTACAAAAGCTCAACACACGAAGAGGATTCTTTTTTTTTTTTTTTTTTTTTTTTAAATAAAGCTACCCCGAATAGCTTCGACAGAAAAGCTAAGAATAGAAAACGATTTTCCCTCTGGTTTGCGTTCATTTCCCGAAGGAACCGTGACCCGATGTGTTTCTCTATTTCCACGACCTCGATGCCAAAACAGGACCAAGGACGTTCTCTCTCTCTCTCTCTCTCTCTCTCTCTCTCTCTTTATCTCTCTTGAAATCGATCGTTAAATATAATTTTTATATATATTTTTTTTAATCTAAATATTTGATAAAAGAAAAAAATGAAGAATAGAAATAAATGAAATTTAGATAAATAGATAGATAGATAAATAAATAAATAAGGATATTATGGTACCGGACGTTGATTAGGCGAAGTAATTTCGACAATGGACATCATTCGAGCCATACGCGTACGTAAAACCAAAACGGAGTCCTTAATGTTCGATGTTTTGGACGAACCCTTCTGATGTCCTTTGACCATCACCGTACTTCACCAATATCACCACTACCACTACCACAACTACTATCAACCAATCATCCACTTTAACGATATTTTCTCGTTCCTTTTTATTTTCAACGACAGACTGCTAGAAAAATAGATTCCAATAAGTTTGAGAACAATTTCTCGAGCTTGACAGATCCTAGACAAACACGTTTCATCACGCCCTTATTCTTCTTCTTCCTTCCATTCCCATTCTTTCTTTATTTTTCTTTTTCTTATTTTGCTTTTATTTTTATTTTCTATCCTTCCTTTTTCGCTTCAATGCACCTCTTCGTCTTTTCACAAATCCGCAAATATATAGTTTATATATATATATATATACTTATCTATTCATATACACATATATATATATATATGAATAGATAAATATAGGATAATATATATATATAAATAAAAGTAATGTATATTTTATATATATATATATATAAAATATGCGTTTCGTATATGTATATATATGAGCCGTTCAGTGCACACACATGGATTAACACCATAAAACAAAAAAATTGAGAAATACGATTGAAATAATGTATGGTATATTGTTCTTTTAAATGTCTTTCAATGGTCAACAAAAAATGTTATCGTTTAAATGATGTTAATCTGAATTATTTAAAAAAAAGTTATTATAAATATAAAAAGTTATGACAACTATACCAAGTAATTTGACACTGAAATTTAAGATTTTTCAAAAAGTGAAATATATAATTGATGTGTGCACTAAACAACAGCTTATATATATATATATATAACAATAGACACGTATTCGAGTTGACGACGACGACGTGGCGACTTCTGCGGTTTCCTTATTTCCTCGTTCATTCGTTTACAACCACGGATCTTTTTCTAACAAGACGATATCATAGTTCTCGTTTGTTCGTTCGTTTTTTTTTTCCTGCCAACATTTGTTCATTCGTTCATTCGTCGTTCGTTAAGTTCATTCGTCGTTCGTTAAGTTCATTCGTTCTTACACACAAACAACTTGCTTGGTAAATATGTACAAGCCTTTATTTTTTACATTACTCACAGGTGCATCTTATCAGTCACATTTTTAGCATTTTTACATGCACTAGGTGTTCTATTTATTTGTAATCTCTTTTTTATTTTTTAACTATTATTATTATTATTATTGTTATTGTTAGATAAATCGTTAAAAATCGTTGTAATTTGTTATTATAGAAAAATTCGTGTTCTGATTTTATTTGATATAAAATATTTTAATATTTATTTATTATGTTTTATATTTGAAGATACATATAAAATATATGTGATACACATGTATATATATATATATATATATATGGTATGCGTGCAATGGAAGAACGGTCGAGTAGACCCACCCAGTGACCCATTTTTGCTTAATCTTTCACAAGGAAAATCCATTCATACGATGATATCGTTGACCACTTCCATTTCTTCGATGACGTTTAACTTCCTATTTTTCATTCTACTGTTCGTACACTATATAGTTAAAAACGAAAACATATTTGTTATAAGTGCATACATATGTATTTATTTAAATATTGAGATAACAGGTGAGAGTTCTCGTATACATATAAATGTATATGTATAAATACAATATAAATACATTTACTTGTATTTATTAAATTATTCTATTTAATTATATATTAATTATATATTAATTAATCTTTAAAATTATATATATATGGATAATGTACATAAATGATTATTAGAATTACAAAATAACGTGGAAATAAGTAATAATTATTACTTTAAAATAAAATAATAATTTATTATAATAATAATTATATAATTATTATATATATTATTAATTATTATTATTATTATTATATACAATTTATTATATATTTTATTATAATTTATTATAAATTATTATATATATTATAATATATATAATATAATATATATACTATAATATATATAATATAATATATGTGTAATTAAAAATATATATAAATATAATGAATTAATAATAATTTTATTTTGGTTTTCTTTTTGTCGATAAATCGAGTTCAGTAGAATGAAATAAGAAAAGAAAAATAAAATAGAAAAATTTGTGTAAAGATGTTGTAACAATAAAACTGCATATATAATAAGAGAACTACTACTACTACTACTACTACTACTATTACTACTACTACTGGTTACATAAGTTTTCAAGTTTAATAGGAAAATTTTCTTTCTTTTTTTTTTCTTGTTGCACACGAGATAATATTAAACCTACATCGATTTATCATATCTACTTGACACTTGTGCAGACGTTCTTAGAATGAATTTTTTTTTCTTTTCAAGTACAAATTAATAGAAGGAAGGAACTTCTCTCTCTCTTTCTCAATTTTTTTTTTTTTTTAAATAGATGAAAATGAAATACGTTATTACGAAGGTAATAGTAGTAGTAGTAGTACTAGTAGTATTAGTACCCTTTTTTAAATTGGCAATTACGATTGCCTTGATAAAATGACGTTAGTTGTCCTCTGACGTTGTTGGCTCTATCGATCCATCAGCTTTCGACGTTTCGTTTGAACTCACCCTCTCTCTCTCTCTCTCTCTTTATTTCTCTTCTTCAGATTACAAAAAAAAAAAAAGAAAAAGAAAAAAAAATTGTATTTTTTTCTCTCTCAAACGATAAAAGAACAATTCGTTGTCTAAGACAGAGAGACAGCCAGTCCCGACATTCGGTGATCACGATTCACTATAAATAAACGATCTAGTAGAAGGGGGGTTAACAGACGATGACGAAGACAACTACAACTACAACTACAACTACAACTACAACGACGAAGACTATGGACAAGTTTTTAGATCAGTAAGAGGGTGAGGGGATAGGAGGTGTGAAAGGGGTTTATCGATCGTAGTACACTCGAATGACAGTACAGTTACTCCTAAGATATCGTTCAAGATTCTTTCAACTATAAAAGACCACCCAACCACCCACCCACCCCCTTCTTTTCTTATCCATTCTACCGTCTCTTCGAGTTTTACTTATATACACAAGAATTATTTGCTAACGTAACAAAAGACATTTTTTCTCGATGAGATTTTTGTTGTTTTTTTTTGGTTTTTATCTGTAGGAAAAGAAAAATTTGAAAAGGTGGAAAGTTGAAAATTGAATTTTGTTTAAATTCTAATAGGTAAAGGTTAAAGTTGGTCATAGTTTTTTTTTTTTTTTTTTATTTATAGGAATTGTTCAATTATTTGGCAATTTGATCGTTGGATACTTTTTTTAAATATTTTTTTTTTTATTAAAATTATTTATTAAAATAATATTATATTTTTGATTTAATTATATAATTTATATATTATTATATATTATTATTATTATTATTATATATATTATTATATATTTATATTATAATTTATATATTATTAATTATTTATTTTATATATAAGATAAAATATTGTATATTATATATATATATATATAATATATTTAATTTTTATATTATATATAATATTTAATATTATATTTTTGTATTAAATATATTAATATGATTTTTGTTTTTTACGATATAATTTATACGTTTTATTTGTTTTAACATTTCAAAAGAATTGTCAATGAGTATTTCTTCTTTTTTCCATAAAAATTCCCCATACTTTAGATAATCGAATCTTTTATTCAAGTCGATTAACATTTGCATACAATTTGACCAATTAGAATTATTCAAATTTTTATGATACACGTACGTACGGTTCGTTAGATTTTTCTTTTTTTTTTTTTTTTTCAATGTAAATATTTCATAATTTGAATTTTGAATTTTGAATTTTGAATTTTAATTTCTTTTTTTTTTTTTTTTCGGTTCGGATAAGAGAAAGGTAGAGTCCATGATAAAAGGAGGTTTGTTCAACGCAAAACAGGATTGTATGTTTAAAATGGAACGATCGTAGGAAACGAGGACAAGGTTCCATGATAATGATAACCATGTCCATGTAAATATGTCATTCTGTGATCTACGTTTAAATTGATGATATAATCCTTTCTCAATTTCAATGATTTCAATAAAATTTAAATAATAATAATTAAAAAACACACACACGTATATATATATATACAATATAATATTATATGCATGGGTTGTTAATTGAACGATATAAATAAAAAATATTTTTATGTTTTTTTTTTATGTTCATATATGTTTATTTTTTTTTATTTTTTAATATTAGTTTCTTTTATGTCTATAAATGTTTATTTTTTTATTTTTTATTTGTATGTTTATCTATATTAATTTTTTGTATTTTTTAATGTTAGTTTTTTTTATTTCTTTATGTTACTTTTTTTATGTGTTTAATATATTTTGTTTATTTGTTTCTATACATTTGTTTTCTTTGAAAGAATATAATTTTATACAAAATATATTCGTTTATATTTGCCATGATTTTAACCTAAGAAAATAATCTTCTTTTTTTTTTTTTTTTATCAAACCCATAAGCTTGTTTCGTCAAAAAAAAAACGTATTTTCGTGATCCAATTTACTGAAAGTTCAAAAGTCTCTTGAAACTAATATAATTTCTTATCACCTTAAGAAGGAAAAGAAAAAGAGAGAAAGAGAAGAGAGAGGGGGGGATAAGGAAAGTACCGAAAAAGTTTTTTTTTTTATTAATACTCCTACTTAAAGTTTGTTCACGTCTAAACGTCGTCGTTTATCGTCAATGTTATCTTCATTCATGAAACAAGTTTAATTAAGTCTTCTAAATTAATTACACATCTCTCTCTCTCTCTCTCTCTCTCTCTCTTTCTCTCTGTGTATGTAATAATTACTAGACACACACTCAACTCGATAAATAATTATCATAAACGTGTAAATATATAAATTCGAATAGAAAATCATTGTAGTTTGAATTCTTATTTAAAACGTCTAATTAAAATGAATATATAGTATACACGAGACTAACCGTACTGTGTTTATCTACATATTCATATCATACATAACATATATATATATATATATATATATATATATATATACATACGTGTATAAACATTTGCTTTAAAGAAGGAAGTATTTTATGATAATGAGCAAATTATACAGACTACATATATATATATATAAACGTAATTTGAATTAAAAGCCATTGTTCGAATCATTAACCATAAATCGTTGTAACATTTTAATATATTGTATAGATAGATGACAAATTCCCTAGAAAGTATGAAATTATATTTTTTTTTTGATCTTTATAAATCAATTATTAAATTATTAGGTTCGAGTCGTAAATAACTTTCCATTTTTTATGAGACAAATGCACTGATAAGTGCAACACACCTTTCATGGAGTTTTTTTTTTTTTTCTTGCACTCTTTGCAATTGTTCAACGTACCTATTGGATTTTGCTCTCCAATATTACCTTTAAAAGGTTCATCAAAGTCGAAAATACGTCCTTGCACTCGGTTTTCATCTTTTAAGATCGTATCTCAAGAAACGGAATTTGACAAACCAATTTCTGAACTGCCCTATCATCAGTTATCAGTCCTGCACTGTATAACGCTGTATATTTTTTCAGTTGCCACTTTAGTGCTAATTGCCTTGTTTCATATGCACTTTTTACTATCCCATTTCAGTGGTTAAGAAAAACCGGTTAAATGTAACATTGACTGTATAAAAAAGTTGATAGAAGACTAAACTGAATTCTCATTTATACAGTGATATTGAAAATCCGTTTGTTTCAGTGACTTATAATAGGTAAATACAAAAAATAGATTTTACATAGTCCACATTGGAAGTTACTTATTACTCGACCTAATAAATTAATAATAATTATTATTATACATAAAGGATAGATATATACATGTATATAAGTGTATATAGATGGTGTATATATACAGTAACTGTAATACATGTCAGTAGGGAAGCTCGTTGATTCGTAAGAGTTATGAAAGGTATGAAATATTTTTGGAAGATCGATTCTCATTCCCCTTTGCTGGGCCATACTACCCATAAAGGTTTTGATTTCAGTAGTCTGTGGAAGTACAGACGAAAGATGGAGCCTCCGTATAGGTTTCACAAGTGTGTCACATCTAATTTTCATTTAATAATACAAAATAACTAATATAAATATATAATAAAACAATAAAAGTAAAAGGTATAAAAAAAAAAAATGAGAATAAAAGTAAAAATATAGAAATAGATTGATAAAAAGTCAAGTTAATAAAAAGTTGGTGAAATTTTATTCATTTCTGTTCAATCAATTAACTTCTTTTACAGTGCTGCTGCTATGAACGCATATAAACGTGTTTATTAATGTTAATGTAAAATAATTTAATATATTTATATTAATTAATAAAAATTCATATATTGATAAACAAAAAACACTTGAAATTATTAAAATCTAATTAATAATAAAAAATTATTATTACATTCGTACAAAATCATTTTAGTTAAAAGTATTCAACACTCAAAAGGATTAATCATAACGTTGATTATAAAAAAAAAAAACATTGTAATATATTAATTAATTAAATAATAAAATTTTGTATAAAACAAATAACACATAAATACCTGTCATATTAAAAAAAAAAAAAAAATTGTTAAAAATACTCTGTCAAATTAACGAGTATACGATCGATCAGCTGATGACAAAGTATGCAAGTATGCAAGTAAGTAAGTAAGTAAGTTCGTCGTGCCCGTTTTTTTTTTAATGGCGACGGATTTCAAAGTGGAAACGAAGAAAGGAAGGAAAAACGATGTAAGAATAAAAACAAAGAAAAGGGTTTAAGATTATCCGGAGTTTATAATTACAAGGGCGACCTTCCTACCTGGTTACGGAAAGCAGGCCAACAGGAAACGTACTTTATCGAATTTTACCCTTTTTTTTTTTTCTCATTTCAATCTCAACTAGAGCGATGACATAGTGGGGAAAAAAAAAGAAAAAGAAAGAATATTACAATTCTAATTTAAATATGGCGAAAGAAAAAGAGAGAAAGAACGTAGTATAACGTAACTCTTCTAATCGAAAGGTTTTCTAATCATGTGAAAAAGATCGCATTTTCT
The DNA here is from genome assembly GCF_049000335.1 of Polistes dominula. NCBI lineage: Eukaryota > Metazoa > Arthropoda > Insecta > Hymenoptera > Vespidae > Polistes > Polistes dominula. The sequence goes on along the minus strand of NW_028300914.1, from coordinate 1,022,028 downwards.
AACACGTTTTAATATCACGCTCTCTCTGTCTCTCTCTCTTTCTCTTTCTCTTATATGTTTGTTCTCTCTCTTTCTACATCGTCAATGCTGTTACTGGCAAGTAACAAACATGGACGCCACGTAGGAAACGGAAAGAGAGAGAGAGAGAGAGAGAGAAAAGTAGGAAAACACGACGAAGTGAAGAAGGATAGAAACAACACATTTTTGTTCTAACGTACGTACGAACTAATAAAAGTATCAGCAATGTTTTTTTTTTTTTTTTAATAATTACAATAACAAAAGATAAAAATGAATACGGACAAATATGAGAAAAGGAAGAAAGAGTGAAACGGAAAGGAGTTAGAAAAGGGAAAGACAAAAGAAAAAAAAGAGATTGAAAAGAGATAGAAATAGAGATAGATAAATAGACAGACAGAAAGATAGAAAGAGAGAGAGAGAGAGAGGAGGAAGATAGAGATAAAAAGAGAAAGACAGAGAAGGGAGTAAGAGAGAGTAAGAGTAAGAGAGAGAGAGAGAGAGAGAGAGAATGTGGGAAATCAATAAGCACGCCTATCGACAAGCCTTTTCCTTCAAACACAAAAATAAGTCATTTCAATCGAAAAAAAAAAAAAAACCTTTTCCCCCATTTCGCACTATATTCTTTTGAATTATTTGTATTAAAATTAAAAAAAAAAAAAAAATAATTAATGAAAAGAACCTAAAACGCACATATATATATATATATACAAACACACACTGTGGTGTGATCCTCTTATAAATCAGATTTCGTACCTTTTAAAGAAGACGATGTGTATCCTTGAACGGCACACGGGGCTGACTGAGTGCTTCTGACGTCAAGGATTCAGCAGACGACTCGTTTGCACTTATGTTAGTTTTTCACCCACTTTTAAAAGGGAAAGACAACGATGAATCTCGCACAATCAGAGATTGATTACGCTGGTCTTCTCTTTAATTGCAATTAATCAAGGGAAATAGTTGAATGTATCTTTTGACAATCCAGCCCTTTTTGCACTCTATCTATCTGTCTGTCTGCCTGTCTGTCTGTCTGTCTGTCTCCTTTCTTTATCTTCTTTTTATTATTTTCTTACTTGTCCTTTTATTATCTACTTTCTTCTTATTCTTCCTCTATTCCTTCATCTATGTCCAGTTATTAAATCAATGCTGTTGTCAGTGGTTCCTTTGATCTCTCTCTCTCTCTCTCTTTCTCTCTCTCTCTCTCTCTCTCTCTCTCTCTTTCTATCGTTTCCTTTTAGTTTTTTCTTTTTCTTTTTTTTGTGGTCTTTGGAATATGCGTGCGTACGACCCCTTTTTCTTTCGCGACGATTTTATAAAGAGAGAGACTCTGGGACTAGGACTGGCCTCGGGAAAGAACCTCGCGCCACTATAGCCACTACTATAGCTAAAATATCGACCATTTGGTCGTGAAACCCCCGCCCCTGTTCGCGTTACAATCCACTCGCGTTTTCGCGCCTGCGCTACCGGCAACCCGACTGGCATCAATATAACTACCAAATGGTGCTGATGGTGGTGATGGTGGTGGTGGTGGTGGTGGTGGTGGTGGTGGTGCTCGCTCACCTATCCTCCTCTTTTCCTCTTCTTACAACACATCGAGGGTAGTTCGACACTTGTTGATCCAGAGGAATACTCTTTCTCTCTCTATCCTTTTATCTTTCATTCTAACTTTGCTTTCTATCTCTATCCCTCTCTCTCTCTCTCTCTCTCTCTTTCACTCTTTTTTTTTTAAATTTATAACAGTAATTGTGAAATATAATTTTTTTTTTTATTTTTATTTCATTTCATTTCTTTCAGTTCCCCTTTTTTTGTTTTTATTATTATTATTAGTATTGTAATTATGTGACACAAGAAATTGACTCAATTAACTTGTTCATACTTGTGAATAATATTTTAATTGAATTATACGTAGAAAGTAATTTTTAAAAAATAATTAAATACCTACCCTATCACAATAATTTCATTCATAGAAATAATTCGTGGTATTTGTTTATATCGTTAAAAATTCATTCATCGTAATTTGTAATGAAATTAATTAACGATAATTGTTATGATTTTAATATAGAATTTTATTTGAATTTACATTATAATAATAATAATAATAATAATAATAATAATAAAAATCTTTAGTGTGTCATTAGTCGAAAAAAAAAATTGTATCGAATAATAAAAAAAAAAAAAAACAGAAGAAAATTTAAATGGCCGCCGCGCGTCGATTGGTTACATGAATTTACCGACCGAGTAAAGAACCTCCCTTTGACTGGAATAAAAATGATTATAGATGGTCGATTAGGCACACGAGAAATGTTTCATCTTGTAAGAAAACTACACCCGACATTTTATCGATTTCAAAATACTAGGAAATTTCTATTGTAACTCGTGAAATGTTACTTCTAGTCATTCCCTATACGCAAGAAGAGCCCTCTAGTTATTTTTTTTTTTTACTTTTCATGTAAATCGGTTTTTTTTTCTTTTTGTACCTGTAAATTGTTTTTTTTTTTTTTTTTAATTCATCCATCTATTTATTACATTTTTTTTGTCGTATTAAGTGTAATGGAGGAAAATGGTTGAAGAAAATAATAATATTTACTTTTACAGTAATTACATACAAATTAGGTGAATAATATAATAAAATGAATATGTAATATATGATACAGGGATAATATATTATTATCGATCAGTTTAACCCTTATCCCCCTCCCTCCTTCAACCCCTCTCTTTGTAATGGGGTCACGCAAGATATGTCGACTTTAACAATTACTGATTTGATTGGGGTGGTAACAAAATGCTACCACCATTTCTACAATTAAACGAGAGAATGGTGGAGCGGATTTTAAAGTTTTAAGTAGTAAACTTTATATAATATCGAAATTAGTTTTAATGGTAATCTCTATAATCACTGTATTATTATTAATGGTGATTTACCATAGGGTTAGGATGGTTAAACATAAATTATCTTATCTCAACGTATTACAGCGAATGAACTTGTTCAACTGTAAAAATTTGATAAGAACTTAATGTATAAACATTAAGAAAAATGTATCATAATATTTTAATAATTATGAAAATAATTTTATAATATAAATAATTTTTTGATTATAATAATATCTCCTATGATAAATTATATTTTTTCCTATAGAAATTGTTCAATTATACGGACACAATAAGAAACCAATCAATCCCATCGATACAAATCTAACATTGTAATAGAATCGCATGATTAATAAGGAGATGGAATGTAGAAACATAACCTCTGCTCTGATATATTATGCTTGTCCATTTGAGATTTCAAATGTATGGTTTTAAAACGGGACAAGTTGTTACATTTGTAACAGGATCACACGATACATGAAGAAGTAACATAGAAATCATACAAACTTCCATGTAAGTTATGTTCTTCCATTAAAAATTCAAAAAAGAAAGGAAAGTAACAAACAATGTTTTTTTTTTTTTTATATAATTTGTGCTTTTTATCAATTTATAAAGCCTTTTATTATTATTATTATTATTTTTTCTCAAAGATATCCATTTGATATTACTCATTGAAATGAAGCATGTGTAGAGAAAAGGTAACAAATACAGGTAAAAAAAAAACAAGGGATTAACAAAAGTAAATTTGTTCTTTATTTTAACAAATGTTTTCTATTACATTAAAAATCTTTTATATAATATGTAATTATACATTAGATCGTAATTAGAAATGGTTGTGTGTAAATAAATAACTTATTAGTAGATTATCATCAGTCGGTAAGTTACCAATTGAATAAATTATTTTTTTATTTCAATATTTTTTACTTAATCTTTTTCAAATTTATCTAATAAGTAGTATTTTATATTAACAGACAAAATAATATATATCAGAAAATGGTTTCTTTCGTGTAAAGCTGAAAATTTTTCATCCCTTATTATGCTAGACTCAAAACTTTTCAACCAACCGTCTAAAGTTAGGGAGGACTTAGGATTTTTTATATTTATATTTTTTCTTTTAATTAAACTGTAAAAAATGTATTTTTTTATCTAACGAACTGACATATAAGAATGCATATTTTTTCACTTTGTTTTATAATTTTTTTTCTTTTGAAAATGGTTGAGTATTGAAAATGGTGTAAAGTTTTAAAAATCTGATACGAAGCACAATTGTTAGTAATATTTCAAAAATATTTATTCCAAATCGATATGATTATAATTATTTTTTTGTTGTTGTTTCTTGTTTTTACTACAGAATACAAAAAAAAATCTTAACATTAAAATAAAACATTATTATTATTATTATTATTATTATTTATCGAAAGACAATAATCGTTGGATACACAAATAAATATATTTTGATATTTCATAAACGTAATAGATTGTTTTTTTTTTTTGTTTATCCACGTATTATACAACGCATATAGAGAAATGAATTAATAATAATAATAATTACAAATAATCCTTTTTTTTATTATTATTATTATATATACAATACATGATATTTAATTAAATGTACATTATTTAATAAAAGAGATTTGAATCGTTATTTGAAATTTAATGAAATATGATGATAAGTAAATTCGTGTGTTCGCCAAATTGGGTTCATTCGCCTGACAAATTGTTCATTTAATTTAATTTGTTTGTTTCTTTTTATTATTTATTTTAAATCTTTCATTGTTTCATTTTATATTTTCATTCTATTACAAATATAGGCACAATGAAAAGGAACACAATATGGCACCAAATTTTCTGTAGTCAAACTGTGTATCATTATGAAATTAATTTATTTATATATAAATAAATAATATTATATATTTCATAGCATATATATAAAATATATAATATTATTAATTAGTTGTTTATTATTTTTTTAAGAAATATTTTTGATCTTTTAGTATTGTTCATAAAGCGAGCCAACACGAATACAGAAATAAATAAATTCAATTCAAAATAACACAGCTATTAATATGAAAGGAACAATTTACAATGATAAAATTACACTATTAAGTTAATAAATGGTGATGATTTTACAATACTTTGGAAATGACATTAATATAGAAAATTTCTTTATATATATATATATATATAAATGAATTTTTACTAATAAAATAAAAAAATTCTATATCATCAATTGTACATACATACAATATTAATAATATTAATTTAAATAGTTTGAGATAAAATTTGTTTGATTATCTAATTTATATAATAAAAATTAAATACTATTTAATAAAAAAAAATAAAAAAAAGACAGAGACAGAGGTAGAGATAGATAGAGAGAGAGAGAACGTTGAGATAAAATATTCTAATAAATAAGCATTAGAATAATTGATTAATTTTAAATCAAATAAAAATGTACATTCATTGTGCAATTATAATATTTCTAAAAATCAGTCGCGTCTCAAAACGCTTCTAGAATTTATTTCCTTTTAAATATATATATATATATCACTTTGTTCTCTTGTTATTATTGTTTATATATTTGTACAATAAAAACAAAACATTAAAACTTTCTTTTTTTCAAAAAGAAATACGCGCGACGACGTGCATCTCATTGTCAATCAATTAATAAATATTTAACAAATGAATTTGTTAAGAGATTGATAAAGGCTGGTAATTTGAAATTAATACCATTTGAAAATTGTTCAACATGCACACAAATTAGAATTGCAACTAAGATCATTAATTTTATTTAATTATTGATTTTCTTTTTTTGTTTTCGTTTGGTTTGTTAAGTATTAGATTATTAATTAATTTGCCTTCGTCATAAATGGCTAAGTATTGATTACTTTTTTTTTGTTCAAGCAATACACAAAATGCTTTTGTTTGGAAACAAAATACTGTATATATACACATACATATATGTATATATATATATATATATATATATATATAATGTTTAAATTTTAAGATAAAGATATTCCTTGAATCCATGAGCTAAGATCATTAGTACCCTCACAACTAAGACTTATATGATTTTGTTCACTTCTTCTTGATTCTATTAACAATTGAGCTGCAGTACGACCAGTTAAATATGCACCATGTACAGTACTGTAAAATGATGAGTGTGTGTGTTCACCAGCAAACGTTATCATAATTTTGGAAGGTTGATCTTGTAATATCAATGGTTCAGCTAAATGCTTGATATCTAATTGACTTGCACCAACAGCCATAGATGTGTAAGAACCACACGTGAATGGCTGAGAATGCCAAGAGGTACGTAAACAACGTTTAGGTGCTGGTATAAAGGGATCATTGAGAAATCGTCTTAAAATTGATGTGCACACTTCTGATATTTCAGTTGTACTCAATTGTTCCATATATTCTGCAGCCTTTCCCGATATCCAACCAAGAAGAAGCGTATCGGATATTTTAATAAAAGAATAGATTTTTCTAAACCACGTTTTACTTAAATCTTTTCTATCGTCCTCAGACAATCCTCTATCATCCCAAAGTAACATAACTTCGGATACTTCGGGATTTAAAAAAGGCCTTTCGTATTCTAAATATATTTTATCTACAGTACCAAACATAAGTCTATTTATTGCTTGAAGTTTATTATCTGGTAAGGGTGGCTCAAAAATATCATTGGCCTTTTTTTAAGTACTCCTAAGGGCAATGTACATATTATATGTTCGGCGGTTATCATTTTTCCATTTTCACATTGTATTTCTATAATCTTATTTCTACTAGTGCTATTTGTCGCAACATCAGATGCTGCATCATTCTCACATTCCTGTTTTTGCCATCTGTAATTATGATTATCATATAAACATCGTTTTAACTTTTATATACATTAATTACATTTCATATATTATTATTACACCTGTGTATGCATTATTCATTATTATAATGCATTTGTATTGCTTAAAAGTAGTATATATATATATATATATATATATAAAAAGTATACACAAATTGATAACATAAAATTTGAAGCAAAGAAAAATTAATAATAGAGTATACAGTAAAAGCATATAACTTATGTTAACATTTAGAAAGAATAAACAAAATGAATAATAAAGGTAAATAAAAGATTTTATTTAAAAAAAAAAAAAAAAAAAAAAAAAAAAACAAAAAAAAACTATGCAACACGGTTAATATTGAATGATTAAAAGGTGTCTAATAATTTACCTAATTTTAGTAACAACGTGTTTAGTTAGTATACAGTTCTTTGGTATATCTTTTGTTATTGGCTCCAATATTGCACTATATCCATTTCGTAGACGAATATTTCCACCCTGTAGTTCAGCATAAGAGCCCATTTCCATAAGATCAACTTCTTCCATATTATCACAGCCAGTAATACAAGCTTCTCTTTTGAGCAAACAATCAAAAAGTAACTGCCTTATTCTTCTTTGTTCAATCGGTAAAGATGACAAATAAATATCAGCCTCTAATGCCACATGTGCTCCAACATTATTAATACCAACGGGAGGATTATATGCACTTAAAAAGTATTCTTCACAACGTCTTAAAAAACACACATAGGCTTCAAATATCTCTTGCAAAATAGAAAATGGCAAATGTTTTCCATCCTCCATCGTAGCTACTATAAATTTGTGTGGTTTTGGTATATTTATAATATCTATCAATCCATGTGCCATTGCTAATTCAAAAATAGGATTTCCCAATACTCCATGAATCCAGTTTGCTCCAAGTTCTACTTTTTCCTTTCCTAAATTGAAATTATACAGTGTATTATACAGTAAGAAATAAAAACAATATATGTGGTGACCGTAGTTATGATGTGATAAAATCACATAAAATATTGATCATTATTGTAATTAATAATTACATTTACAAAATTGTAATAATTTATATATTTGAAATTAATTTTTATTCAAAATTTGTACAATAATACAAGACTTTTTATTGATTGTTAAAATGTATATTAGAACAGAGGTTAATTCAACACATACCAAGTTGTGTTGCTATAATTCGGCCTCCTATACGTTCCCTTGCTTCGACAATTAGAAAATCTGTTTCATTATTTTTCAATAAATGATTTGCAGCAGACAATCCAGCCATGCCCGCTCCGATAATCAAGATTTTACACGAGACATGGCTATTCTCTTGCTGCTCTGTGACTTCCGCCATGTTCAATGCATTGTAACTGACAATATATATAACTACAGTACTATTATAACGTTATATGATGGGATATTATAACACACAACACGGCCATTGATTACAATTTCTTAAGATAAATTTCAATATTACCAACTAGATAAATTTATATTTATTTGCATTTTGCAAATTTTCATAATTATTATTTTTTATTTGACAATTTTCAAAATAAATTAATCGATATTATCATATGTGTATATATATATATATATATGTGTTCTGTATATAATTCATGTTAACATTCAATTTCAAATCTCAACTGGAAATTTGTGTCCTTTTTTCTTCCTGTATTTCTTTATCAATTAGTAATATTTATTGTTAGATTTTAACTTGTTTAAAATTGATACAAAATTATCAATTAATATAATGAGATACTTTTCATTCATATTAGTTAATAGATCAATAACAATATCATATACATATAATAATAATAATAATAATAACTGTATTTGTTGTTTTTATTGCTTCTTTAATAATGCACTTTACAACAACACATTTTCATGTAATCTCCAATTTCGCATATTATTATAAAGATTTTCAATTGAACAGGAGAGCATAAAATAAAATGAGAGCAGGATTAATGTAAGTTTTATTTCAATATTATACACTCTTCAATTTTCATAGAACTTTAACCTTGGTTTTGTAAAAAAAAAAAAAAAAACAAAAAAAAAGGATTCCTTAAACTATCTTCAGTCCAGCAATAGAATTTTCCAAAGACTACAAAATGAAACAATTGTTATTTTATATTTCACACATATTTCATAATGTATAGTTCTCAAAAAAAAAAAAAAAATGATACCTTTAAATCCCAAATGACCAATTGGCCATCTAGGCTACTTGTACTAAATTCATTATCCGACATAAGACGAATACAGTTAATTGTGTTTTGATGAATGCTATCTAATGCATTGTCGTTAGAATCATTTCTTGCTTGACGATCTAACGATTGAAATTTTCTCATGGCAGACAATCCAGCAGTTTCCTTTTTCTGCATGTTATCTAATTTCGATACAAAGTAAATCTGTCCATTGTCATCAATGGAATATAACATTGGCATACAACTGTGTCCCTAAGGAAAATATGTATTATTTCTAATCTGTGTGATAATAAGATCGTTAAGATTGTTCTTTTGACTGAATTACCGTTGCCACAATGGAATTGGGACCGACCCAAATGCAGCTTAAAAATGGTAAATGTTCGGTATAAAGCCTATAAACTACATTGCCTTTTGAAGCATCTGCAACGCATATTGATGAATTATGTGCAACCCAGCAAATTTTATTGCCACATTGGCTAAATGCAACCGAATGTATCCAACCACCTAAGAAAACATGTAACAACAACAACAACAACAACATCAATGTAAAAACAACATAATTAGTTTCAATCAGTAATCAATAATTATGTGATGCTCATAAAAGAAATACCTCCATTATTTGTATTAGGGAATTCAGCTAATAATGTGCCTAGGGTATTACTTGTTCCCCATGCGCATGTTCCTGGTGCATCTTCCATATCACTAATAAATGCACTGAATACTCTAACTTTGTAATCCGTTGATCCAGCAACCAAAACTTTATTATCTGGATGCCAGTCAACTGTTGTCACCGTTGATCTTAAAGGACGCTTTATGTGTTTACATAGCCACCAATTATTTTCTGATACGAAGTAACAAACAGCTATTACTCTGCCACCAGAACCAACGGCAAATTTATTTTCTGTAAAACATGAAATTTATCACAACAGTTTGATAAGAATTTAATCATTTAAGGAAAGACAGGACAGACACATTTGAAAAGATAAATATACCCAAAGGAGACCACTTAACACACGTAGCAGCACGATTTATTCTTAATAAAACCCATGCAGGATTCCACTTTCCATCTTTTCCTTGTGTCCAAACGTATGCATTTTTATCTGCAGAACATGTAACAATGCGATTAGTACGTGGTGCCCAATCAACACCCATGATATGCATATCGTGTTCTTGTAACGTATCAAGTAATTTCCATCCTGAATAGGAATGCTTGTAGATTTGAATTTCATTATTATTTGGACATACTGCTACTTCTGTAAAAAAAAAAAAAAAAGAAACAAATATAACAAATATTCATTTAACAGATAATATTAATCAATATTAATAATATTATTTTAACATTACCTGTTCTATCTTTGTTCCAAGCATGATAACTTATAACATCAACACCCAAATTATGCACCACTGTCATTTTTCTTTTGTTAATACTATATATGTATATCTATCTGTATATATATATATAAATTGAAATAAGTATATATAATAAATATATAATATAATATAATATAATATACACAATATATCTGTATAATTTAATGACAAACGTCAATGGGGTGCGGTCAATACTAAAATGACAATGATTCAATTTTGACAAGACATTATATGTAGAATAAATAATTAATCTATTCTTTATAGATAATCACAAGATAAATGTTGTCTCTTCCATGCACAAACACACAAATATATAGAATTTCTTCACGATATATATATCTAAAAAAAAATTGATCATAAACAGCCGTGTCAACCTCCTTTCCTATTCTAAGGATGATGGAGAAACTACTTCAGAACAAAATTTCAAACAGTACTACCAATCTAAGAAAGCATAATAACCTATAAATATACTAGTCTCTATGTAAGATACTAATTTATCATATTTTACGTGTTATATGACACACGTGTGATTAAAAATAAACTATATATATATTATTATATGATAACACACTATATATATAAAAAACAAAATATTATATTTTCGAAATAATGTGATAAAAAGTTGAGAGAAAAAAAAATGAAGCGTGGAAAAAACAAAAAAAAACTATAGTGACGAAGAAGGCCCCGGAGGGAGTCGAACCCTCGATCTCCTGTTTACTAGACAGGCGCTTTAGCCAACTAAGCCACGGCGCCGATGATGCAATCACATTTTTTTATACAAATTCGTCGAATTTTTTCTATTTTTTTTTTAAATATATAATATTACATTTATTTTCTTTATACATTAATAAAATAAACATATACACAAATATCTAATAAAAAAAAACAAAAAAAAATATAAATGTTACAAACGTTCATCTGATTTATTTAGAGTACATAATAGCCCAAGAGCCCACGGACGGTCAGACATCTTTGTTATTTCATAAAAGCTGAAAATTTGTCTGTGCATGTCCCCTATACAGGTAAAAACGACCAGCAAGTCATCTTTATAAACTGTAATAAATTATAATTATACTTTTGTTATAGTAGAAAAGAGACCAGGTAGATTGCTTTACCGGTATCTCCATTGAGATACTCAGCATGCAGTTTAGGGGTGTCTGACAAGGGGGTAGCAATTGTCATAAGTGTCCGGTAATGGATGACGAGATTTTTAAAGTTATTCCGAAGAAAATATACAAAAAATTGAGCTTTATACTTTAACGAATTTAAAGTACTATTTTATACACATTTACTACCTATTATCTGCCCAAGTAAACACAACCCAAACTCTATAATCGCTGGTATATATATATATATATATAATACTAATTTCAACAAAAATATAAAACTTTTCATATCTTTCAGTAAAATACATGTCTTATTATCAGTATACTTATATTATACGTTGTAATATCAACCTATTATAATAGTAATATTCATGTCAGGTGACCCAATTTTATATATCTTCTGCAATATACAAAAAAAAACAAGAAATTACAATTGTAAAAAATTAAAATGACATTGAAACATCTACTTTTCTATCTAGACATTAGAAATATGTTTCCTGTTTTTTTATTTATGCCATAAGCACACAAGTTTTGTATCAAACATTTTTTCATATTTGTTATAACAAAAATTCAAGGTTGACAGAGTAATTATCATTATATATGAATATTCTCAAGAACAATGTAATATGGTCATGTTGATCATTTTTATTTGTTTTCTTCATGCTCTGGAAGAATATTGCAAACCGCCCCCCCCTCCTCCCCCCGCAAAAAAAATATATATAGTTTCATTAAAAAAAAAATCTGGTAAAAAAAAAGTGGCCTTGAGTAAAAATTCTTTCAATCGTTGGATTGATTTTCTTCCTTCCTCCCACCGTTCCTGTAATAATGCAAACTTTTTTCTTTTGATGTTTTTTTTAACACGTTGATTATTTTGACATAACTGTTCTATCTTTGTTCCAAGCATATGATAACTTATAACATCAACACTCAAATTATGCATCGCTGTAATTTTTTTTGTTAATACTATATATGTATATCTATCTTAATATATATATAAATTACGTGTCACGTTGTTTGTCCGCAATGGACTCGTAAAGTACTGAACCGATTTTAATCAAATTTTCTACACTGTGTGCAGTTTCATTCAACTTGAAAGATAGAATAGTTAATATCTCAATTTATAATCGCAATATTATTTTATTGCCAATTATTTGTTTATTAATTCAAAACGTGTGTATCGGACTGATTGTGAGCCACAGCAACGCGTGACGGGGCACCCCTAGTCTTTATATATATATATAAATTGAAATAAGTAATAAATATATTAATATAATACGAGACGTAGATGGGAGGATAATATTATTTCGGGACCTGAAAGAAATAAAATACGAAAACCGCGGATGGAAGGATCGCGCTCAGGGACAGGAACAATGGCGAGATTTGGTATTCGCGGCAATGAATTTTCGAGTTCCTAATGCTAGTTAATAATAATAATAATATAATATAATATATCCGTATAATTTAATGACAAATGTCAATGGTCAACGGTGTCAATGACCATCCATATAATTTAATAACAAAACGTCACAAAATTTCAAATATTAGCGTAGCTAATTTTGCAACATCTAATAATAAAAGAAGGAAGGAAGAAAGAAAAAATGCAAGATTATAAAAATTTGTTTATTAATTAATAGAGTAATTTTATAAATGCCTAATATATCTTTCAAATTACTAGATAACATATGTACATAATTTTTTAATTTTCTATACCGAAATATTTTTTAATGTGTTGACGTAATCACATATTTTATTTTGACTTTATTGTAAAAGTTTAAGATAAAAAAAATTAGATATACACGCCTATCGTTCATGATTATAAATAATAATAATAATTATTATTATTATTATTATACATTTTTAAATATTTAACTTTTATATTTTATTTTAATAACAAAAAATAAGATTAGTTTTCAATTTTAAAGCAATATCGATGATTTAGAAATTTCTTAAAAAGTAATGTCACAAAAAAACAAAAAAACAAAAAAAAATTTGTTTTTAAACGTCATGTCATGTGTCCCTTGAAATAAGATGATATTATCTTGAATATTTTTATTTTTTTCACAAAATTTCAAATATTTATTGAACCATCTGGTATATAGTATAAATAAATAATTATAAGCTACGCAATTTAAATGGCTCGTTGGTCTAGGGGTATGATTCTCGCTTCGGGTGCGAGAGGTCCCGGGTTCAAATCCCGGACGAGCCCGTTGAACATTTTCTTTTTTTTTTTAATCTTTTCTTTTTTATTAATCCTTCATTCTCTTAACAAGATCATAGTACATTTTTGTCTTCCAAATATGAAATATGAATTTCTTCATGTGTGCCCATAATTATGAAAGTGATCTATACATTATTATAAACTGAATAAATTCAATGTAATTTGAAAATGATATTATGAAAAATGAATCGTGTTAGATGATGTTTGTTATTTCAATATTGTATAAGAATTCATTAAATGTTTCAATCTTTTTCTAATCCTTATAAATATCTCGAAACAAGAGATACATGACTAAAACCATTTTCATAATTATTGGCACACATATATATTTTGTTGTTTCATTTTGAAGTATTAAAATGATATTGAAATTTACTATTTTTTTATTTTTTTTTTACTAGAAACATATATATTATTAAATGAAATTATTTGTATTATTTTTAAAACGTCGTTATTTTTTTTTTTTTTATTGAGATAATAATTAAAAATAAAAAAACGGTTAATCGTTGTTGTTATCGTCAAAATGTTTCTTCAAATTTTCAACAAGAAATTTTCAACATTTATTCATTCACAAATTTTTCCAATGTGAAATATTGAAATGGAAGTTGTTATGTGAAAGAAAACAAAAAAATTGATTAACGATTTAGTGGAAATATTTTTGAAGAAGTATTAGAAAATATTTTGAAATGTAAAAAAAGAAGAAAATATCTGAGCAAATACAAATGTCTTGTTCTTTTTTTTTTTGTTTTTTTATTTCAGATAAATACAAATCTATTAATTTATTCAAGGTTATTAAAAAGTATATAATAGAGAAGAAGAAGAAGAAGAAGAAAAAAGATAATAGGGAAGAGGAAGAGAAGTAGAAAATAAATAAGTGTAGTAATTATCTACGTCATTTTACAACCTGACCAACGAAAAACCTTAGAAAACTGAGGGTATATAAGGAGTAGAATGATAAATACTATCGATAGACCAGTATTAGTAGTCAATACTTTAGTTGGACTAAGAAGAACGGTTGTGTTGTAAGTTATATTAACAGTTATAATTAAATTCTTTCGAAGAAAAGATAAATCTATGGGTCATTAACGGTAAGTGTATAGACGTGAACGAAATATTTATCTTATTTTTATCTTCTTCTTCTTCTTCTTCTTCTTCGTCTTCTTCGTCTTCTTCATCATCATCTTATGTTTTCCTTTTTTCAAATTAAATATCTTATTTACATTTCGTGAAAGTTTATAATTTAGTTAATTGTGTATTTGCGTGTTATTTGCAAATATAAATATTTATTTTAATTGTTGACAATACAATGATGATGTGTTTAAATATATATATACAAATAGACTTTTTCAAAAGACAAGTTTAAATTCAAAATATATTATATATCATTCAATAGTACAATAACTTATTACTATTAACTATTACTTATATATAATTTGATTAAATTTTTACAGTCATTTGAGTTGAATATAAATGCGAATATTTTCAATAATTATTATCAATTGAGATATGTTTTTGTTGATGTATGATTGACACACACACGTAGAAGAAGTAGAAAGTTATTGTAAAATAATTTGATATAATAAGTAGGAATTTGAATTAGAAAAAAAATCAACTAGAAAATAGTATTAACAGTGGAATGTACAAGAGAAATGAATATACATGACAGAAGATAAAATCAAAGTTTCTGTCAATATTTTTCTTATTACGGACGGACCAATATTTTGAATAATTGAAGAGAAAGCAGGAGAAAGTTCTTTTATGTGTAAGCATTTAACCTTACGTGGCAGTCCTCAAAAGAGAATTCTCATTTCTGAAAGATTCTTTCTTAGTTAGACCAGTGCGTTCAAACATTCGGCACGCAAAGAAAAAATAAAGAAAAAGAAAAAGAAAACATTCGACGTTATGTGCAAGTGAATAAATCGTTTTATTATTACAATTCGGATTAATAATAATTATTTTTATATCGGTGTATATATATATATATATATAAAGAAACGGTGTGTTCGTGTTACGTTTCATTAGGATCATTTTAATTGGACATAAATCGACGTATATTTTGCATTTGACAAAAGTTCATTGAAAAAATCAAAGGAGTATGAAATAAAGAAGGATAAAGTTTAGAAAAGAAAAGTTCTTTGCAATTTACAATTGTTACAAATTTGTCATTGTAAAAATTGATCGATCGATTGTTGATCCTAAAGGATATAAGGACAAGAATTTGAATTTGAACGCAAGAATGGACGTCAAGGATTTTCTTGATTTTGGCAAAAGTGCGATAGATTTTATTGCAAATTATTATGAAACATTGAGAGATAGGCCAGTACTTCCTGACGTTGAACCTGGTTATTTAAGTCAAATGATACCAGATGAAGCACCTGTTAAAGCTGAAACTTGGCAAGAGGTTTTTAAAGATATTGAAAGAGTCATTTTACCTGGGGTAAGTCAAGAAATTTGTAATACACGCATGCGTTTTACATCTAAGTTTTTTTTTAATTAATTATATTCATATAATTGTATCGATTCTACCTGTTAAAAAAAAAAAAAAAGAATTAAAATAAAAACGTAGTATCTATCAAAATGTATATATATATATATACAGTTATACTTTATGTATTAATATTTCGTAATATTATTTAAGATGACGCATTGGAATTCGCCTAATTTTTACGCATATTATCCGGGCTCACCATCGTTTCCATCCATCGTTGGTGAATTGTTATGCGCTGGATTTGGTGGAGTTGGTTTTTCTTGGATGTGTTCACCAGTTTATACAGAATTAGAAGTTATCACGTTGAATTGGCTTGGAAAAATGTTAAATCTTCCATCCGAATTCTTAAATTGTAACAATGGACCCGGAGGAGGTGTTATACAGGTAATAATAATAATAAATAAGAAAAGAAAAATTATTTTTTAATGAAAAAATTGATTGTGAAGAAGACATTGATATTAAAAATGAAGAAAAAGAGAAAAAAAAATTTGACGGGCTCGTCCGGGATTTGAACCCGGGACCTCTCGCACCCTAAGCGAGAATCATACCCCTAGACCAACGAGCCGTTGTTGTAGTTCATTCATTATTAATCATCAGCTTTTAATTTATAAATATTATTCATTGATTAATCTTCATATAGATATATTAACATACAGTCAGATTGTTGTTAAATATAAATACATTGTTTATCAATTTTATGTAGGGTTCCGCCAGTGAAACTACACTTGTTTGCTTAATAGCTGCCAAAGATCGAACAACTCGACGTATAAAAAGTATTCATCCTAATTGGGATGAGAACCTTATTAGAGCCAAATTAGTAGGTTATACTTCAGGTAATTTGATTATTAGATTATCATTGAAATTTATGAATAAATTTTCTTTAACACGTTCGTCGCCATGTCATCGTATAGAGAGGAGACGGGCATGCTTCCTCGCGAGCCTCGTCACCGTATACGGTGACGCTCTTCTTGTCGAAGTTATAGGATTTTGAAAATATTTGATTATTTTTGATAAATAAAATATAATAATGTAATATAACCATAATAATATACTCGGGTCGCATTGTTGATATTTCTTTACGTTACGGCGCGTTGGCAGTCGAATTTTGGGCCTTGCGAGAAACTCAACCGAAACGAGCTGGCCGACGAACATGTTAATTATATTTCCTTGATACACTCTATTAATAAATATGTTTATTGCAAATTTTATTTTGAAATGAAATATTTTCACAAATATTTTAGATCAGGCAAACTCATCCGTCGAAAAAGCCGGACTTTTAGCGACAGTTCAGATGAAACTATTACCCAGTGATGAAAATGGAAGTCTTCGTGGTGATACATTGTTAAAAGCAATTAAAGAAGATTTAGAAAATGGTCTTATACCATGTTACGTTTGTGCAACATTGGGTACTACTGGTACTTGTGCTTTAGATAATTTAGATGAAATAGGACCTATTTGTAATCAATACGACATATGGCTTCATATCGATGCTGCATATATTGGTTAGTATTTAAATATTAACGATTCTATACAGAATTGTATCGTAAATCAATTAATTCAATGAAATAATAATAATAATAATAATAATCGTTCATTTAAATTAGGTGCCGCATTTGTTTGTCCTGAATATCGACATTTGATGACTGGTGTTCATTATGCCGATTCGTTTAACGTTAATTGTCATAAATGGTTGCTCGTTAATTTCGATTGTTCAGCAATGTGGTAAAGATTTTCTCATTTACAAGCAAACTTATTATCTCATGCAAGAAAATTATCGAAAAACATAGAAAAAAAAACAAAACAAAGACAACAAAAATTTTTAAATAATAAATTATTTATTTTGTTAGGGTGAAAAATTCCAAATATCTTATCGAGGCAATGAGCGTTGAAAGAATTTATTTGAGTCACGATAAACAAGGTGTCGCACCTGAATACAGAGTATGTTTTTTCTACATTTTAATGATCATTTCAATTTTTTTTTGTTATAAAATTGAAATAATATTAATTAAAATATTGTTCTTTTCTTTTCTTTTTTTTTATATATAGCATTGGCAAATACAATTAGGACGTCGTTTTCGTTCATTAAAATTATGGTTTGTCTTACGTCTTTATGGAGTAGAAGGAATGCAGAAACACATAAGGACAACTGTATCATTGGCAAATAAATTTGCTAATTACATTAAATCTGATGACAGATTTGAATTAGTCACGAATACTATGGCATTAGTTAGTTTTCGATTGAAGGTATGAAATATTAAACATGTTCAACATGACGTCATGTGACTGATAAAATACTACAGTATTGAATCACTTAGATATGATAATAATAGTCTACTTTACTTAATAAATTATTAGGTGGTTTGGAAAGTCGAAAGTTTCATTTGTCTTTAGTAAAAATGAAGACACACACAATTTTTGCTTTGAGGTTAAACCTAAACCTATCAAGTGGTCATAAATAGTTAAATTTGATCAATTTAAGCTCTCATTGATCTCATGTGTTACTATTTGTCAATTTGCATCAACTAATGCCATTATTGTGTCAACAAAAAACGATTTTCCGAATCACCTGTAATATTTAAATATTTTTCAAAATGATTAATGAAAATGTTTCAGAGGACAGAAAGAACTGTTTGCTTATAACAAATTGTATTTATTTTTCTGACAAACAAAACAACAAATTCAAACCCCCCGCATTATATTTTTTTTTTTGTAGGGAGAGAACGAATTGACAAATGAACTTCTCAAACGTTTGACTGAAAGGAAACGCATTTATGTTATCATAGCTACGATAAATGAAAGATATATCATTCGTTTTTGCGTATGCAGTCCATTATGTCAAGAAACAGACATTGAATTTGCTTGGAATGAAATCAGTGAACAAGCTAAGGAAATTCTTCAAACGAATCATCATCATCATCATCATCATCACCATAATCATCATCATCCTGTTGAAGAACTTTTAATTCAACCATCCGTAAAATCGTATAACGATATTACATTAAGAATAGAAAATTTAAATCATGAATCCAAGGGCATCTAACATCTAAGAGAACAAATTCACATTAATATGATATTTTATTTCATTAAAATATTCGTTCGTTATTTTAATTTGTTTAAACAACAATATAATTATTCCAATAAGAATTTCGATATTATTTACATAAAAAAAAAAACAAAAAAATAATCAAGAGAGAACATTTTTCATGTACAAGTTTATTAAGATAGATTTATATAATAATATAATCGTAATATAATTAATTAGTATATTATATTATTAAGTATGAATATAATAATTAAATATGATATTTGAAAAAGTAATTTATTTATAATTAATTGAAGTATATGTTGTTGTTGTTTTTTTGGGGAAGGTGGGGTATAATTATTATTTACAATAATACACTAGAAAAATTTACAATCTATCCACTTAACGGTTAGTTAGTCAAGCATAAACGCAAATAAAAGAATATAAAATATTTTTTGTATGTATAATTTAAAGTTTTACAAAATAAAATTCTTTTCTATAATGGCTGACAATTAGTGTAAACTATTAAAAATATAATACAAGGTTTTAGTTTTTTTTCTTTTGTTTTTTTTTTTAGATAGTATTAGATGTCTCCACATTCTAACGATAATAAAACAAAATATAATATAATATGTGTATATATACTTATATATATATAATAATAATATAGTATATATATTTAGTATATATTTACTATATTATTTTTTATTATATTATTATATGTACTATATTATTTTATTTATTATTTTTTTTCATTCCATATGAACATGTTATCAACTGATACAAAATTCTTGTGATATTAATAATTGATACGTTTGAACGCTAGATGGCACGCCAAACAATCTCGATATCATCACAAAAATGGTATTCAAAAAAAAAAATAAAATTTGAATAAAATTGTAAATACTTTTAAATTAATGCACGATGCCTAAGAGTCATGAAAATTACGCAAAAAAAAAAAAAAATAAAAGAAATAATTAGATAATTTTAATGAAATACAAAATTAACAATTTATATCAATGGTATTCAATGTTGTCTCGATCGATTGATCGATTTATCGAAATCGAAGTTTGTTATGGTACAGTAAGTGTTGCGCTGCTGCTGTTGCTAACACACCACACAATTGATCTGAATAATATAATATGTATAGTATATGGTGTGTTAGTAATTCATGAATACATAAACGATTATTGATTCTAAAGCAACTTCAGAGTGGAGAAATATTACATTTACTCATGCGATAACACTCATGAGATAATATTGTGAGTTATTTACTTATTATTAGTATACAGTTCTTTTTTTTTTTTTTAGTTGTTTTAAGGAAATAAAATCATACGTTGTTATAAAAGTAATATACAGAACAAATTTAAATAATAATAACAATAATAATAATTTTTCTATTGAGGACTAAATGAAATTTGTTGTTTTTTTTTTCTATAGAAATATTCTGAAATTTTGGATATAATTTTTGATAGGAGAACAAAATAATGAATTACAGTGATCGAAACTAACGTTAAATCGGACAAATTGATACAAGTGTCATTTTAAGTAGTTTAATTAAGCGCTTAAATTCAGATACGTAAATCGAACGTAATAATATATAATCAACGTCGTCGAGGAGTCTTTCTTGATTAAACAGTGCAGCTTAGCATCTCGTTGAGTTAACAATCACGATGGATATTAATTTTCAAGGCAAGCGCATTCTCGTCACTGGTGCTGGTCAAGGTATATTCCTTCTTCTTTTTAATATATATATATATATATATATATATATATTAAATATATATTAAATATATATTATATATATTAAATTATTATTATATTATTTATAGTAATAATTTAATTATATATAAATTATATATAAATTATAATAAATTATTATTATTATTTATAATAATAATTTAATTATATATAAATTATAATATATATAATATATATATATATATATATATATTTTTGTTGTGTTGTGTTGTTTTAATTTGCCTTAGAAGAGTTTTCATTACGCGTCGTCGTCGTCCTCTTTCTTTTACTTCTTCTAACACCTAAAAATCACAAACAAACAAATTAATTTCTTAATCGATTGATATAATTAAGAATAAAATAATATATATATATTTAAAAAATGTCATAAATAAAATATCTTCTTAATATATTTATATCAAATTGTTTCACCTGAGATATTTGATTTTATTTTTTTGTTTGTTAAACGTAGACCACCATTTTGTATTTTCTTACAGTTTACGCGTATAACATTATATATAGTTTATTTGTTTTAATGTCGTCATATAAATTTCATTATTAAAATAATTTACTCTATGTAATATTATAATTAGTTTTAACATTGATTTAACTGTATAAAAAAATAAAATTTGATCGTAGGAATTGGTAAAGAGCTAGTGCTACGTTTGTCCAAATATAATGCGGAAGTAATAGCACTTTCCAAAACGAGGGAAAATTTAAACAAATTACTTGTTGAGGATCCAAAGATCATAACAGTATGTGTTGATCTTAAAGATTGGAATGCAACGAGAAAATCTATTGAAAACGTATTACCGATCGATTTATTGGTGAACAATGCTGGCGTAGCTCGTCTTTCTCCATTCTTGGATGCAACACCCGAAGAATTTGATTTATTATTTAATGTCAATGTTAAAGCCATTATGAACGTCTCTCAAGTGGTCGCTAAGAACATGATCAAAAGAAATGTTGCTGGTAGTATCGTCAATATATCCTCCCAAGCAAGTAAAGCAGCATTGAAGGATCATGCTGTTTATTGTTCTTCCAAAGGAGCCGTTGATATGTTAACAAAGTGAGAACATTTTTTTATATATATATATCTATTTATATACTGGGTGATTTAATAATTATTTTAGAATAGATGAATGATTCTAAATGAATTCTATATTACTCGAATAATCGTCGAGTTTTGATGTGCTTTTTAAAAGAGGTCAAGATTAAATAAGATAAACTTTTGACTCTCTGAAGAAGATTTTTATTCGAATATCTGCATCAACGAATAATTCCCCCCCACCCCACCCCGCCCCAAAATAAGAAATAAAATAAAATCCTTTTCTTTGATGATTTTTTTTTTTTAGAACAATGGCTCTCGAACTTGGTCCTCATAATATTCGTGTGAACGCTGTAAATCCTACGGTTGTTCTTACAGAAATGGGAAAATTAGGTTGGAGCGACAAAGATAAAGCTTCAAGTATGTTAAGTAAAATTCCATTAGGACGATTCGCAGGTTAGTTTATATATTTCACTTTGAATTTGAAACCTCTAATATATTATGAAAATTACTTTCAATTTCATTTGATATATACAGATCAAAGGTATTCTAAATTTTCTTAATTTTGTTTCGTTTTGTTTTTGGTTATTAAATTTTGCTATTATTTTCTTTTTTTTTTTAGAGACCGACGAAGTTGTAGATGCGATAGTATATCTATTAAGTGATCGCAGTTCAATGATAAATGGTGTAACTTTACCAATAGATGGTGGATTTTTAGCAACATAAATGACCTTATTCAAATTGTGAAACAAATATAAAAAAAAAACAAAAAAACAAAACCCTCATATTATAATTTCTATAACCAATTGAAAAGTTTTATAATCTTTACGTATATATATTATGTAAAATAAAAATTCAATTGTGTGTTAGTATGTATAACATTTACACAAGTAACACAAGTAAAATATATACATGTATCATCTATTAAGAAAAAAAAAAATATATACAGTAAGTAAATAAATGTCTGTATATTTAGTAAATAAAAAAAAGTACAAACTAATATTAGGTCGAGTCATAAGTAACTTGCACTTATCGGTCGCAGAAACGCCATTGTTTGTCTCATAAAAAATGGAAAATTATTTATGACTCGAGCTAATAATATTAATTTGTTTCTTTTTTATTAGATATAGGAGAATGATGATT
Organism: Polistes dominula; assembly: GCF_049000335.1. NCBI lineage: Eukaryota > Metazoa > Arthropoda > Insecta > Hymenoptera > Vespidae > Polistes > Polistes dominula. Next base: position 998,966 of record NW_028300914.1, on the reverse strand, counting down.
AGGAAAACACATAAAACAAAATCGTTTCAAAGTTTTCTTTCGATCGTCTTGTTTATATTTTTAAAAAATGTGTTTGCTCATTCTCTCTCTCTCCCTCTCTCTCTCTCTCTTTCTCTTTCTCTCTTTCTCTCGTATTTTTTTTTCTTTTTCTTTGATTTCTTTTCTTGCTTCTTGTTTCTGGTTTTTTTTTTTTTTTTTAGTTAATCGTGTCGAGTGTAACTTAACGAGACAGGTGGTAAGAAAATTTGTAAATTTACAATTGAATCGCACAAAACATTTTTTTTTGTCTGTGGAAATTAATTTACAGATTGCTTTTGTAATTATTGAATGTTTATATTTTCAAAAATTTGTCCTACCACGTCCTGCTTATAAAATAGCCAATACTAATCGTAAAAAAAAAACAAACAAACTAATTTTTTAGTTTGTTTTCTAAATCGTGTTCAAAAAACAAGAAGAAAAAAATTATTTATTCCTATAAATTAACATAAAACGATTGGAAAAACAAACAAAAAATTGTTGCTCGAATAATTTCACAGAGCACGAAGGAAAACATTACGTATTTGTATGTTGCATATGATTTATCTAACTATCTAACTAACTATCTATCTATCTATCTATCTATTTTTAAACTTGTGTGTAAGTTGTTTTTTTTTAATGATCGGATTAGGGCAGGGATCGGCAACCTGCGGCTCACGAGCCACATGCGGCTCTTTGAATGTGAAAGCTGCGGCTCGCGAGCCACATGCGGCTCTTTAAGTTAAAAGAGTTTAATAAAAAAAAAAAAAAAAAACATTTAAAAATCATTCTCAATTGATTAACGAGGAATCGATGAATAAATAGAAAAAATTTGGTGGCTCTTGAAATCTTTGAAATTTTATAAATTGTAAATTGTAATTTTTGGGCTCTCCCGACTTAAAAGGTTGCCGATCCCTGGATTAGGGCAAAAGGGATACAATGCACACAAAAAAAGAAATTATCAATCGATATTAAATTTCTTATTTAAACGCGATGTGTTTTTATCTAATATGATGCGTATTCAATAATTGTGTATGCATGTATGTACGTATGTGTGTGTGTGTTCTTTTTTGTATTTTTTTGTTTATTTGTTTCTTATATATAATTGATTTTTTTTGTCTTCGATTAATTTTTTTTTTTGCATCTTTCTTTCTTACGTACTTTCTTCCTTTTTTTTTTCTCTCTCTTTGTGTTTGTTATTTTTTTCTCTTTTTTTTTGTTTGTTTGTTTGTTTGTTTATGTTTGTTCACAAAAAAAGAAACAATTTTACGAAGCGTCACGAACGTAGTTACACAAAATCATTACACAACAATATTTATGTGAATTCGATGATGATTTTATCTTAAAAATTAAATGAACCACACCTTCCTTAATAACACTTTCTCTCAATATGTGATATTTTTGTTTGTTTACTTTTAATTAATCGCACGAGTTAAACGATTATGAAAATGAATAAACTTGATAAATGTTATACACACACATATATATATATATATATATAAATATATGTGTGTATATCATTTGATAGTACACATGTTTGTGGTGTGTATATTATTTAATTACGATCTTTCTTGATCATTGCAGTGTAAGCAATTCTCTCTTCTCTCTCTGTCTCTGTCTCTGTCTCTATTATTATTAATAATAATATAATACTTTTTACATTCGTTTAACGCTCGAATTAAAAAAAAAAAAAAAAAAAGAAAAGAAACAAACTGAAACAAATGCTTGAATTTTAATTGAAGTGAATCATAGACAACAAAGCTTAAAAACTTTCCCCACCCCCACCCCCTAGTAGCAGAAAATATTGAAAAAAATATTGAAAATACTACATGTGCATTTAATATTAAAAAGAGATTTTTAATGTCTTTTTACAATGTTCACAGTTTGTAATATTAAAAAGTCATTATAAATTTCTTTGTAATATTAAATGCACATGTAGTATTTTCAATATTTTAATTAATATTTTTTGCTACTAGGAGGAGGAGGGTGCTTTACATGAAAAATATATTTTTACAATGTACTAATAATATTAAAAAGTTTTATATTAAAATCAAATATAATTGTAGTTTAATGTATTCCAACAAAGATTTCATTAATAATCACATGAAAATAATAATAATAATAATAAGAAACAATCAATAATTAAATCAATGCTTAACTAAATTATAAAATATTCAAAAAACCTATTGAAGTTACGAAAAAAAAAAAAAAAAAAAACACATAGTTACATTTTTGTTTTGAAAATAATTAGACACGTATAAAAGAGAGAGAGAAAAAAAAACACCTAAAGAAAAGAAATGGATGAAAAGATACAAAAAAAAAAATAATAATAATAATAATAATAATGTTTCCTTTCGCAATCTCTTCACAAAAATGTTGTTTGTGTATATATGGTGTATTGTTATTAATAATAAATCAAATATTGTTGTAAACAATCTCGAGCGTAAACGAACTATTTACAAGTGAATAAATGAGATGAGAGAATTGAAGAAGATCCCCACCAATTTTTTTTTTATCTCGTTCATTGCAATTTGTTGGTGGTTTTTTTTCTTTCTTTTTTCGGCGATGATCTTCAAAATATTTCCAACCATTTACAACATTATTTTGTTGTTGTTGTTGTTCTTTTTTCATATAATACACAAAAACAGTTTTACAGACTGGTTAGAACTTTTTCTTCTTTACCTCTCTCTCTCTCTCTCTCTTTCTCTCACTCACTCTCTCATTCTTTTTATTTTTCATCGCATATCAGACATTTAAAATTCTCGCTTACTCAATTATTTATTACTTACTTAATTATTTACTTAATTAATTAATTAATTACTTATTTATTTATTTAGTTACTTAATGACTTAATTAATTATTTATTTATGTTCTCTCTCTCTCTCTCTCTCTCTCTCTTGAGTTGACTTTTTCATTTTGTTAATTCTCCTCTCACTCACACTATTTCTACTTTGTATTCTCACGCAATTCGCACACACGTACAATTACAATTGTTTTTTTTTTGTATAGTTGTAATTCCCCACCATACACGTGTATCACTTTTTCATCAAAATTGTTCCTATTCATGTATTTACATAATAATAATAATAATAATAACAATAACAATAATAATAATAATAATAAAAATAACAATAATAATAATAATATGTAAACCGTTCGTTTTTTGTATTACATTGTGTTTCAATTTTGGAAATTTTTTGTCTTCTTTTTCTTTCAAAATTGATTGGTTAATCAATTGATTGATTGTAATTAATTAATTAATTAATTAATTATTGTCTTCTTATAATTGCAAAAAAGGATAAATTTAGAGACATTTTGTCGATAATTTTGAAATGAAAATCCTTTCCCTCCAATGAAGGAACATTTTCATTAATTTTTTTGTTTACAATTAATATCTTTTTTCAATTCCTAGAAGAACCTTGAAAATGATCGTATTATCTTTCTATCTCTCATTCGTTATATCTATGATTACTAATGATGGCAAGCTGATAAAAGATGAAATAATTATTATAGGATTTTAAGACAATGTTAATTAATTATAAATAAAAAAAATATAACTTGAAAAAACTTCAAACTCTCTCTTTCTCTCTCTCTCTCTCTCTCTCTCTCGCGCATTGGCAGTGATTTCTTCTTTCCAGTCGCAAGAAATGTTCACTTCCATTAATTAACACATTATTATTATTATTATTTCATTTTAATAAAATTAGTATGAATCATATTAATATGATTGATAAATGTGTCAACTACAATGTATTAATAATAAATTAAATGTACGGAAGAATTTAACAACTAATTCGAAGGAAGAAATGAATATTATTGGAAGATACAGAACGATTATGTGTGCGTAAGAATAAAAACACATCATACATTTAAAGAAATAACTTTTTCACAATGAAAAAAAAATGACTATAATTAGCTATTTTAAAAATTCATCAAATACAATTAGTAAAAAAGATCTAACGAAGTTTTACTTGAAACATTTGTTTGCTAAATATTAAATATAAAAATAACTGTAAAAATATGAATTTGATAAGAAGATTCAATTAATAAACCAATATGAGTGTTCAATCGTGCTCAAGAAAAAAGAAATCTATTCTTCTATTGGTTCGTTCTCGTCATGCCGATTAATTCCATTTTCTATTTTTTGTTTGTTTGTTTATACAAGATATTTAAAATAGATTGAATTTTTCGAACGATTTAAATATACAGTAAAGACAAGATATTAATGGTTATTAGCATTAGCGGCAGCAAATAGTAATAGTAGTAGTAGTAGTAGTGGTAATAATAGTAATAGTAATAGTAATAGTAATAGTAATATTGGTAGTAGTAATAGTAATAGTTGTAGTATTAGTAAATAGTAATGGTAATAGTAATCATAGTAACTATGAAAATAATACATTGAAAAAGACGTGTGTTAATACAATTCATATATATATATATATATATATATATACTGTAATGTTACATCACGTGCTTTTTCTTTTACATCTTCATTTGTATTTTTGTATTTTAGTATTTTAGTATTTAACTTATATTTGTTTGTTTGTTTGTTCATTTCACTTGACGTCACGTTTAGATGGGGTACACCATATGTTATGTTGCATATTTGATTCAAAACGCGTAGTACAGAGTTTGCAGGGAAGGATAAATGGGCTATGAAAGAGAACGTGATTTTAATTACAAACAGAGAGAGAAGACATCAACGTTTGTTTATCAAAGACCTCTTCTTATTTTTTTTATTGTTTTTTTTGTTTTTGTTCTTCCTTTAGATAGGTAGATTGCGAATCGAGGAATAATTTGAATTCCTTCGCGAACAGAGACTTCTTTTATTCCTTTCTGTTTTCTTTTTTTCATTTCATCTTTTGAAAAATAAAAAACAATACATACATATAGTCAAAACGTTAAAGAGACAAATTTTGTCAATTATCAATGAAAACAATAATTGTTGACGCGAATTTGTTTATTGCTAATGAATATTCAACAGTTTTCATACTTTTTCATTCTGATTTAATTAATAATGTTTTTTTTTTTTTTAATTTTAATTATCTTTATTATGCATCGAGTGAGTCGGTATTCTGCTAAACAAAATGAAAGATTGTAAATGGTGTTAGTTGAAGAAATAAATGTTAGTCAAATTATTAATAATTTAACATGTAAATAGGAATACGTGTATATTTATGGGTATAGCAAAAAAAAAAAATAATGAAGAAGAAGAAGAAGAAGAAATTAAAAACACTCTTACAAATATTTTTACGTTTGTTCTTCTTATAATTTATTTCTTTTCTCATATTGTCATATTATTATTATTTTATTGAAATTTCATTTTTTCTCTTATCATTTCTTCTTCTATTGCATGCATTGCATTCTCTTTCATTTAATTGCATTTCATCTGATTTGATTTTCATTTTCATTTTCATTTTCATTTTCATTTTTTTCATTTTCAACACCTCAATTCAATGCCAAAATTTTTATTCATATTTTCATTTGATTTTATTTCAATTTATCATCCTCTTGAGTTTTTTTTCTTTTTTTTTTTTTGCAAAATACCGACCAAATTTATACAATACAGTTATCTATCATTCCTGACAAATGTGTTTGATAATCAATTTTATATCTCATTCGATATTATTATTAATATTAATAATAATAATAATGGTGTTCGTGTATATAATTTGAAAATTCTATCAATAATTCTATCAAATGATAAACACCAGAGAGAGTTTGTTCGTGTTCGCACCATAAGAATTGAAATCCTATTTTTCTATTTAATTTTTTTTTAATTCAAACAAGTAAAACCATATTCTTTCATTTCATTTCATTTCATTTCATTTCATTTCATTTCAACATACGAAATTTTGCATATTTTTTGTTGTTCACAATGAGAGAGACTACAAAAAAAAAGCACGCATACATACGTATGTACATACATACATAATTAATACATACATACATACATAGAAATAAAATGCATACACGGGACAGCACACTCATACAATTTGGTGCAAACACGTTAATTATACACACACATACACACACATACACACACATACACACGAAGAGACATGTACGAGACGCATATTCTAAAAGACAGAGTCTGCTTGTTGCTTGTTTTCTTTAATTTATTATTATTATTATTTTTTTTTCTTTTCTTCTATGACATCTTTATTTTCGAACATTTCCAAAATAAATCACAGTTTTTGTTATATCATTATTTTATTAAAAATCCTTCCCTCCTTTCCTTCTCTATCTATCTCTCTCTCTCTCTCTTATTCATTTCTTTTTATTATAAGCAAAAGTTCATATATATATATATATATATATATAATAATAATATAATATAATATATGTATGGGTTACATACATATATATATATATATAAAAAATTGTTTTTGCTTTTATTTGAAATAATATTTATCAATATTAATTATTAATTAATAAAAACAAACAAAAAAGAAAAACAATCATTAATTTGAGATATGCCTTTATCTTCATCTTGAATTGTTTAATATATATATATATATATATATATATATATATATGTTTGTTTAATCAAAGAGAGGAAAAGCCGCGAATAAAAATTTGAAATCAAATGTACAATGTGGAACGTTCACAATTTTATTATTATTATTATTTTTTTTTTATTTCTTTTTTGTTATAGAAGAAATAAAAGATAAGGAAAGAAGAAATAAACCAAAAAAAAAAAAGTAAGATTAATCCTAAAAATTGTATTAAAGTACATTCCCGAACGTAATAATCGATGTATAAATTCCAAATATACTAAAAATTTCGTATGTTCTCCTCCCTTAGGGTCTACCACCATAACCAAAGTGAATTTGTCCTTTCTTACGTTTATAATGTACCTTTTGTTTGTATTTTTGTTCATTCAATCTTTTCTTTAAACCATTGTACTCTCTTTTTAATGTTTGTTCCTTTTTTTTTTTTTTTTGTAATATTCGAATAACTTTACTATCATTTTTTTTAATCATGGGACATTAGAATTTCATCATTCAAAAACTCTTTCTCTCTCTCTCTCTCTCTCTCTCGTACTCTCGATCATATTATTATTTATACGTATAAGATATTTTTTTTTTTTCAGAAGATGATTCTCAAAACAAACTCCATGATGATTCCTATAAAACACTGATAAGGTTTTCTCTAAGAAGATGCCATAATATTTAATGCGTATATTATTATTTATTAATTATTAATATTAATATTATTTATTAATTATTATTATTATTATTATTATTATTAATTATATATAATTATTAATATTATTATTATCATTATTATTAATATTATTGTTATTATTATTATTAATTATTATAATAATTATTATTATTAATCGGCGCCCGAGAAGAGAGGATTACGCATTATTTATATTTATTGTTTATTTGTTTGTTTGTTTGTTTGTTTAATTCGCGCATACATTTGTCGAAAGTTCGAAAGTATCGTTTTTCGCATATTAACGATGGACTTCTTTGTTTTTTGTTTTTTTCATTTATCTATGTACATATTATTATAATTCGATAGATTATTATTATTATTATTATTATTATTATTAATTAATTAATTAAAGAATTAATCTACATATTTTACAATTTTTCCTATTCTCTCTAGATTTCCATTATTATTTAAATCCTTTTCTTTTTCTTTTTGTCCTTTTCTCTTTTCAATCTTTTAAAACGCACAAAATCATCGTCATCATCGTAGAACATCTTGAATCAAACAATACAACAACACACTCTTCATTCGGTAGGCAATGGATCTCTGGCTTTGTATAATTGCGATTAATTATAAAATGATTTGATTTGATTTGATTGATTGATTGATTGATTGAATGAATGAAAACAAAAATGATTATTAAAAAAAATGAATTAAAAATACATTTCTTTTGATGTGTACAAACAAAAACAAAAAATAATTCTTGAAATATATAGCAGCGATATTTTTTGGATATATCATAGATTATGATTTCAAGGATTAATAATAGTAATCATCAGCATCATCATTATCATCATCATCATCATCATCATCATCAACATCATTATCATCATCATCATCATTGTGATTTCAACAAAGCAGAGTCAAAAGCTACCTCGTTAAATTATCATATTAACAAACAAATTGTTTTTTTTTTTTTTATAGACAGAGACGCACAAACGACGCACAAACAAGTTTTTCATTAAGTTAAAATAGTTTTACAATTTTCCAAATACATTGTTACCTTACTTATGGTGTTTACAAATGTAAAACGAATTATTTGTCTTCTTCTTATCATTTTATTCGAATCATGTGTGTGATGTTATATGAACATATCATTTGCGTCTTCTTCTATCATAGTAGAGTCCTTCCTGTATCGTTCAAGCATAGTATTTAATAATAATTTTTATTGAATATTTTTAGACACATATTGCAATATTTTCTCTTCACGTTAAAAGAGCAATTATTTGAATGAAAACAATCGATATTATTTATTTCTTCCTTTAAATAAAATGATTCTTCTATACTCGAGATAATATGTGCCACAAAATTGTTGCACCACACACTTGCATACAAACTACTACAAACTTTGTTTGATCATTCGCAATTGAATTCTTTTTCTTTTTGTTTTGTTTTGTTTTTTTCTTTTTTTCTTTTTGCAATTTATTATAATAAGATTTCATCATAATTTTTTCACTTTATATATATATATATGTAAATTTATATAACAGCGTACGCATATATACGCTTTAACGATCAACCCACGTTAGAAAATCACTAAATATTAGTACATCACGTATGTGTATGTATATATTTGACTTTCTTTCTTCCTTTCATTTAAAAAAAAAGACTAATCGACTTCCACTCGACCATCATCATCATCATCACCACCACCACTACCACACGACGGTATCACACAACCAACAACAATGCACTTGGATAATATCGTTCAATATTTTTTCTCTCACTTTGTTTTGCATGAAAAAGAGTCACGTAGAGAAATCCTATTTATTTTTATCTCTCTCTTTCTCTCTCTCTCTTTCATGCTTGATTTGTTAAGGGGCGGGCCGGGGGGAGGGGGGTACGTAAATCTCTTTCTTTCTTTCTTTCTGGCTATCTTTGCTCTCATACATGTGATGTACATGCTCTCCCATGATATAAATATGTTCTCATGCATAGAGGGGTGCATACACAGACACACATACATATGACGTTCTCAGTTTCTTTTCCTATAAATAAAAATTAATAAAAATAATAGACAAAAAAAGAAATGTTTACATATACAGAGAGGACAACAACAACAACAACAACGCAACTTTTGACAATACACGCATATTTATGGTAGGATTAGCAAAAGTGCATTGTGTTGTGTTGTGTTTCTCTCATCTTTAGTAGCAGTACCCTCTCCTCTTGTTCTTGTTCTTAATATTCTTGATCTTTTCTCTTTCTTTTAATAAATCCTCTTTCTTCCCTGACTTATTATTATTTTCATTGAAAAAAAAAAAAAAAAAGAAAAAGAAAACTTTCTAATCTCTCTATTATCTTCTCCTGTTGTCACCGTAGACCAAACGACACTGCAATTTTCATTAGCTGGCATAAGAGAAGTTGCCACCTATCGTTGTTGACCGTGTAGGAAGAACGTAGCTTCTTGTCGACGATTACTGCTAGTAGTAGCATCACCTCGACGTAGCTGTTGTTGATGCTGCTGATGCTGTTGATGATGTTGATCCTGTTGATGATTATGATTCTGCTATTGCTGTTGTTGTTGTTGTTGCTGGTGGTGGTGGTTCACTTGTTGTGTGGAACGCTTGCCCGCCTGACCACCAGGAGGGGTGGGATCGTTGCCGTCGCATTGGCGCTTCCAAAACAAAAGACACACAAAACAGCGACATTAGCGCGCCACCGTCCTCATCGTAATTTGACCAAATATTATTCTCAACAAAACAACACCACAGCCCTCTCTCTTCACCGCTTAATACTAACTACCCCTTTTTACATTTATTCCTTCCTTCATTTCTTAATTTATAGCGGGGGACACTTTAATGGTCTGGCCCTCCATAAATTTTGTTTCTTCTCTCTCTCTCTCTCTCTCTCTCTCTCTGTCTGTCTGTCTGTCTGTCTCTCTGAATATTTCACAAAATTATTTGTCATTATTCTTTGTGTTCTCCTCCTATCCGTCAGATTCCTTTTTTCTTTTTTTTTTTTACTTTTTATCTCCTCCATCCAAGATCCCACTCCTCATCGGTTTCTTCCATGAATCATCCAAAAATGAAAAAATACATTCACAAGTGTTTCTTTGATTTTTTTGGAAGCCAATGAGGGGAGGGTCAAATGTAACTTTGGAGAGAAAAAGAGCAAAAAAAGGACCAACAGAGAGGAGGAAGATAATGATGATGATGATGATGATAATAATAATAATGATGATGATGGAAATATAGAAGTGAAAAGAGAGATCAAAAGATAATGAAAGGAAGGATATAAAAAGATTTGGGTAGCAAGTTGCGGAAAGATTTTCTTTTCCTTTTTTTTTGTTTGTTTGTTTTGTTTTGTTTAACATTTTGATTTGTTTCTTTTCTTTATTATTATTATTATTATTATTTTTATTCTCCCCCATTCTATATCGGTTTTGTCACTGCCATTGTCCTTTTTACCGTGGCACAGGGTTTTTACATTCGCCGCCTCTCATTGCCTAATTTTGCGATCTACAATTAGTGTCTTAGCTTTCGGTTACCTGAAAAAAGTCAATGAAAGAACAAATAAAGCGGAATTTTCGACAAGATCAAGATGATGATCCGACTTGGAAAATCTAAAATCTACACTATTTATTTATAAATCCTTAATCTTACTTGTTTTTTTCTTTTTGTTATAATATATATTTTATATAAATAATATATAAAATATATATTTATATATATATTTACAGTATATACCGAAAGAATCTCTGTTGACTTTTTTTGATATTTGAATATTTAAATATTGTTTATTTTTTTTTTTTTTTTAATGAATGAAATCACAAAAGGCTGCTGCTTGAATTTTGATGTTTGATAAAACACGTTCACAAGTTAAACTGTTTGATTATTTTTTTTAAACAAAAACACAATGAATCAAAACTGTATTAATTAATAATAACAACGTTTACTATATGAATATACGTATATACTTATATTTATATTTACAGATATATATGTATATATTACCGATGATCAGTAATGAATAAAATAATGAACCATCCCAAGTGCACCCAAATAAACAGGCAATAGAGGCGTCTCGTTTCTCATTTGGACAGAAACGTTTTTATTTCAAATGAAACTTTGATGTTTATAATATATTAGGTGGTTTAGAAAGTCGTTTCGTTGTTTTTTTTTGTAAAAAATGAAGATAATTTTTGCTGAATTTGATCAATTTAAGCTCTCATCGATCTCATGTGTTACTATTTGTCGATTTGCATCAACTAATGTCATTATTGTGTCAACAAAAAACGAAACGACTTGTCGAACACCACCTAATATAAAGCAAATGTAAATATTACGTGGTTTGAAAAGTAGTTTCGTTTTATTTTTTGTACAAATGAAGATAATCTTTGCTTCGAGATTAAACCTAAACCTTTCAAGTGGTCATAAATAGTTGATTTTGATAAATTTAAGCTCTCATCGATCTCATGTGTTACTATTTGTCGGTTTGCATCAATTAATGCCATTATTGTATCAGCAAAAAACGAAACAACTTTCTGAACCACCTAATATAAAGCAAATGTAAATATATATATATATAATAATTGTAAATTATTTTTAAAAAGAATAATTGAACTCTTTCCAAATGTTAAACAAACCCTTTTCCTTTACCCATTCTTTTTCTTATTCTTTTGATTAAAAATAATTTGTTCAAATGTATAAAAGAATGGGAGAAAAAAAGGATAAGTGGGAAAAAAAAATCCATGCCACGGTAACAAAGATGCTAATTTGATTATATATTGTAAATATTTTTGTAAACCTTGTGATGAAATAATTTTGTGATGAAAGAAAAAAAAAAAGAAAACAGAAAAATTTTATTTAAACATTTGTTTAATTTTTTCTTTTCTTTTCTTTTTTTTTAATTAATTAATTCATTATTTTTCTTAACACATTCGCTCTCAATCATATTTTATTATAGTTTATCTTATTAATTGCAATCAAAGAGGGATATTCATCAAGTCAATGTGTCAACTAAACTAACAAGCAATTGGATTTAATACATTAAGCAAATACATTTAAAAAAGCAAACTTTGATGACATTATTTATTTAATAAAAAAAAAATAAAGCAAATGAATAAATAATATTTAATGCTGCAAAAAACGCAATAATAATAATAATAATAATAATATTATAAGAAAGTTTGTTCATATTAAATGATTTCCCCCCCCTTAAATAAGATAAAGTCAACGTTATAAAAAAAAAAGCCGATTGTGCAAGCTAAACAAAAGTGAACTTTCCATTGGAACGAACAAACACAACCACAACACAAAATGAATGTATGTAAGCATGTATTTAGTTAGTACATTTACGGTTGTTAAAGTCAGCGAACCTAAAAGTTGCATAAAACAAGACTTGGACATGCTCTTAATCCCACTATTATGCAACTTTCATGCCATTTCTAACGGGTAAACATCAAGTGTAACGAGCTCGATATATACTTTTCTTAATATATCTCTATCTCTAATTATAACATTATTTTTTTCTTTCTTTTAACGTTATTATGTATATAATATTTATATATATATACATATATATTTAATAAATTAATAATATTTGTAATGTATATTAATTTTGTTACCTTTAATTTTAATTATATTTTTAATTATAATTAATAATGCAATATATATATATATATATATATATATATATATATATAATATTTTTTTCTTCTAAATTTGCATTAATGTAATATTTTTTTATTATCAAAAATCTACACACATAAACAAAACTAAATACAGAAATATGCACATTCAATTTAAAAAAAAAGTACTTATATATAGTTTATTAAAAATAATAAAAGAACTATATATAAATACGTAGAGAGAGAGAGAGAGAGGGAGCAGAGAGAGAGAGAGAGAGAATATGTTACACTTGTCGTTCATTTTCCTTTCCTAACACATTCCCGTTAATTGTAAAACGCGCAAAATTGTCATGGCATAGCAACTCACTTGGATTTAGACTGCATTTCTCCTGCAGCTGAAGCTGCATCTCTACGGTGCAACCGCATACTGACCCTTCGTTCTTGGCCACCTGCACCCGATGCTGAAAGAGAGCATCAGTAAAAACATAATGCATGAAAAAACCATAATGAAAACAACGGCCCGCTTTTTTCTACTTGTTATTATTATTATCATCGAACATGTTTTTAATTTCTTTTTCATTTTTTTTTTTTGTTTTTGTTCATCCTTTCAAAAACATTCGCACAAATTAATCAATTCACTTGCATCATCAGTGTACAAAAAAAAAAAAACTAACTAACAAACAAACAAACAAACAAGGGACAAAAATGAGAAGAATAATTAAATAATTGAATGATAGAAAAATCTTTAGAAGAGAATAATCATCTTCTTCTTTGATCTTGTTTTGTAAATTGAAACAACAACAACAAAATCTAAATGATATTCTAAAAATTCATCTACAGGAATGAATTCAATCTCAATCAATGAATTTTAATCAGTATCGTTAACAAACAAAAAAAAAGAAAAAAAGGAAAGAAGCTCTCTCACAATAATTCAAATATGCCTTACAAATATTAAGTCGAGTCATGAGTAACTTCCAATGAGTCTATGTAGAATCTATTTTTCGTATTTACCTATTATAAGTCACCGAAACAAACGGATTTTCAATATCACTGTATAGATGAGAATTCAGTTTAGTCTTCTGTCAACTTTTTTATACAGTCAATGTTACATTTAACTGGTTTTTTCTTAATCCACTGAAATGGGATAGTAAAAAGTGCACATTCGACATGTAATACTTGAAGAATTGAAACAAGGCAATTAGCACTAAAGTGGCAAACTGAAAAAATATACAGCGTTATACAGTGCAGGACTGATAACTGATGATAGGGCAGTTCAGAAATTGGTTTGTCAAATTCCGTTTCTCGAGATACGATCTTAAAAGATGAAAACCGAGTGCAAGGACGTATTTCCAACTTTGATGAACCTTTTAAAGGTAATATTGAAGAGCAAAATCCAATAGGTACGTTGAACAATTGCAACGAGTGCAAGAAAAAAAAAAAAACTCCATGAAAGGTGTGTTGCACTTATCAGTGCATTTGTCTCATAAAAAATGGAAGTTATTTGTGACTCGACCTAATATATATATATATATGAAATTGTATTTAAAATTAATTAAAAAGAAAAAAAAAAGTATAATCAAACGTGCAGTAAATATCACATGAAAATTAAATAATAGATTAAACAACAAATGGAAAAAAAAAAAAAAAAAAAACAGAGAAAAAGAGAGGAAAGACACTCAGTTATAATACACATTGCACAAAAGCACAAATCTTAAAATTAATATATGTTATATAATAAATGTCTCTTCTGTATATATAGTGTGTATATATATATAATATATACATATACCCACCGTAAATAGACTTATTATGTATTTGACATTTGTATATTGCGTGCGATTAATTTGAACAACCATAAACAACATTTCTATTTGATTGAAATATATATATTATTAATTTCATTTTCGAATTTGTTCTTTTTTTTTTTTGTTTATCATCATCCAAATTAATTGCAACAATCGTTACTTAGAAATAATACTTAACAAAAACTTAAGGATAATACAAATACAATTACAGGATATTTAGAATCATCCGGTTGATGAATATTAAACCCCATTAACTGCCACGATCCCCACATTTGGGGATTTTTTGAAAAAAAAAAAAAGAAAACCTAATGAAACTTAGTAGTTTGAAATAAATTAAAAATCTGTTTGAATTTTGAAATAGTCATCAACCATGGACGATGGAAGAAGGACGATGGATGATCTTTCACGCTTGGCAATTGAAATGGAAAATTGATTGATTGATTGATTGACTGATTTTAGAAAAACAGAAAGAAATAAAATTTAAAAAAAAAAATCAAGGATAAACAAATAAATAATAATTTAAAAAACGCGTATGATAGAATTATTCGCGAGAAACAAAAAAACAAAGAAACAAAACGAAAAAAAATGAAAATGACGAATAGATGAGACACACTGTAGTTATTAACAAAAAAAGTTATATGTATATATATATATATATACTAATACGTGTGTAAAATATTAAAAATATACTTTTCTCTCTCTTTCTCTCTTTTTTTCTCTTTCTCTTTCTCTCTCTCTTTTTCTTTCTCTCTTTCATATGCCAATCAAATTGGAACCGTTTAAGAAAAATAATGTTACATTGTTACATATATATATCTATATATATTGTTTATACGCGTAATATTATTATTTTTTTTTTTATATATATCTCTCTATATGGGGTTTTTCCATTCAAGCCAAGTGAGAAGAAGAAGAAGAAGAAGAAGAAGAAGAAGAAGAAGAAGAAGAAATTTTGACAAGGATGATCGACGATGTCGTATGGTGTGAAATAAATAAACAAAGACCAGTCCTTGAATGGAAAAACATTTATTTACTACTTTATCATAATAATCAAATCATTCATCATATTCTTCATCATTATATTTAATCAATCATTATCCCAATCATCATCATCATCATCATCATCATCTTCATCATCATTATCATCATTCTTCATCATAATACCATCAGCTAAATAATTCAGGACGATTACAAATATATAAAACCAACACGCGTATTCCTTAAAACTGAGAGAGAAAAAAGGGAAAAGCAGACGACGACAATAGAACAAAAAAGAAAAAAAAACTTAAATAAATAAAATATGATTATATATCTTTTCAAAAAATAATAATAATAATAATAATAATTAGAGACCCTATTAGGAGGGACGCGCCATGTAGATTGCAAGGCTGAAAATGTGAGGGGGACAGCTTCCGTTGCATCGCGCGCAGCCATGTTTATCTTTAGTATGTATTAAAACGGCTGTGGTTAGTTTCGAATACTTATTATAGTTTTTATTGTGATATTTATATTTAATTGTTTTTGTTTTTTTTTAAATAGTTTTCTATTAGTGTAAGTTTAATTTACTCATTTAATAATTACAACAAGTGTATAAATGTACAAAACCTAACCTATAACTTATCGTTTGAATCATTCGCGCGCAATCACGTGACTAAACGACAAAACAGTTCCTGTCCCCCATCAATGTACATGGCGCGTACCTCCTATAGGGGGTGTCTCTAATAATAATAAGTATATGACGACATATTGGAAAAAGTCGAGAACAAAGTGTAAAAATTTTTAAATTAAACAAAAAAAAAAATAAATAAAAACAAGAACAAAAAAAAAAAGAGAAGAAATAAGAAAGAAAGAAAGAAAGAATGAATTTAAACACTTGTTTTTGTTTTTAACTCTCTTTGCGGCACAGAATAATTTCAGATAATAAATCAAATAACTACTACCAGCCCCTAAAATGTTGCATACAAAATTTGATTTACCTTTTAAATGTAAACAAAATTTACATATTTTTTTATTAACCCTTTCGCTAACTACAAACCACTATAGTGGCCGCCCTCCATAAGATACCACCACTGAGATACTACGAGCCACTGTGGTAGCGGAAGAAGGGTTACCAAAATATTTGGAAGGCAAGTGGAGTGAACAAGAGAGGAAGAGAAGAGTGGCGAGGTTCAGAGATTAGGGAATGAGATGAGGGAAGGATGATACTGGGAGGAGGAGGAGGAGGAGGAGGAGGAGAGGAGACGTTACAGGGTGTGTGGATGAGAGAGAGAGAGACGTAGGAGCAGCATTTGTTGGAAGGTTGTACAGTTGAAGTAGAGTCTCATAAAACACGCTCGTAACGAAAGGGTTAATAACCAATTGTTTATGCATAAATAAAATGAAATAGAAACTTATGAGAAGCACACGTGTAGAAATTGCAATAATATTTTGAGATTGGGATTAAAAATGTCCTGCTCGTGCATTACGATGTATCAAAAATGATGGGACACTTTTAATCCCACAAAGTGCCTCTAAAGAGTTAAAATAAATCTTCTTACAATATTCTATAATAATAATATTAATAATAATAATCAAATATATATAAACTACTACGTAATATAACAAACAAACAAACAAACAAACAAAAAAAAGAAAGGATCACTTAATTTACGATGAAAGCTACAACAAAATAAAATTGAACAACAAATTTTGTCATCACGCAAAATTGGTGTAAAAAAAAAAAAAAAAAAAAGCAGCAGCAGATTTCTTTTTTTCTTTTTTTTTTTTCAAACACACTCTCTCTTTCCATTTGTAATTGCCCCGTTAAAAAAAACTTTGGTGGTGCCTTTCACAATTATTTTCTTTTCTTTTTTATTCTTCTTTCTTTAGTACGTTGTCTTTCCTTTCCTTTTCTTTTCTTTTTTTTTTTGGTTGGTTAATTCTTACGTCGTTACATAAAAATTACCTTCCTTTTTTTTTTGTTCCCTTTTTTTTCTTCTTTTTTTTTCTTTTTCTTTCGAATAATCCAAAATCATTTTCAATTACGTAAAAAAAAAAAAAAAAAAAAAAAACAAATTGATGCAATTCATCATCAAAGGAAACAACGCGATTACTAAATGGACTTGTTAAATTAAATAACATGAAAACCATCAAATTTCAAACAAAATATCTAATTCAACTATTATAAAATTCTAATGAAAAAAAAAAAACGCATATTATGATAATTGTGTTAAGAACACTGAAATCATGTGTTACAATCCTTGCAATATATCATCGTCAGCAGCAATACCATTATAATCATCATAATCATCATCACCATCATCATAATCATCATCACCATCATCATAATCATCATCATCATCACCATAATTATAATTATAATCATAAACATAAATAATCAACGTTATTAACGATAAAAAACATACCATCATATTTTACAATTATTAGCAGTTGATCAAGTGTACAAGTGAGTATATAATATATTTATATATACATATATCTATATATGTATATATATATATATATAGATTATGTTTTTTTTTAAATGTATATAATGTATGCATTTATGCATAATATGTATTTTATGAATGACACACGTGTGTGCGTTGCATATAAACTAATCGCATGATCATTTCTGGTTTAATTATTGTAATGTTATCTTTGTATATATATATATATATATGAGAGAAATGGATATATTAAAAATATAAAACCGATGAAACATGCGTTATTGATTATTTATAAAACGCACTTATATATATGTATGTATGTATGTATGTATGTATTTACATAAATCTCGAGGATAAATACCTAGAGTTATATTTTCTCAGAGAATATGTATGTATGTATGTATGTATGTATATATATATATACGATTATTAATTTAGGACTAATGGAGAAACAACACAAGCTTCACATAACTCGATCGCCTTATATTATTATATTCTATATATTGAAAGAACTTAATTTTTCAATCATGAAAAACTTTTTTATTACCTACGCGAATTGTAATTATAACGATATTGAATATACGCTATTATTATTATTATTATTACTATTATCTTTCTCACTATGTTAAAAGAAAATTTCGTTATTGGAATCTCTAGCATTTGAATACGCTATCTGGTGGCTAAATTCAAAATTAGAGTAGATAGGTTCGAATTGCTATTACGCCACGTGGGATCTCTAGCACTTGAATACGCTATCTGGTGGCTAAATTCATAACTAGAGTAGATTGGTTGAATTGCTAAGCCACGCCACGCCCCTTGCCAGAGATCCCAATACGTTTAATGTTTTCTTATTATTCTGTGAGAGATAATTTGTTATCTTAATTTGAGGATTTGAAACAACAACAAAAAAAGAAACATGTGTGCAGATCACACGTGTCAGAAGTGAAATTTTCAAAAAGAAAAAAATCTATAAGTTTCGAGAGAATCAGATGAATACAAAATATCTGGTGTAGGATTAATTGTATTCGTTTCTTATTTAATATCGCGGCCGTTTGTTTCATCGTTTCCCACCACCGCTTCGTTACATAGCCGCCTACCGCTCCGTTACATAGCCGCCGCCTACCGTTTCGTTACATAGCCGCCACCTACCGCTCCGTTACATTTTTTTTTTTCAAATCACATCCATTCTAATGAAGTTTTCACTTCAAAAAAAAAAAAAAAAAAAAACAATTAAAAATAGCTAAAGAAATAAACTATGTATAAATAAAGGAAAATGTTTTGAAACACGCAAACACGTTTTACAACATTTTTCTTTCTAAGCTCTGCGCAAGAAGAATCGAACTAAATTTTTGAATCAAAAAGGAGATTATTTTCATATTTTGTTTATTATAATAATAAATTATGGGCAGTGATTTTTTTTGTCAGCTAGATCCATATGTGATTTGTGTGTATGTTTATCTAGTGGTTATTTTTTTTTTAAACAAAAAAAAAGAAAACTATACAATAACTCAAAGTTAAGTCTACGTATTCGTTTTTTTTTTTTTACTAACAAATGAAATTAGCTGTGAACACATGGAAGGAACAAATCAACGGGGATTTTAAATCACACTGTGTATATATATATATATATATGTCTATATATAACACAATAATATAATAATTACGAACTTACAATCTTTTATAAGAGTTTTCCTATGATAAGTTATCATTGATAACATATAAAAAAAAATTAGTAAGTTCGTATCAGTCTATAGCGTTCATTCAGTCAATTGAAACGTATATTAAAAAAAAAAAAAAAAAAGAAAAAACAAATAAAAAGAAAATTAAATTAAAATCTCGACTAATAATTAAATAAGTAATGTAAAACTGAGAAATATTTTCTATTATAAAATATTGATTTTAATAAATCAAATAAGTAATACAAATTCCAAAAAGCTACCACACGAAATAATGCAAATCAAAAATTTGTTCAACTACTGAGAAGTACTAGTCTCTCTTCTCTCTCTCTCTCTCTCTCTCTCTCATTTATTTCTTATATTCTGTAATAATACCGATTAATAAATAATATCTGATTAAAATAAAAGTAAAAGAAAAATAATCAAAAATAATAAAAGTTTAGTTTGAAAAGCTTTCATTTATAAATATCCGATGAAATATTTTGAATTATTCTGA